>NC_064854.1:69110321-69477821 GCF_024139225.1 Suncus etruscus | reverse complement strand
ATATTCTGCACCTGGTTCTGTGAATAAATACATTAGGACATTATTATAGACCTTTGTAATTAGAGGTTGATTACGTACCTGTTCACTCTAGACAATTGTTTCAGTCGTTGCTGGTCTCTGTTGTAAAGGATATCCATGATTTTTGTTGTCCCCCTTCCACTTCATTTGAACACTTCTCATTCTAAGTTGGCATCTGCGGTGTTTGGAGTTTCTACCCTTTCGGCCCTTTATCTATTCCTGTAGTATTATATGTGTATATGGTATATATTCTAAATACCTCAGAAAAGTGCTATCATTCTATATTTATCCTTCTTGCTCTGGATTACTTCATTTAACATAATCTGAAGATCCATCCATGTTGCTGCAAATCCATGATTGTGTCATTTCTTACTTTTTTGTGTGTGTGGTTTTTGGGTCACACCCGGCAGTGCTCAGGGGTTATTCCTGGCTCCATGCTCAGAAATTGCTCCTGGCAGGCATGGGGACCACATGGGATGCCGGGATTCGAACTGATGACCTTCTGCATGAAAGGCAAACACCTTACTTCCATGCTATCTCTCCAGCCCCGATTGTGTCATTTCTAACTGATATGTAGTATTCCATTGTGTATAAATATCACATCTTCATGATCCACTCATCTGTTGTTGGGCATCATGATTGGTTCCAAATCTTGGCTATTGTGTTGATGGCCACAATAAATCGTGGAGTGCATACATATTTTGGAATGAATATTCTTCCAAATTGGGGACACATACTCAGGAGTGTGATTGCTGGGTCATCTGGCAGCTCAATTCTGAATTTACTAAGAACCCTTCAAACTATTTTTCCATAGGGGTTGGACCAGGCAGCATTCCCACAAGCTATGGATGAGAGTTTCTTTCTCACCACATCCACGCCAACAAAGATTGGACCCATTATTTTTGATGTGTGCCACCCTCATTGTTGTCTTGATTTGAATTTCCCTAATTATGAGTGATGGTGAAAATGTTTTCATGTGCCTCTTGGCCATCTGTAGGTCTTTCTTGGAAAAGTGTCTATTTTTTTCTCCCCATTTTTCTATGACTTACTAGGTTTTGTGGGGCTCATCTTTCTAAGTGCTTTGTATATCCTAGATATCAACCCTTAATCTGATTTGTCGAGTGTGAAAAATTTTTCCCATTCTGTTAGCTGTCTTCTAGTTTTAGCTAGTGTTTCTTTTGGCATGCAGAAATGTAGGGAGCCCTTTAAGAACAGGCAGAAAATACAGGGCTGAAATGCAGGGCCTTGTAACAGGCACAGAACTTTGAGCAGGCAGCTTTGAGAATAAATGTAAACTTTTAAGATTTAAGGCTTGTAAGGCACAGAAAGGCAACAAGCAGAGAGCTATGCTAAAAGCAGGCAGCCTTAAGGAATAAATAAATATTTAAGATTTAAGGCTAGTATAGCAACAAGGAAAGCACAGAATTTGGGTCCTGGGAAACTGAGTCTAAATTATGAGGTCTCTGTCATCTGTACATTCCGACCTGCCTGAAATTGGTTCCATTATCAGTACATCCCCGAACTGATGGAGATAGATCTCATTATCTGTATATTCCATACTACTTGCTGATGGGTCCTGATATCTGGACAATATGGTCTGTTCTATGTATCTATTTCCTATCGACATATTTATGAGCAGAACTGTGCCCACACAAAAAAAATATATAAGCTGGGCCTTGAGTTTCAATAAATGGAATTGGATTCATATTTGGCTGGAATCCTTTTCCCACTTTTGTGTGTCTATGTGTCTGTCTTTGTCTTTATGTTTGCACAATCTCCCTCCAAGAAAGAATAACCACATCTTAATTGGTGTCCCTGCAGGCAGGTGCACCCACACAGTAACTTTTTAGTTTGATGTAGTCCCATTTATTTACAATTACTATTACTCTTGCCATTGGCAATCCATCATCAAAGACATTTTTGAAGTATAAGTATTGAAGTATTCTTTCTATTTTTTCCTCAATGAACTTTATAGATTCAGGTCTGGTTTCAAGGTCTTTGATCTATTTTGAGTTGATTTTTGTGTAAGGTGTTAGGTATGGATCAATCTTTAGTTTCTTACTGGTGGTTTTCCAGTTGTTCCAACACCATTTGTTGAAGAGATTTTCTTTGTTCCATTTCAGGTTTTTGGATTCTTTGTCAAATATTAGTTGACCATATATTTTGGGGTATGTATATATATATATATATATATATATATATATATATATATAATATTCTGTTCTAATCCACTGAATATTCTGTTCTAATCCACTGGTCTGATATTCTGTACCATGCTCTTTTGATGACTACAGCTTTATAATAAAGCTTCAGGTTAGGTAAAGAAATGCCACTTAGTTTCTTGTTTTTTAGTATGGTTTGGCTAGCGTAGGTCTTTTTTGGTTTCAGATGAATTTTTTAATATAATTTTTATTTTTATCATAGTGGCTTACATATTGTTGACAATAATATTTTAGGTAAATATTTACATAACATCAGGGGGGATTCCCATCACCAAATTGTCCTCCCTACACCTTCGTTTTTGTCCTATCTCCCGTATCCTCTTTCCTCACCCCCAGGGTTGCTAGAATATGTGGTCCCCTATGTACCTATCCTACTACATAGTAGTCTTTCACCTGATTGGTCTAGGTGCCTCCCTTATTTCCCCCTCTAATTGGGAGGCAGGAATAGCTAGTTCAATTTGCGTGGTTTTGTTTGAAGAAGAGAAAAGTAATAAACTGGGGCAAAAGTCTAATACTCCGAAAGTGGGCAGAATCCTTCTAGAGGCTCACATCATCGATTTGAGAGGTGGAGAAAAAGAAGATGAAATATTCCATCAGTACAAAAAAAAAGTGTCCAATATCTAGTGAGGACTCCAACAATAATGATAAGCACCACACACACACACACACACACACAGACACAGACACACACACACACACACACACACAAAATCAAACAAACAAAGGAAAGAAAAAAATGCCATGGTCTTGAGATAAGAAACATGAGATAGCCCATAAAGAAAGAAAAGAAAAGAAGAGAAAAAAATAGGTATAACTGAGGACAACAGCTTCAATAACCAGACCCAAACAGAGAAATCGACCAAAAATAGATAGGTAAGTAAAAATAATAATAATATTAAATTAAGGTAAAAAATAATATACATAAAAAACAAACAATGTTTTGTGCTTTTTGTTTTTTGTTTTGTTTTGTTTTGTTTTTTCCCTCCTGCCCTGGCACAGTAAATATTGGGGTCATTTGAAAAGGAATTCATTTGGCCTAAGAGTTATGGGGTTTCTTTGTCCTTGGAGTATGTTGTCATGGGATCAAATATAGACTCTGTTCAGGATCATTTACTCTCCCGGTGGTGCTTTTGTCGTGTTTGGAAGACTTCTGTTCTGTCCTGGGTGGTACAATCAGACCTCTGTGTCTAGAGATCTCAGTATCTGCACAGATCCAGGGTTGGGATTTATGATGAAGTCAGTCTTTGTGGTTCAGGAGTTCTGTTCCCTCAGTGTCATTTTAATCCATCTTCTGTGGTTGGTGGTCTTTGCACTGTACCTAGGATGGCACTTAGGATAGCGTCTTTCTTTGTGCTTCCATAAGCCAGGTTCCGTTACAATTGTCTCTGCTAGACCTTTGGAACTGGGGATCATGGTTATTGTGCAGGTCGTAGTTCAAACCCTAGACTAGGGCTTTTTTATTGGTCCCACGATATATACCATCTGGTCATGGTTCTAGCAGCCAGTCATCTTTAAATCGCGATCTTGGCTTTTGGATCTACCAAAGGGTGACAAGTCTTCTGATTTTGTCTTATTGTTAGCTGGTAAGGTAGGGCAACCTGCTCTTAGGTCAAGTTGTTCCCATTTTCCTCTTTGTCAGGATATCATATTGGAGCTGGGACTTGTTGGTGACCCTGCCGTATTAAGGCTGTCCTGGCTGGGATTTGTTTCCTGTAGCTGTCGTGGAGAACTGTGCCGTTTCTATGTCTGGGATCCAGGGTTCAAGGCTGGACAGATGGTATCTAATCACCTGAGGTCTAAGTTGATTCCACATAACATATTTTCGAGGTAGGAGATATCCCTGTATTGTAAACAACTATGAGTTCCCATCTCTAGTAGATAAGAGCTCTTTTTTGTATGTAAGATTTCCCCTTTTTTAATGTGCCTTTGCAGGGGGAAATGGCGCTACATTATATTGTCGGTGCATTTGGGGGTGGACAGAGGAAAAAACAAAAACAGGTCACATACCCAAAAAAGGTAAAAAATATATATGAATAAAAATATATGTGCTCACATATGTATATGTAGGACAGACACATTTTTAAAAAAATTAGAAAAAAACGAAATAAAGAAGTATTTAAAGGATCAAAGTGATGCAATAGACTACCTTACATTTGGGGAAAAGCAGGTAAAGAGGTGGTGTAATACAGGTCTTATGCTTATGTTGGAAGTACAGTTTTTCCCATTGTCTTTTGGGTTTTTCTTGTGGTGTGTGGGTTCCCAGGCACCTTTCCATCACACCCCCTGACCTTCTTCAGATTGGCAAAAGGTTTGCGGCAGGGAGGTTCAGATGAATTTTAATTGATTGTTCTAATTACTTAAATAATCATATCTGGATTTGGATAGGGATTGCATTGAGTCTATATAGTAATTTGAGTAAGATAGTCATTTTGATTATGTTGATTCTTCCCACCCATAGTCAGGGGGTGTTCTTCCATTTTCTTAGATCCTCTTCAATTTGTTTCTGAAGCATTTTTAAGTTTTTGTGGTATAGGTCTTTCACTTCTCTTGTCAGGTTGATTCCCAGGTACTTGATATAGTTAGATACTATTTTAGATGGATTGACTCCTTAATGTATTTCTCCTCTACTTTGTTATTTGTATAAAGGAATGCTATTGTCTTTTGTGTATTGATTTTGCAGCCAGCCACTTTGCTGTATTGGCTTATTGTTTCTAGGTATTTTCCAATGGACTCTTTAGGGTTTTCTATGTATATCATCATATCATCTGCAAAAAGAGAATTCCTATCTGGATTCCCTTCTCTTGTCTGATTGCTATTGCTAGTACTATGTTGAATAAGAGTGAAGAAAGTGGGCAGCCTTGCCTAGTTTCTGATCTAAGTGGGAATGTTTTCAGTTTTTTGTCATTGAGGATAATGTTGGCTGTGGGCTTTTTTATAGATTGCTGTAACTAGCTTGAGAAAGGTTTCTTCCAGCCCTATTTTGCTGAGTGTATTCAGCATGAATGGGTGTTGGAAATTTTCAAATACCTTCTCTGTGTCGATTGATATGATCATGTGGTTTTTGTCTTCTTGTTGATGTGATGTATGATGTTGATTCATGTGCATATTAAACCATCCTTGCATCCCTGGTATAAAATCCACATGGTCATAGTGTATAATCTTTTTAATGTATTGTTGGATTTGGTTTGCTAAGATTTCGTTGAGGATTTTTGCATCTATGTTCATTAGTGAGATTGGTCTGTAGTTTTCTTTCTTGGTGGGGTCTTTTCCATCTTTGGAAATGAGTGTGATAGTCACTTCATTGAAAGAGTTAGGAAGGATTCCTGTCTTTTCAATATTTTGGAAAAACCTGAGGATCAGTGGTTGTAATTCTTCTAGGAATGTTGAATAACCTGGACTTTTGTTTTTGGGAAGTTTCTTAATTACTGCCTCAATTTCCTTAGATGTGATTGGACTGTTTAGGCTTTCTACATCCTCCTTATCAAGTCTTGGAAGGTGATTTTTTTTTTTTCAGAAATCTGTCAATTTCTTCAGGGTTCTCTAGGCTAACTGAGTACAGTTGGTCATAATATTCCCTCATGATGGCTTGGATTTCTTGGGGTTCTGTTGTAATTTCTTCCCTTTCATTTGTGATCCTTTTTACTTGGATGTTTTCCCTTTTTATTTTTTATTTATTTTTATATTTTATTTTTTTGTGAGTCTTACCAATGGTTTGTCTATCTTGTTTATTCTTTAAAAAAAACTAACTTCTGGTCTTATTAATTTTTTGTATAGTTTTTTTTTGTTTCTATGTTGTTTATTTCTGCTCTGGTTTTTTTATTATTTCTCTTCTTCTTTCTCTTTTTCTCTTTCTTCTTCTGCTGTTTTGGTCATGACTTTTTTGATGCCATTTTGATGAGGCATTGGATCCTATTTGTCAGGATTTTGTTGAGAATCTTTGCATCTGTGTTCATCAGCAATATTGGTCTGTAGTTTTCTTTTTTCTTTCTTTCCTTTTTTTTTCAGCATCTCTGGTTTTGGTATCAGGATGATGTTAACTTTTATAAAAACTATTTTGGGGTGTTCCTGATTCTTCAATTTCAAGAAATTTCAAGAAAGAGCCTGAAAAGGATTGGTAGTAGTTCCTCTAGAAAGGTTTGAAAGAGTTCATTAATGAATCCATTTGAGCCTGGGCTTTTGGTTTTGGGAAGACTTTTGTTTACCATTTTAATTTCTCACTAGTGATAGGTCTGTTTAGATATACTAGATCATCTTTTTAAACTATGGGAGATTATAAGAGTCCAAGAATTTATCCATTTCTTTCAGGTTCTCATCGTACATGGCATAAAATTTCTCAAAGTAGTTTCTGATTACCCTTTGAATTTCTGTAGTGATCTCCCCCTTTTCATTTCTAATTTGGTTTATTAAATTTCTCTCCATTTCTTTTGTGAGTTTTGCTAGTGGTTTAACAATCTTGTTTATTTTTTTTTAATAAACACCTTTTTCTTTTGTTGATCTTTCAGATTGTTTTTTTTTATTTCCATTTCATTGCCTTATGCTCTAAGCTTTGTTATATCCTTCTGCCTACCTATTTTTGGTTACTTTTGTTGATCACTTTCTAATTTATAATCTGTGTCATTAAGCTTTTTGTTTAAGTACCTTTATTTCTGATGAGTACTTGCAAAGCTATAAATTTTCCTCTTAGTACTGCTTTTGCTGTTTCATAAATTCTGATAATTTGTGTCTTCATTGTCATTTGTTTCCAGTAATGTTTTGATTTTTTCTTTGATTTTATCTCTGACCCAATGATTGTTCAGTTGTGAGCTGTTTAATTTCCAGGTGTTAAAGTTTTTCTTCTGTGACCATTTGTAGTTCACTTCCAATTTCAGTGCCTTGTGAGAAGGTAGTCTGTACAATTTCTATCCTCTTGTCTTTATGGAGATATGTTATGGGCCAGGATGTATCCTGTATACACTCCAAGTGTATCCTGGAGAATGACCCATGTGCATGGAGAAGAATGTGTACCTTGTTTTATGGGGATGGAGTGCTATATACATAATATATATGTATACATATATATGTGTGTGTATACCTTCTTCCATTTTTCCTTTCAGAGCTAGTATATTTTTGTTGGGTTTTAGCCAGGTTGACCTATCAATGGGTGACAGGGAAGTGTTGAGGTCTCCCACTGTTTTTGTGTTGCTATTGATATCTCCTTTTAGATTTGTCAACACTTATATTAAATATTTTGCTGGTCCCTCATTTGGTGTGTATATGTTTAGGAGTGTAATTTTTTCTTGTTGTACATATCCTTTGATTAGTACAAAATGTTCAATTTTGTCCCTTATAACTTCTCTGAGTCAAAAGTTTGTGTCATCTGATATTAATATGGCCATTCCAACTTTTTTTTTTTTTGTAAAGGAGTTGTTTGTTTGGATGATTTTTCTTCAGCCTTTGATATTGAGTCTATGTTTGTTCTTGCTATTCATGTGGATTTTTTTTTGTATGAAGCAAAATATAGGATTGACCTTTTTGATCCATTTTGTCACTCTGTTTAGTCCATTTAGTCCATTGATGTTGAGAGAGATAATTGTCATGGGATTTAGTGTCATCTTTGTGCAGAAGTTTGTTGTGTTCTATTGGTCTGTCTTATCTTAAAGTAGACTTTTTAGTTATTCTTTTAGGCTGGTTTTGAGTCTGTAAAGTTTCTGAGCTGTTGTTTATCGTGAAGCTATATATACTTCCTTCAAACCTGAAAGTGATTCTGGTTGGGTGCAGTATTCTAGGCAAAGCATTGATTTCATTGAGTTTTGTTTTGCTTTGTTTTGGTTTTGTTTTTTGGGCCACACCCTGTGACACTCAGGGGTTACTCCTGGCTATGTGCTCAGAAATTGCTCCTGGCTTAGGGGACCATATGGGATGTCGTGGGATCCCACCATTGTCCTACATACCACCACTGTCTTCTGGCCTTGAGGGTTTCTTGTGACATGTCTGCTGTAAATCTTATGGAAGCTCCTTTGAATGTAATTTCTCATTTTGATCTTGCTGTTTTCTTCTATCCCTATCTGTGAGATTTGTCACTGTAACTAGGATGTGTCTTGAGGTCCTTTTAGCTGGTATTCTTTGGGCGTGCAGGATTTGGTTGCATACTATCTTTAGCTCTGAGAGTTTCTCTGGAATGATGTCCTTGACTGTTGATTCTTCCAGGGTATTTTGTTCCTAGGTCTCTGGGACACCAATGATTTTTTTATATTGCTTCTGTTGAGTTATCAAAGACTTCTATTTTCATCTGTTTGCATTCTTAGAGTATTTTTCATTATTTGTTCATTATTGTTTTATTATTTGCTTTAAGGCTCTTTTCCAATGTCTTCTGTTGTAAGGAATTGTTATGTATCTCATCTTCCAGCACTGATTCTATCCTCAGTTGCTGTTACCCTGTTGGAGAGGCTTTCAACTGAGGGTTTCATTTTGTCTACTGAAATTTTCAGACCTGTTATTTCAGTTTGGAGTTTTCTTATTTCTATCTTCATATCCTCTTGATTCTTATTTGTGATCCGTTCAGCTCGATCAATGCTTTCTTTGAGTTTTATGAACATCCTTCATATTTCTTCTCTAAACTTCTTATCTGAGAGGCTAACTAGGTGGTTGACAGTTTTCTGGTCATCAGAGCTGCCATTTTCATTATCAATGCCTGGTGTTTTACTCCATCATTTCCCCATTGTCACACTTGTAGTGTTGTTTTTTTTTATCTACGTGTTATGGTGGGATTCATAGGTTAGAAGATGCGTCTGATCATGAAGCGGAGTGGCCTCTCCCCTCTAGTTCCACCCTTTGTGGGCAGGATAGCTCACCTCTGAAGAAGTGCCTCAGGAATGATGGGGGGAGGGATTAAAGTTCTGGACACAGGACAGCAGGGAAGGTAGATTCCAAAATGCCTGCCATGTTTCAGAGCACACAGCAGCAATCTTTATTATGGTTTTTCCAAGTCAAATATCGTTATTAAGAAAATTTCAGTTTTTAAGCAAAAATGCTTATTGTAGCTATTAAAGATCATGTGGATAAATATGAATATTAAATGTGTTATAATGTCTATACCACTAATTGTGGTCTAAGGGGCAGATCGGATTGTGCATAATGGAGAAATAATAGAGACAAGTAGTAGGAAAAATAATCATACTAATAAGTGAGTATAATTTTAGCAGTAACCTTCTGGAGAAATGTTTTGTAGAGAAAAATATAGACAGAAGCAATTTAAGGAAATAATGGCCACATTCTGGTAATAGAAAATAGATTATCTTTCCTCCACAGCTTCAATGTTTAAAAGCAATGCAAATCTTAAAAGAATGAAGAGTATCACTGAAGTAAAAAGGTGCAACCCTAAAACTGCGTTTCCTTAAGAACAGAAAATTGAATATGGGAGAGTTTGGACATGTTTATTATTTTAAGCCTCAAGTGGTTGAAAAACCAGCAATGTATCCCAGGCATAGAAGGATATATTACAGGATACAAACTAGATAAAAATCATGAAAGGAAGTTTGATTTTTTGGGGGGTAATCCAATCATTCATTGGGTGGATGGTAATTTTTGGTTTGGCAATTGTGACTGACTAAATAGTTAGACTGATAACATACAACATTTAAAGATTATCCTGCCTTTGAGATTGTCCTTGTGAATATGTTGGATTAGTTGAAAGTGTTATTTTTATTTTCAAATAGGTTACTAAAGAGAGATTAAGGAGCCAGCATGTACTTGGGAAGACTGTTAATTAATTTTCTATAATAGTTGTCATTCTATTTTTTAACAGTGTATATTCTACTCTACTAAAGAATATGAAATGATTCTATTTTTATCGACTTTAAGTTTTGGAAAAGGAAGTGGAGTAAACAAAGTTGTAGATGAGATGAACCAAATGAGATCTGACATCTCTTCTTACAAAGCTGGGTTGTCTGAGATCTTTGATTGGATGGTTTTTCTATTATGAAAAGTTTAAAATAACCCCCTGAAAGAATAAAAAGTATGAGCAAGAGGTATTTTTCAAATGGAAGAGGTCTAAGAAGAAAAAAGACAATATAATACATTGTCACTTATTATTTGGGCATGTCATATAAAGCCTCAGGGTCCCTAGTCTCTTATTGGAAATACCAAAATTGTGAGTTACTGACGCAGTGGTCCTCAAACTATGGCCCGCGGGCCACATATTGTATTTGTATCTGTTTTGTTTCTTCATTGCAAAATAAGATATATGCAGTGTGCATAAGAATTCGTTCATAAGTTTTGTTTTTACTATAGTCAGACCCTCCAATGGTCTGAGGGACAGTGAACGGGCCCCTGTTTAAAAAGTTTGAGGACCCCTGCTAGAGTATAGGTGACATGCCAGAGCATAATTATCACATTACTTTGTAGTAAGATATAGTGTTCTAGAAGCAAACATGTAGCACTGTAACTATGGAACTCAATCTAATCTAATTTTAATAGGTTTATAGATTGAAATAATTATACTGAAAATGCCAGTGCAATTTTAATTTTAAAAAGCCGTTAGATGTGTGAATGATTTTTATATGGAATATTGGTATCAAATAAAATTTTCCTTACCGTGAATGTGATTAATATTTAAAAAGTAAAAATTACTACTTTCTTAAATTTTAGTTTGTTTTTGGGCTTCATTCAGCAGTGCTCAGGGGTTACTCCAGATTGCTGTGCTCAGGAATAATTTCTGGCAGATATGGGGGACCATATGGGATGCCAGGGATCAAACCCTGATCAGTCATGTGCAAGGCAAACACCCTACTCACTGTGGTATTGCTGGATCCTGGTCAATAGTTTTGGAGGTTTTTTTGTTTTGTTTTGTTTTTGTTTTTCGGGCCACACCGTTTGATGCTCAGGGGTTACTCCTGGCTAAGCGCTCAGAAATTGCCCCTGGCTAGGGGGAACCATATGGGATGCCAGGGGATCGAACCGAGGCTCTTCCTTGGCTAGTGCTTGCAAGGCAGACCCTTACCTCTAGCGCCACCTTGCTGGCCCCTGGAGTTTTTTTTTGTTTGTTTGTTTTTTGTTTTTATTTTCAGTTCCTTTCAGCAAGGAACTCAACCATGAGGCAGATCCCTTAGTCAGGATCAGAAAATGCTCTTAATTATCAAATTGGATATGTTGGCCAATGAAAACTCGGGTAACTATGTTTTCCAGTTTGGAGACCTAGTGGTGCTATTCAGTGAGATAGAAAATGTGTCAGCACACTATTAGTAAAGCAAGGGTCACATTATTCTAAAATTGTGATATAGAGGATCTAACAGAAGGGTGATTGGTCTGAAACTAAAAGCAGTCCATTTTCAGAGCCCCAGTAGGTTTTTTTTCCCCCCGTTAGGTCCTCCAAGCAGTTCTCTGAGAGTTCTAGGACAACTGGGCCTGATAGTTTAATAGTTGGATCCAGTGTAGAGCCACCAGAGTCACTCAGCCATGTTTCTTTCTTTCTTTTTTTTTTTTTTAGTGAAAAACTTTTTTATTTAAACAACTTTATTACATACATGATTGTGTTTGGGTTTCAGTCATATAAAGAACACCACCCATCACCAGTGCAACATTCCCATCACCAATGTCTCAAGTCTCCCTTCCTCCCCACCCAACCCCCGCCTGTACTCTAGACAGGCTTTCTATTTCCCTCGTACATTATCATTATTAGGATAGTTCATATAGTTTTCTCTAACTAAACTCATCCCTGTTTGTGGTGAGTTTCATGAGGTAGCTGTTACTTCCAGCTCTTTTCCTTTTGTGTCTGAAAGTTGTTATTGCAAGAATGTCTTTCATTTTTCTTAAAACCCATAGATGAGTGAGAGCATTTTGCATCTTTCTCTCTCTCTGACTTATTTCACTCAGCATAATAGATTCCAAGTACATTCATGTATATAAAAATTTCATGACTTCATCTCTCCTGACAGCTGCATAATATTCCATAATATTCCATTGTGTATATATATGTACCACAATTTCTTTAGCCATTCATCTGTTGAAGGGTATCTTGGCTGTTTCCAGTTCTTGCTATGGTAAATAGTGCTGTTATTAATAAGGAAGGGATTTTTGTATTGTATTTTTGTGTTCCTAGGGTATATTCCTAGGAGTGGTATAGCTGGGTCATATGGGAGCTCGATTTCCAGTTTTTGGAGGAATCTCCATATTGCTTTCCATAAAGATTGAACTAGATGGCATTCCCACCAGCAGTGAAAAAGAGTTCCTTGCTCTCCACATCCCTGCCAACACTGCTTGATCTCATTCTTTGTGATGTATGCCAATCTCTGGGGTGTGAGGTAGTACCTCATAATTGTTTTGATTTACATCTCCCTGATGATTAGTGATGTGGAGCAATTTTTCATGTGTCTTTTGGCCATTTGTATTTCTTCTTTGTCAAAGTGTCTGTCCATTTTTCTCCCCATTTTTTGATGGGACTAGATGTTTTTTTCTTGTAAAGTTCTGTCAGTATATTCTTGTATATTTTGGAGATTAGCCCCTTATCTGATGGGTATTGGGTGAATAGTTTCTCCCACTCAGTGAGGGGGTCTTGTATCCTGGGAGCTATTTCTTTTGAGGTGCAGAAGCTTCTCAGTTTAATATATTCCCATCTATTAATCTCTGCTTTCACTTTCTTGAAGAGTGCAATTTCCTCTTTGAAGATGCATTTAGTCTAAATGTCCTGGAGTGTTTTACCTACGTGTTGTTCTATGTATCTTACGTTTTTGGGTCTGATATCGAGATCTTTCATCCATTTGGATTTAACCTTCATACATGATGTTAGCTGGGGATCTAAGTTCAATTTTTTGCAAGTGGCTATCCAGTTGTGCCAACACCACTTGTTGAAGAGGCTTTCCCTTCTCCATTTAGGATTTCCTGCTCCTTTATCAAACATTAGGTGATTGTATGTCTGGGGAACAACTCTGAGTATTCAAGCCTATTCCACTGATCTGAGGGCCTGTCTTTATTCCAATATCACGCTGTTTTGATAACTATTGCTTTGTAGTACAGTTTAAAGTTGGGGAAAGTAATTCCTCTTATATTCTTTTTCCTGATGATTGCTTTAGCTATTCTAGGGTGTTTATTGTTCCAAATGAATTTCAAAAGTGCCTGATCTACTTCTTTGAAGAATATCATCTTTAGAGGGATCGCATTAAATCTGTACAATGCTTTGGGGAGTATTGCCATTTTTTTTTATTATTTTATATTTATTTTTTTTATTTTGATCATAGTGGCTTACATATTGTTGACAGTGATATTTTAGGTACATATTTACATAAAATCAGGGGGGGATTCCCATCACCAAATTGTCCTCCCTACACCTCCGTTTTTGTCCTACCACCCATATCCTCTTCCCTCACCCCCAGGGTAGCTAGGGTATGTGGTCTCCTCTGTATCTAGCCTACTGCATAGTAGTCTTGCGCCTGTTTGGTCCTGGTGTCTCCCTTGTTTCCCCCTCTAATTGGAGGGGCAGGACTAGCTAGTTCAAGTTACGTGGTTTTGTTTGAAGGAGAGAAAAGTAATAAACTGGGGTAAAAGTCTAATACATCGAAAATAAGCGGAATTCTTCCAGAGTCTCTCAACATCGGTTTGAGAAATGAAGGAGAGAAAAAAGGTGAAACATTCCACCAGTACAAAAAGAAGTGTCAAATATCCCGTGAGGACTCCAACAATAAACACAAGCACCAAAAAAAAAAAAAACCCCACAAAAACAAACACAAAACAAAACAAAACAAGCAAACAAACAAACAAAAAAATGCCATAGTCTTGATATAGGAAACATGGCATAGCATACAAAGGAAGAACAGAAAGGAAGAGAAAGTATAAGTATAACTGGGGACAACTTCAATTATCACACCCAAACAGAGAAATTGACCAAAAATAGATAGGTAAATAAAAATAATAATAATAAATGAAAATAAAATAATATATATAAAAAAATAATGTTTTGTGTTTTTTGTTTTTTTCCCTCCTGCCCAGGCACAGTAAATATTGGGGTCATTCGAAAAGGAATTCACTTGGCCTAAGAGATATGGGGTTTCTCCGCCCTTGGAGTGTATTGTCATGGGATCAACTATAGACTCTGTTCAGGATCATTTACTCTCCCGGTGGTGCTTTTGTGGTGTTTGTAAGACCTCTGCTCTGTCCTGGGTGATACTATCAGTCCTCTGTATCTAGGGATCTCAGTATCTGCACAGATCCTGCGGTGGGAGTTATGATGAAGTCAGTCTTTGTGGTTCTAGAAGTTCTGTTCCATCAGTGTCATTTTAATTCATCTTCTGTGGTTGATGATCTTGGTCTTTGCACTGAAGCTAGGATGGCACCTAGGACAGTGTCTTTCTTTGTGCTTCCAGAAGCCCCATTCCGTTACAATGGTCTCTGCCAGACCTTTGAAACTGGGGATCATGTTCATTGTGCAGATTGTAGTTCAAACCCTAGGTTAGGGCTTTTTTATTGGTCCCAGGCTGTATACAGTCTGGTCATGGTTCTAGCAGCAGTCACCTGTAACTCGAGATCTTGGCTTTTGGGCCTTCCAAAGGGTGACAAGTCTTCTGATTTTGTCTTGTCGTTAGCTAGAAAGGTAGGATAACCTTCACTTAGGTCAAGTTGTTCCCATTTTCTTCATTGTCAGGATGTCATATTAGAGCTGGCATTTGTTGGTGACCTCGCAGTATTGCAGCTGTCCCGAATAGGATTTGTTTCCTGTAGCAGTTGTGAAGAACTGTGCCGTTCCTGTGTCTGGGATCCAGGGTTCAAGGCTGGATTGATGGTATCTAAACACCTGAGGTCTAAGTTAATCCACATGACATATTTTCAAGGTAGGAGATATCCCTCTATTGTAAACAACTATGAGTTCCTATCTCTAATAGATAAGAGCTCTCTTTTTTTAATATATATATTTATGTAAGAATTCCCCTTTATTTTAGTGTGCCTTTGCAGGGGGAAATGGTGCTACCTTATATTGTTGGTGCATTTGGGGGTGGTCAAAAGGGGAAAACAGAAACAGGTTACATACCCAAAAAAAGATGAAAAAATAATAAATAGAAAAAAAATAGGTAACAAAAATGTATGTGCTTACATATGTATATGTAGGCCAGATTTTTTTTTTAAATGAGGTAGCAAAGTATTTAAAGGGCCAAAGTGACGCATATGACTATCTTACATTTGGGGAAAAGCAGGTAAAGAGGTGGTGTGATACAGTTCTTATGCTTATGTTGGAAATACAGGTTTTCCCATTGTCTTTTGGGTTTTTCTTGTGGTGTGTGGGTACCCAGGCATCTTTCCATCCCATCCCCAGATCTTCTTCAGAGTGGCAAAAGATTTGTGGCAGGGAGGTCCTGGAAGGGTTCTTGCATTGGGGATACTTTTAGACCTAAGTCCGGTTTCAGGTAACAGTCCACGTTAGGGGGAGTTGGTGGGGAGGGCCGCGCAGCATGGATCCGCAGGGGAGTTGGCTGCCTTTTCTTGCAGGAGACGAGGTGTGGGTTTGACTGGGTGTCCTCTCGACTGGGTGCTGGGTAGTGGTTCGTTGGGGTAGGAGGTCAATCTTGATGCCTAATAGATTAAGGACTGAGGGTGGAGAGTTTTAATATGGCGGGAGGTCTGTATGGGATTGAGGGGTGAAGGGATAGTTGGATTTCCAAAGGGGGAAAAGGGGAAGGTATATGGAAGGGGTAGGAAGGGAGAAAAGAGAAAATACTTTAGAAAGAAAGGGAGAAGAGAAAAGAAAAAAAGTAAAGAGAAGAGTAGAAAAGAGAGAGAAGAAGAAAAAAAAAGAAGAGAAAAAAAAAGAAGAGAAAAAATAAAAAAGAAAGTAGTGAGAAGAGAGGAGAGAATAGCAGGGGAATGCTAGTTTGCTTGAATGTGTTCACAGAATAGAGTGTGTAGTTTAAGTCTCTACATCTCAGTTACTGCTTCGGTGGTCTGACTGGTCACGTGCTTCAGTTCCTAAAAGAAGGTGTAACCTAGAGATAAAGTGTATGTTAAAGAGTTTTCTCTCGGGGCCATCTCATAGTGCAAGCTAGGTATGGTATCTCGTGTGGTATCCCGCGCTGCCATCTTAGTTTATCCACCATTTGTATTCAAGGATGCCTGTGGATATAAAAGCTGAGAGGTTATTTTAAATATTATAAGATAAAGACATTAAAATGTAGTGTTATGGGATGATTCCATTGCAGACAGTGATTTCCCGTGGTGTTCTTTACCTGTGTTCCTGAATACTATCTCTAAGTGATTGTTGTGGGCCTTTGTCATGGAAGGTTGATTACATACCTGTTCTCTCTACGGTGCAGTTTCTGGTGTTGCTGCTTTCTTTGTGGAATAATGTGTAGTCAAGGGTTTGCGTTGTTCCTTTTTCAAGTACTTTGGGGACTGCTCCTGAGTATATGTTGACTATTGCAGTGTTTAGAGTTTCTACCCTGTTAAACCGTGTTATTTGATTGTTGAGTATCAGTTGTGTATAAGATGTGTGTTCTGGGTGCTTCAGAATAGTGCTACCATTCTGTGTTTCTCTTTTGTCTTCTGACTTACTTTGTTTAATATAATATGATCTAGGTCCATCCATGTTGCTGCAAAGTCTGTGATTGTATCATTTCTGACTGCCATGTAATATTCCATTGTGTATATATACCACATCTTAATGATCCATTCATCTGTTGTTGGACATCGAGGTTGGTTCCAAGACTTGGGTATTACACTGAGTGCTGCGATAAATAGTGGGGTGCACATATATTTTGGAATGAATGTCCTTCCCACTTGGGGGTATATACCTAGGAGAACAATTGCTGGGTCAAATGGCAGCTCAATTCTGAGTTCTTTGAGTACTCTCCAGACTGTTCTCCATAGGTGTTGGACAAGGGGGCATACCCACCAGCAGTGTATGAGAGTTCCTTTCATAACGCATCCCCGCCAACAGAGATTGTTCCCATTATTTTTAATGTGAGCCATCCTCACTGGTGTCAGTTGGTATCTCATTGTTGTCTTGATTTGGATCTCTCTGATGATGAGTGAAGGTGAGCATGTTTTCATGTGTTTGTTGGCCATCCTTTTGTCTTCCTCAGAGAAGTGTCTATTCATTTCATCTCCCCATTTTTTATGGCTTTATTTGGTTTTGGGGGGCTCAGCTTTCTGAGTGCTTTGTATGTTCTAGATATCAGCCCTTTATCTGATATGTCGAGTGAAAAGATTTTTTCCCATTCTGTTAACTGTCTTCTTGCATTAAGTAGGGTTTCTTTCGCCATGCAGAAGCTTTTTAGTTTGATGTAGTCCCATTTGTTTATGTTTGTTGCTAAAGTTCTTGCCAATGGTGCTCCATTCTCGAAGACCTTTTTGATATATAGGTCTTCGAGTGTTCTGCCTATTTTATTCTCAATAAACTTTATAGATTCGGATCTGATTTCAAGGTCTTTGATCCATTTTGAGTTGACTTTTGTATAAGGGGTGAGGTATGGGTTGATCTTCACTTTTGTACATGTGGTTTTCCAGTTGTACCAACACCATTTGTTGAATAGACTTTCTTTGTTCCATTTCAGGTTCTTGCCTCTTTTATCAAATATTAGTTGGCTGTGTATCTGGGGGTTTATGTCAGGGAATTCTGTTCTGACCCACTGGTCTGAGGTCCTGTCTCTGTTCCAGTACCATTCTGTTTTGATTACTATGGCTTTATAGTATAGTTTCAAGTTAGGTAAGGAGATGCCACCCAGCTTCTTGTTTTTCAGTATTTGTTTGGCTATCCTGGGTCTTTTGTGGTTCCAGATGAATTTTGTGATTGATTGTTCTATTTCTTTAAAGAATGGTGTCTGGATTTGGATAGGGATTGCATTAAATCTATATAGAAGTTTGGGTAGGATAGTCATTTTGACTATGTTAATTCTACCTATCCATGAGCATGGGATGTTCTTCCATTTCTTTAGATCCTCTTAAATTTCTTTCTGAAGTGTTTTGAAGTTTTCCTGGTATAGGTCTTTCACTTCCCTTGTAAGGTTGATTCCTAGGTACCTGATATTTTTTGATACTATTTTAAATAGAATTGTATTTTTAATCTCTCTCTCCTCGACTTCGTGATTTGTATATAGAGACGCTACTGTCTTTTGTGTGTTGACTTTGTATCCAGCCACTTTGCTGTATTGGTTAATTGTTTCTAGAAGTTTTACTGTGGACTGTTTAGGGTTTTCTATGTAAATCATCATATCGTCTGCAAATAGAGATATTTTGTGTTCCTCTTTCCCAATTTGGATTCCTTTGATTCCCTTCTCTTATCGGATTGCTATTGCTAGGACTTCTAAGGTTATATTGAATAAGAGTGGAGAGAGTGGACAGCCTTGCCTAGTTCCTGACCTTAGTGGGAATGCTTCTAGTTTCTCACCATTAAGAATAATGTTGGCTGTCGGTTTTTCATAGATAGCTGTAACTATCTTGAGGAAAGTTCCTTCTAACCCTATTTTGCTGAGTGTCTTTAACATGAAAGGATGTTGGATTTTGTCGAACGCCTTCTCTGCATCGATTGATATGATCATGTGGTTTTTGTCTTTCATGTTGTTGATGTGATGTATCAAATTGATTGATTTGCGTATGTTGAACCAACCTTGCATTCCTGGTATGAATCCCACTTGCTCGTGATGTATGATCTTTTTGATGAAGTGTTGGATTCGGTTTGCTAAGATTTTGTTAAGTATCTTTGCATCTATGTTCATTAGTGAGATTGGTCTGTAGTTTTCTTTTTTGGTGGTGTCTTTGCCTTCTTTGGGAATGAGTGTGATATTAGCCTCATAAAAGGAGTTGGGGAGGATTCCTGTTTTATCTATGGTTGGAAAAGCCTATGGAAAAGTGGTAGTAAGTCTTCTTGAAATGTTTGATAAAATTCACCTGTAAATCCATCTGGGCCTGGGCTTTTGTTCTTAGGGAGTTTTTTAATTACATCTTCAATTTCCTCTGAGGTGATTGGTCTGTTTAGGCTTTCTAGATCTTCCTTTTCCAGTCTTGGAAGAGGGTGTTTGTCTAAGAATCTGTCGATTTCTACTGGGTTATCTAGCCTAGTTGAGTATAGTTGTTCATAGTATGATCTCATGATATGTTTTATTTCTTGGGGTTCTGTTGTAATCTCTCCCCTTTCATTAGTGATCCTATTGATTTGGGTGTTTTCCCTCTTTCTTTTGGTGAGTTTTGCCAATGGTTTGTCTATCTTGTTTATTTTTTCGAAAAACCAACTCCTGGTCTCATTGATTTTTTGTATTGTTTTCTTAGTTTCGATGTTGTTTATTTCTGCTCTGGTTTTTATTATTTCTTGCCTTCTGGTTGTGGTTGGATTTCTCTGTTGCTGTTGTTCCAATTCTTTGAGGTGATCTTTTAAACTGTTGGTTTTGTTATTTTCCTGTTTCTTGACATAGGCCTGTATTGCTATGAGTTTCCCCCTAATTACTGCTTTTGCTGTGTCCCACAAATTTTGACATGTTGTCTCTTCATTGTCATTTGTCTCAATGAATCTTTTTATTTCTTCCTTGAGTTGTTATTTGATCCAGCAGTTATTTAGTAGCATGTTGTTTAATCTCCAGGTATTAGTTTTTCTCCATTGTTTCTTCTTGACATTAATTTTGACCTCTGTTGCATAGTGATCTGAAAGGGTACTTCTAATGATCCTTACCTTTGTGATCTTATGTAGGTTGGCTTTGAATCCTAAGACATGGTCTATTCTGGAGAAGGTTCCATGTGGGTTTGAGAAGAATGTGTATTCTGCTTTCTGGGGATGGAGGGCTCTATATAAGTCTATTAGCCCCAATTCTTCTAGTTTTTCATTTAGGGCTCTTATTTCTTTGCTATTTTTCTGTTTGGTGGATCTGTCCAGTGGTGATAGTGGAGTATTTAGGTCCCCTACAATTATCACATTTCCCTTCATGTGTTTCTCCAGATTGGCCAGTAGTTGTCTCACATATTTTGCTGACTCTACATTGAGTGCATAGATATTGACCAGGGTTAGTGTTTCTTGGTCTAATGTTCCCCTGATCAGTAAGTAGTGACCCTCTTTATCTCTGATCACTTTCTTGAGGTTGAATGAAATTTGGTCTGATATAAGAATGGCTGTACCTGCTCTCTTTTGTTTTCCATTGGCCTGAATAATTACTTTCCATCCTTTGATTCTAAGCCTATGCTTATCCTGTAGCTGTAGATGTGTTTCTTGTAGACAGCAGAAGTCTGGTTTATTTTTCCTAATCCAGTTCTCTACTATGTGTCTTTTAATTGGAGAGTTTAGTCCATTAACGTTTAGGGAAATTATTGAGAGTAAGGACTGTTGTGCAGTTGTGTTGTGTAGGGTGGCTTTTATTACAATCGGGGCTTTGGATTGTGTAGTTCATCTCTGAGTAGGTCATTTAGGATCGGTTTTGTTCGCACAAATAGCTCTAGTTCGGTCTTGTTTGAAAATGTTTTTAGTCTCTCCTCCCATATGAATGATAATTTTGCTGGGTATTGGACTCTAGGTTGGAAGTTTTTTTCATTCAGTCGTTTAAATATGTCATTCCACTGTCGTCTTGCTTGAATTATTTCGACTGGCAGATCTGGTTTGATTCTTATGTCCCTACCTTTGTACTTGAGGTTTTTTTCTCTCTTATTGCCTTAAGAAGTTCCTCTTTCTCTTTGTTTTTTTTTGCCATTTGAATTACTATATGTCTTGGTGTCAATTTATTAGGATCTATTTTATTAGGGACTCTCTTGATTTCCTGGATTTGGCCTGAAGTTTCATTCCAGAGGGTGGGGAAGTTCTCTGCTATTATCTCTCTGACTACTTGTTCTTCCCCTTTCCCTATTTCCTCCCCTTCTGGTATACCCATGATTCTTAGATTGTTTCTTTTGTCCTTGTTCATTAGGTACTGGACTTTTCCTTCCAGTGCTTTGCCTTTTATTTCTTTGTTGGTTTCTTGTTCATTTTTTGTTTGCAGTTTTCCTTCGAGTTCTTCAATGTGTTTCTCCAACTCTGTGTTTCTGCTAGTAAGGCTTGTTACTTTGTCTGTTAATTCCTTCACTTCTTTTTGTATGGACTCTCTCATGGTCTTTAACATTTCTTCTTTAATTTGGCTGATTCGTTCCTCCATAGATATCTTATACTCATTAGTTAAGTTTTCTCTCATTTCTTTTATTAATTCTTGAGTTTTCTTCCTCATTGCTGCTTTTAGGTCACCTTCCCATGGATCTGTGCGTTTTGGCGGACTTGGAAACTTGTTAGGGTTTGTCTCTGTATCATCAGATCTTAGGGAATCTCTTTGATTTACCCATAATTCTTTGGTTTATTGGTGTGCTTTGGAGTGCTGTTCCTTCCAGTTTCAGCCTGTTTCTATCCCCTGTGGTGTGGGAATGGGTCCCCTCCCTGAGGGTGGATCTAGTGGTACTATTGGGTGGGCTTGCTGCGGTTTGGCTCCTCCTGTGGTCTTTCTGTGGCCTGATTTGTTGCTTTGCCCTATTGTTGTCAGTTGGTGCTGGTACGTAGGAGATATCCACCTGGGGGCGGGGCACGTTTGAATGGTTGGCGTGGGTGGGCGTAGCTTCCCTACCTTCCCGAGGGCAATGGAGACCCAGCAGGAGCGGGGTGGTCTTCCATAGTTTCCCTACCTTCCCGGAGGCAAGGGGAGCCCGGCAGAAGCAGGGTGGCCGTCCACGCGGTCGGTGGAGTCTCCCGACCCTCCCAGGGGCAAGGGGAGCCTGGCAGATGCAGGGCGGCTGTCGACGCGGTCGGCGGAGTCTCCCGACCCTCCCAGGGGCAAGGGGAGCCCGGCAGGAGCAGAGCAGCCGTTCACGCAGTCAGCGGAGGTTCCCTACCTTCCTGGAGGCAAGGGGAGCCCGGCAGAAGCAGGGCGGCCATCCACGCGGTCGGCGTAGTCTCCCGACCCTCCCAGAGGCAAGGGGAGCCCGGCAGAAGCAGGGCGGCCGTCCACGCGGTCGACGGAGTCTCCCGACCCTCCCAGGGGCAAGTAGAGCCCGGCAGGAGCAGGGCAGCCGTTCACGCAGTCGGGCGGAGGTTCCCTGCCTTCCCGGAGGCAAGGGGAGCCCGGCAGGAGCAGGGCAGCCGTTCACGCAGTCGGCGGAGGTTCCCTGCCTTCCTGGAGGCAAGGGGAGCCCGGCAGAAGCAGGGCGGCCGTCCACGCGGTCGGCGGAGTCTCCCGACCCTCCCAGGGGCAAGTGGAGCCCGGCAGGAGCAGGGCAGCCGTTCACGCAGTCGGGCGGAGGTTCCCTGCCTTCCCGGAGGCAAGGGGAGCCCAGAAGGAGCAGGGCAGCCATTCACGCAGTCGGCGGAGGTTCCCTACCTTCCCGGAGGCAAGGGGAGCCCGGCAGAAGCAGGGCAGCCGTCCACGCGGTCGGCAGAGTCTCCTGACCCTCCCAGGGGCAAGGGGAGCCCGGCAGAAGCAGGGCGGCCGTCCACGCGGTCGGCGGAGTCTCAGTATTGCCATTTTAATGATGTTAATCCTGCCAATCCTGCTCCTTTATCAAACATTAGGTGATTGTATGTCTGGGGAATAACTCTGAGTATTCAAGCCTATTCCACTGATCTGAGGGTCTGTCTTTATTCCAATATCATGCTGCTTTGATAACTATTGCTTTGTAGTAAAGTTTAAAGTTGGGGAAAGTAATTCCTCTTATATTCTTTTTCCTGATGATAGCTTTAGCTATTCTAGGGTGTTTATTGTTCCAAATGAATTTCAAAAGTGCCTGATCTACTTCTTTGAAGAATATCATCTTTAGAGGGATCGCATTAAAACTGTACAATGCTTTGGGGAGTATTGCCATTTTAATGATGTTAATCCTGCCAATCCATGAGCAGGGTATGTGCTTCCATTTCTGCGTGTCCTCTCTTATTTCTTGGAGCAGAGTTTTATGTTTTCTTTGTATAGGTCTTTCAAGTTGATTCCAAGATATTTGAGTTTGTGTGGCACTATTGTGAATGGGGTTATTTTCTTAATGTCCATTTCTTCCTTATTACTATTGGTGTATTGATAGGCCATTGATTTTTGTGTAATTTTGTAGCCTGACACCTTGCTATAATAGTCTATTGTTTCCAGAAGCTTTTTGGTAGAGATTTTACGGTTTTCTAGGTAGAGTATCATGTCATCTGCAAACAGTGAGAGCTTGACATCTTCCTTTCCTATCTGGATTCCCTTGATATCTTTTTCTTGCCTAATTGCTATAGCAAGTACTTCCAGTGCTATGTTGAATAGGAGTGGTGAGACAGGACAGCCTTGTGCTGTGCCAGAATTTAGAGGAAAGGCTTTCAGTTTTTCTCCATTGAGGATAATATTTGCCACTGGCAAATATATTGGAAAGGTTCCTTCCATTCCCATTGCTGAGAGTTTTGATCAAGAATAACTGTTGGACCTTATCAAATGCTATCTCTGCATCTATTGATATGATCATGTGATTTCTATTTTTCTTGTTGTTGATCTGTATTATGTTGATAGATTTAGGGATTTTAAACCATCCTTGCATTCCTGGGATGAAACCTACTTGATCGAAGTGGATGATCTTAATGAGGCATTGAATCCTATTTGCCAGGATTTTTTTGAGCATCTTTGCATCTCTATTCATCAGCCATATTGGTCTGTAATTTTCTTTTTTGGTAACATCTCTGTCTGGTTTAGGTATCAAGGTGATGTTGGCTTCATAAAAGCTATTTAGAAGTGTTCCTGTTTTTTAGATTTCTTGAAAGAGTCTTGCCACGATTGGTAGAAGTTCCTCTTGAAAGGTTTGAAAGAATTCATTAGTAAATCCATCTGAGCCTGGACTTCTGTTTTTGGGCAGGCATTTGATTACTCTCTTAATTTCCTCAATACTGATGGGTGTGTTTAGATATGCTACATCCTCTTCATTCAACCATGGAAGATTATGAGTCCAAAAATTTATCCATTTTTTCCAGGTTTTAATTTTTAGTGGCATACAGTTTCTCAAGTAGTTTCTGATTATCCTTTGGATCTCTATCATATCATTAATGATCTCTTCTTTTTCATTCCTAATACGAGTTATCAAGTTTCTCTCTCTCTCTTTCAATGTTAGTTTTGCCAGTGGTCTATCAATCTTGTTTATTTTTTTCAAAGAACCAACTTCTGCTTTTGTTGATCTTTTGGATTGTTTTTTGGGTTTCCACTTCATTGATTTCTGCTCTCAATTTTGTTATTTCCTTTTGTCTTCCTATTTTTGGGTCCTTTTATTGAGTACTTTCTAATTCTATGAGCTGCATCATTAAGCTATTCAGGTATGCCCCATCTTCTTTCTTGATGTGTGCTTGCAAAGGTATAAATTTTCCTCTCAGTACTGCTTTTGCTGTGTCCCATAGGTTTTGAGTTGTGTCTCCATTGTCATTTGTTTCTAGAGAGGTTTTGATTTCCTCTTTGATTTCATCTCGGACCCACTGGTTATTCAGTATTAGGCTGTTTAACTTCCAGATATTAAAGTTTTTCTTTTGTGTCCCTTTGTAGTTCACATATAATTTCAGGGTCTTGTGGTCAGCAAAGGTAGCCTGCAAAATTTCTATCCTCTTGATATTATGGAGGTATGTTTTGTCTTGTAGCATGTAGTCTATCCTGGATAATATCCCATGTACATTAGAGAAGAATGTGTATCCAGGCTTCTGGGGGTGAATTGTCCTGTATATATATACTAGGCCTCTTTTTTCCATTTCTCTTTTCTGGTCTAGTATATTTTTGTTGGTTTTCAGTCTGGTTGACCTTTCAAGTGTAGACAATGCCGTGTTGAGGTCTCCCACAATTATTGTGTTGTTATTGATATTATTTTTCAGATTTGTCAACAATTGTATTAAATATTTTGCTGGCCCCTCATTCAGTGCATATATGTTTAGGAGAGTGATTTCTTCCTGCTGCACATATCTCTTAATTAATACAAAATGTCCAACTTTGTCCCTTCCAACTTTCCTAAGTATAAAGTTTGCATCATCTGATATTAGTATGGCCACTCCAGCTTTTTATGGATATTGTTGGCTTGCATGATTTTCCTCCAGCCTTTTAATTTGAGTCTATGTCTGTTCTGACTATTCAGGTGCGTTTCTTGTAGGCAGCAGAAGGTTGTATAGAGTTTTTTTTTTAATAATTATCTTTATTTAAACACCGTGAATACAAACATGATTATAGTTGTATGATTACAGTCATGTAAAGGACACCCCCCTTCACCAGTGAAACATTCCCACCACCAATTTCCCAGATCTCCCTCCTCCCCACCTCCCTACACCTGTACTCAAGACAGGCTTTCTATTTCCCTCATTCATTCACATTGTTATGATAGTTTTCAGTGTAGTCATCTCTCCAACTGCACTCATCACTCTATGTGATGAGCTTCATGTCATGAGCTGCACCTACCTGCCCTCATCTCTCTTTTCTCTGAGATACTGTTAAAAATGTCTTTCAGTTATCTTAAAGCCCATAGATGAGTGAAACCATTCTGCATCTTTCTCTCTCCCTCTGACTTACTTCACTCAGCATAATAGATTCCATGTACATCCATGTATAGGAAAATTTCATGACTTCATCTCTCCTAATGGCTGCATAGTATTCCATTGTGTATATGTACCACAGTTTCTTCAGCCACTCATCTGTTGAAGGGCATCTTGGTTGTTTCCAGAGTCTAGCTATTGTAAATAGTGTTGCAATGAATATAGGAGTAAGGAAGGGATTTTTGTATTGTATTTTTGTGTGCCTCGGGTATATTCCTAGGAGTGGTATAGCTGGATCATATGGAAGCTCAATTTCCAGTTTGTGAAGGAATCTCCATATTGCTTTCCATAAAGGTTGTACTAGATGGCATTCCCACTAGCAGTGAAAAAGAGTTCCTTTCTGTCCACATCCCCGCCAGCACTGCTTGTTTTCCTTTTTGTGATGTGTGCCAATCTCATTGGCGTGAGGTGGTACATCATAGTAGTTTTGATTTGCATCTTCCTGACAATTAGTGATGTTGAGCATCTTTTCATGTGCCTTTTGGCCTTTTGCCTTTCTTCTTTTCAAAGTGTCTGTTCATTTCTTCTCCCCATTTTTTGATGGGGTTAGTTGTTTTTCTCTTGTATAGTTCTGTCAGTGCCTTGTAAATTTTGGACAGTAGCCCTTTATCTGATGAGTATTGGGTGAATAATTTCTCCCACTCTGTAGGTGGCCTTTGTATTCTGGGCACTATCTCCTTGGAATTGCAGAAGCTTCTCAGCTTAATATAGTCCCATCTGTTTATCTCTGCTTCCATTTGTTTGGAAAGTGCTTTCTCCTCCTTAAAGATGCCTTTAGTCTCAATGTCCTGGAGTGTTTCACCTACATGTTCTTCTATATACCTTATAGTTTCAGTTCTGATATCAAGGTCTTTAATCCATTTGGATTTTACCTTTGTACATGGTGTTAGCTGGGGGTCTTAGTTCACTTCTTTGCAAGTGGCTAACCAGTTGTGCCAACACTACTTGTTGAATAGGATTTCCTTGCTCCATTTAGGATTTCTTGCTCCTTTATCAAAAACTAGGTGGTTATATGTCTGAGGAACCTTCTTTGAGTACTCAAGCCTATTCCACTGATTGGAGGGTCTGTCTTTATTCCAATACCATGCTGTTTTTATAACTATTGCTTTGTAATACACCTTAAAATTGGGGAAAGTAATGCCTCCCATATTCTTTTTCCCAAGGAGTGCTTTAGCTATTCGAGGTTGTTTATTGTTCCAGATGAATTTCAGAAGTATTTGATCCACTTCTTTGAAGTATCTCCTGGGTATCTTCCAAGGAATCTTGTTAAATCTGTACAATGCTTTTGGAAGTATTGCCATTTTAATGATGTTGATCCTGTCAATCCATGAGCAAGGTATGTGTTTCCATTTCCACGTGTCCTCTCTTATTTCTTGGAGCAGTGTTTTGTAGTTTTCTTTGTATAGATCTTTCACATTTTTATTCAGGTTGACTCCAAGATATTTGAGTTTGTGTGGCACTAATGTGAATGGAATTGTTCTCTTAATGTCCATTTCTTCCCTATCATTATTAGTGTATAAATAGGCCATTGATTTTCTTCTGTGTTAATTTTGTAGTCTGCCACTTTGCTATATGAATCTATTATTTCTGGAAGCTTTTTGGTAGAGTGTTTAGGGTTTTCTAAGTAGAGTATCATGTCATCTGCAAACAGTGAGAGCTTGACTTCTTCCTTTTCTATCTGGATTCCCTTGATATCTTTTACTTGCCTAATCGCTATAGCAAGTACTTCCAGTACTATGTTGAAGAGGAGTGGTGAGAGAGGACAGACTTGTCTTGTACCAGAATTTAGAGGGAAGGATTTTAGTTTATCTCCATTGAGGATAGTATTTGCCACTGGCTTCTGGTAGATGGCTTTGACTATATTGAGAAAGGTTCCTTTTATTCCTATCTTGCTGAGAGTTTTCATCAAGAATGGGTGTTGAACCTTATCAAATGATTTTTCTGCGTCTATTGATATGACCATGTGATTTTTACTTTTTTGTTGTTTATGTTGTGTATATATTGATAGATTTACGGATGTTAAAGCAGCCTTGTATTCCTGGGATGAAACCTACTTGATCAAAGTGAATGATCTTCTTGATGAGGCACTGGATCCTGTTCGCCAGGATTTATTTAGGATCTTTGCATCTGTGTTCATCAGGAATATTGGTCTGTAATTTTCTTTTTTGGCAGCACCTCTATCAGATTTTGGTATTAAGGTGATGTTGGGTTCATAAAAGCTATTTCGAAGTGTTCCTGTTTTTTCGATTTCATAAAAGAGCCTGGCCAGGATTGGTAGTAGTTCTTCTTAAAGGTTTGAAAGAATTCATTCGTGAATCCATCAGGGCCTGGGCTTTTGTTTTTGGGCAAATTTTTGATTACAGTTTTAATTTCCTCAATAGTGATGGGGATGTTTAGATATGCTACATTTTCTTTATTCAACCGTGGAAGGTTATATGAGTTCAAAAATTTATCCATTTCTTCCAGGTTCTCATGTTTAGTGGCATAGAGTTTCTCAAAGTATTCTCTGAATACCCTTTGAATCTCTGCAGTATCTGTAGTGATCTCCCCCTTTTCATTTCTAATACGCGTTATAAAGTTTCCCTCTCTCTTTTGCTTTGTGAGTTTTTCTAATGGTCTATCAATCTTGTTTATTTTTTCAAAGAGCCAATTTCTGCTTTCGTTGATCTTTTGGATTGTGTTTTGGGTTTCCACTTCGTTGATTTCTGCTCTCAGCTTTGTTATTTCCTTCCGTTTTCCTATTTTTGGGTCCTTTTGTTGAGCACGTTTTAGTTCTATTAACTGTGTCATTAAGCTACTCAGGTAAGCTCCTTCTTCCTTCTTGATGTGTGCTTGCAAAGCTATAAATTTTCCTCTCAGTACTGCTTTTGCTGTGTCCCATAAGTTCTGATAGTTTGTGTCTTTATTGTCATTTGTTTCCAGGAACCTTTTGATTTCCTACTTGATTTTATCTCGGACCCACTGGTTATTGAGTATGAGGCTGTTTAACTTCCAGGTGTTAAATTTTTTCTTCTGTGTCCCTTTGCAGTTCACATCTAACTTCAGAGCCTTGTGGTCAGCAAAGGTAGCCTGCAAAATGTCTATCTTTTTTATTTTATGGAGGTATGTTTTATGTGCCAGCACGTGATCTATCCTGGAGAATGACCCATGTACATTGGAAAAGAATGTGTATCCAGGTTTCTGAGGATGGAGTGCCCTATATAGATCTACTAGGCCTCTTTCTTCCATTTCTCTTTTCAGGTCTAGTATATTTTTGTTGGGTTTTCATTTGGTTGACCTATCAAGTGTTGACAAGCCTATGTTGAAGTCTCCCACAAATATTGTGTTTTTATTGATATCCTTCTTCAGATTTGTCAACAATTGTGTTAAATACTTTGCTGGTCCCTCATTGGGTGCGTATATGTTTAGGAGAGTGATTTCTTCTTGCTGTACAAATCCCTTGATTAGTACATAATATCCATCTTTGTCCCTTACAACTTTTCTGAAGTATAAAGTTTATGTCATCTGATATTAGTATGGCCTCCCCTGCTTTTTTTAGGGTGTTGTTTGCTTGATTGATTTTCTTCCAGCTTTTGATTTTGAGTCTATGTTTATTCTGACTATTCAGGTGTGTTTCTTGTAGACAGAAGAAGGTTGGCTTCAGTTTTTTGATCCATTTTGCCACTCTGTGCCTCCTATCGGGTACATTTAGTCCATTGACATTGAGAGAAATAATTGTCATGGGATTTATTGCCAGCTTTGTGTAGAAGTTTGGTGTGTTTTTTGTTCTGTCTTGTTTTTAGAATATATCTTTCAATTTTTCTTTTAAGGCTGGTTTTGAGTCTTCAAAGTTTTTGAGCTGTTGTTTATCTGTGAAGCCATGTATACATCCTTCAAACCTGAAAGTGAGTTTTGCTGGGTGCAGTACTCTTGGCGAAGCATTTATTGCATTGAGTTTTGCCACTATATCCCACCATTGCCTTCTGGCCTTGAGTGTTTCTGGTGACAGGTCTGCTGTAAATTTCAAGGATGCTCCCTGGAATGTAATTTCCTTTTTGGATCTTGCTGCTTGCAGTATTGTTTCTCTATCTGTATGTTTCATCGTGGTGACTAGGATGTGTCTTGGGGTGTTTCTCCTGGGGTCTTTTTTAGCTGGTACTCTTCGGGCATGCAGGATTTGGTCACATGTTTTCTTTAGCTCTGGTAGTTTTTCTGTATGATGTTCTTGACCATTGATTCTTCCTGAAGATTTTTTTTGGGTCTCTGGGACTCCAATGATTCTAAAGTTTTTTCTGATGAGCTTATCAAAGACTTCTATTTTCATCTGCTCATATTCTTTGAGTAACTTTTCCATTGTCTGATCCTTTGATTTAAGGCTTTTTTCCAATCTCTTCTGCTGTGTAAAGTTGTTATGCATCTCGTCTTCTAAAGCACTAATTCTATCCTCAGCTGCTTTTAACCTGTTGGAAAGCTCATCCATTATGTTCTTCAATTCGTCTACTGAGTTTTTCAGACCTGTTATTTGACCTGATATTTCAGTTTGGAGTTTTCTCGTATTCTCTTGATTTTTATTAGTGTTCTGATTTATACTTTCTTTGATTTCTGTGAGCAACCTCCATATTTCTTCTCTAAACTCCATTTCTGAAAGACTGGCCATTGTTGGTTCATCAGTTTCCATCTTCACTCTCTATGGTTGAAGTTGGTCTGCGTAGTCTCCCCATTGTCACACTTATGCTGTGGGTTTTTCTATGTGTTGTGGTGGTACTCATTGGCTAGGTGGATTGCCTTCGCGGCCGCGCTCTTCTGCTTCTACCTTTTATAGGTGGGCTTAAGGGGGCCAGCAGAGTCAGCTTTATATGCAACTCTGGCCCCCAAACCCTCACCTCAGCCGAGGCAAGCCATCAGGTGATGAATGCCAGAGAAGATCAAAGTTCCCAGGTTGATGCAAGCCCAGGGAAGCCCCAAAATGTCTGCCAAGCCTAAGGGGCCCAGCAGAGTCTCATCCACAACTCCGGCTGAAAAAACACACCTCAGCCGAGGCACGTCTTGAAGGGATTAATGCCGGAGAAGGTCAAAGTTCCCAGGTTGATGCAAGCTGGGGGAGGCCCCAAAATGTCTGCCGAGTCTAGGGGTCCCAGCAGTCAGCTTTATCAGCATCTTCGGCCCCCAAACACTCACCTCAGCTGAGGCAAGCCGTCAGGGGATGAATGCCAGAGAAGATCAAAGTTCCCAGGTTGATGCAAGCCCGGGGAAGTCCCAAAATGTCTGCCAAGCCTAAGGGGCCCAGCAGAGTCTCATCCAGAACTCCAGCCAAAAAGACACACCTCAGCCAAGGCATGCCTTGAAGGGATTAATGCCGGAGAAGATCAAAGTTCCCAGGTTGATGCAAGCTGGGGAAGGCCCCAAAATGTCTGCTAGCCTAGGGGTCCCAGCAGTCACCTTTATCTGCAACTCCAGCCCCCAATCATTCACCTCAGCTGAGGCAAGCCGTCAGAGGATGAATGCCTGAGAAGATCAAAGTTCCCAGGTTGTTGGAAGCCTGGGGAAGCCCCGAAATGTCTGCCGGATAGTTTTTTTGATCCATTAAGCACTCTGTGTCTCTTAACTGGCGCATTTAGTCCATTGACATTGAGAGAAAGAATTGTCCTGGGAGTCAGTGCCATCTTTATATCAGAGTTTGGTGTATCTGTTGGTCAATCTTGTCTTAAAGTCAGCTGTTCAGTGTTTCTTTTAAGAATGGTTTTGAATCTGTAAAGTTTTTGAGCTGTTTTTTGTCTGTGAAACCATGTATTGTTTCTTCAAACCTGAATGTGAGTTTTGCTGGGTGTAGTATTCTAGGCGAAGCATTTATTTCATTGAGTTTTGTCACTATGTCCCACCACTGCCTTCTGGCCTTCAGTGTTTCCAGTGACAGGTCTGTAGTAAATCTCAAGGATGTTCCCTTGAATGTAATTTCTATTTTCGATCTTGCTGCTTTTAGAATTCTGTCTCTTTCTGTGAGATTCGTCATTGTGTCTAGGATGTGTCTTGGGGTGTTTTTTCTAGGGTCTCTTTTAGTTGGTACTCTTCGGGCATGCAGGATTTGATTGCATGTATTCATTAGCTCTGGTAGTTTCTCTTTAATGATGTTCTTGACCATTGATTCTTCCTGGAGGTTTTCTTCCTGGGTCTCTGGGACTCCAATGATTCTTAATTTGTTTCTGTTGAGCTTATCATAGACTTCTATTTTCATGTTCCCATTCTTTGAGTAAATTTTCCATTGTTTGATCATTTGCTTTAAGGCTTTTTTTCAATTTCTTCTGCTGTATGGAATTGTTATTCATCTCATCTTCCAGTATACTAATTCTATCCTCAGCTGATGTTAACCCATGGGAAAGCTCAACCATGTTTTTCTTCATTTCATCTACTGAATTTTTCAGACCTGTTATTTGACCTGAAATTTCAGTTTGGAGTTTTCTGATTTCTATCTTCATATTCTCTTGATTCTTATTAGTGTTCTCTTCTATACTTTCTTTCAGTTCTTTGAACATCTTCTATATTGAGACTCTAAACTTCTTATCTGAGAGACTAACTGGTTGGTTGGTCATGTTCAAGTCATCAGAGTTGGCATTGTCATTCTCTATGTCTGGTGCTGGCCTGTGTTGTTTTCCCATTGTCACATTTGTATTGTGGGCTTTTCTAGATGTTGTGCTTGTATTCATTGGCTAAATGATATGCACTGCGAGAAGTGAAGCGGAGCGGCTGTGCTCCTCTGGCTCCACCCTTTCTGGGCTTGTAAACTCACCTCCAGGGAAGGTTCCAGGGGAAGGTGAGCCATCTCAGATGAGCCACACACAGAATGAAATCAGGCAGTAAATGGAGCGTAGCATAGAAGACAGGCAGATAGGGGTGCTGGCATCTGAATTTCAGCAGAGTTCAGAAGTTTCCCCTTTCTGGGTGCGTAAGCTCAGCTCCAGGGAAGGCTGCAGGGAAAGCGAGCTGTCCATAGATGAGCCACACACAGGATGAAATCAGTCTGAAAACGGAGCAGAGCACAGAAGACAGGCAGATAGTGGTGCTGGCATCTGAGTTCCCGCAGAGTTTAGTGGCTTCCCCTTTACGGGCGTGTAAGCTCAGCTCCAGGGAAGGCTCCAGGGAAGATGAGCCGTCCACAGATGAGCCACACACAGGATGAAGTCAGGCCAAAAATGGATCACAGCACAGAAGACAGGCAGATAGGGGTGCTGGCATCTGAGTTGCAGCAGAATTCAGCCTCTAGCACAGTTCTTAGTGTGATTTTTTCTTCTTGTTTCAATGGCGTTCTTCACTATGTGGCCCTGCTGAAGCCACTTTTCCGCCCACTCCCAAGAGGTTCAAGCGACAGGACAGGAGACAGACACACACAGGCAGCACTCACAATTTGTCATGCTCGGTCCCCACTGGGTAGGCACAGTTTCGTAGATTTTCCCAGCCTGACATCACAAACAGGGGACCTGACTTCTGCAAAGTACTGCTTATAGCCTGTTTTCATGTTGTGAAGCAGTTCCTTGAAGTGCCCGCCCTTGAATGGGCCTCTGGGATAGTGAGTTTTCTGGAGCCTCTTTTCGGCCCACTCACAGGAGGTTCAAGCGACAGGACAGGAGACAGACACACATAGGCAGCACTCGCAATTTCTCAGGTCGGGCTCCACTGGGCAGGCGTATTTTCGTAGATTTTCTCAGCCTGACATCCCAGCCACATTTCTATGGCCATGAAGTGCTGGAAGTCAAGCTTGACTCCTTATGCATGCAAAGCATGTACTTGACCCTTGAGTTCCAGTGGTTTTTTTCCACATGGAAATGTTTGGACTTGCTTCAGAACCTTCTAAATATAAAAAAATGTTTAATGGAAAATACTTTATGTAGTGATAAAAGTCTCCTTTCAAGAGGACTTTGGCTTTGGATTAACATTAAAATTTGCCTTTTAGGCCAACCTACATGGTGAGTGGATGCTTTTGAATCCATTCTAATTACTCAGGTGTGTTCACAGTGTTGAATAAAACAGAGAGCCAGATGGCTTAGATTCTACCAAGCTTTTGCACCTGCATAATTGTAAGGGAAAGGTCACATTTCTAAATGCTCTATGCTTCATCTTCATTACCCATTGAACTAGGATCCACACTCACTGCCAGTTATAAAATTTATAATTCACCATACCACTTATAAACATTGAAGCATATAAAATAAGGGAAACCAAGTGAGTGAAATGAATGCTAGTGAAAAAATGAAAATGTTTAGCTTTTATTAAATCAAAAAATATTTCACCTTATAGTATATAAGTTGTTTGTTTATAATGAAAGTATAACTCATTAAACAAAACTATGACCCAAGACTTCCGGAAACCTCAAAAGTTTTAATTTCGTAGTAGAGGATACCTACAGTTTAAAACTTTTTAAAGACAAATATTTAGTTAACACAGATTATTTTTTAGTTCTGATTATATCAAAGTAACTACCTGGGAAGATGTCTCAGATGTCAGGTGCATTTGCCTCAGTATGGAAGGATCTATGCTTAATGCTTGGAATTGTGTTCACTGCCATGCCTGGGAAAAGCTAGAAGTAGTCCTCAAGGCCTCTGGGCACTGCTGGGATAGCCCTAATGATCCCCAGCACCACTAGGTATGAGCAGTAGTGTATCACTGATCTGTAGCATTGACCTTATTAGCTCATTGACCAAATATGGAGGAAGTGTCCCATGCACCCTGAACACTGTGTGTTAAACTTCTAAAAATCAATCTCTTAAAAAAAGAAAAAAAAAACGAAACAGTGATAAGTCCACCACAGTCCTAGAATTACATATTCAGTGGATCAATGAAGTACCTGTTTCAGTGTCTTTATGCATGGAAATAAACAAGAAGGATCAGAAAATCAAGTATTTCTGTAAGAAAAGCATGTGAAACATTTGACACGATAAAGGCAATTTCCTTGCCAGTTCACAGTAGGACTGCATCTTCTCTGGCTTTTTGCTTTATACACAAACTGTGACAGTAAAGGCCCCATATTTTAATAAAATTTTCCTTGATGTTTAATTTTCAGATTGTATTGCATCTTTTATGTCGCTTTTATTTTTCCTGCATGTTGACAACTAAACTGAAAATACAAAGTCCACTTATCTCAAGGTTTTATTACATGAAAACCCTAAGAAAGTATTCATGAATCAAAATAGTCAATCAACTAGCTTTCACTTTCATGAGCATTCTTTAAAAGTAGCCTTAAAAAGACTTGAAAGGGCAGGCAATAATAGCATAGTGGGTAGGGTGTTTGCCTTGCAAACAGCTGGCCTGGTTTTGATTCCCAGAATCCCATATAGTCCCCAAGCCTGCCAGTAGAGTTTTCTAAGCACAGTACAGGAGTAACACTGAGCCTACTGGATATACCTTCCCAAAAGAAGAAGACGAAGAAGAAGACTTGAGTGGGTTATATGTCTTCTTTTCCCTTAAATATCTACACTATCTAAAATTTGGAAAAGGACTGGTATAACATTCTCTTTGGAATAAATATATCTTTGGCTAAAATATTAATTCAGATTTTATCTTTTCTGCCCCCATTTTATTTTAACCAATATGACATATCTGCAGCATTGAAAAATTATATTGCATACTGGTAGCAGCAGAAGAGACTGTATGATGGAAAGGTTTAAGTTGTGTTTTCTGGGAATTCTTTGGGTATAAGTATGGAGTGTCTATGGTAGGCTACTTCTATAAGTATACATATAACATTAAAAAATGCTCATCATCACTTATCATTAGGGAATCCCAAATCATGATGGAAATGCTATGTTATCTTACATCTTGAGGATGGCTTTTAAAAAAAAATACCGGGAACAATCTATTGGCAGGAATGGGGTGAAAAGGAACTCTCATCCAATGCTGATGGCAATGCTATTTGGTTTAACTCCTGTAAAAAAAAAACAGTATAGAGTGTTCACAGTAAATGCAGAAGCAAGCTGCCATACGATTCAGCAATTTTACTTTTGTGTCTCTATTCCCAGGACAGAAAAACATTCATTCAGAAGACTGTATGTACACCACTATTCAAGGCAGTACTAAGTACAACAGCTAAGAGTTAGAATCAACCTAAAGCCCAACAACAGATGAGTGGATCATGAAAATATGGTGAAATATACAATAGAATATTACATAGCTCTAAGGAATCAACATGGATGGAAGTTGGAGATATCATGTTCAATGAAGTAAGCCAGAAGAAAATTATTTACAAGATATCACTTATATGTGGTATTTAAAATAATTGCTTGAAGGAATGCAACAGCTTAAATAAGGGTTGCTCCAAAGTACTGTGAGAAGGAAAGAAATAGAGCAGAGGGGTGAAAAACAGATGTGAAATAACAGAAGACAAATTAAAAGGGATTTGGTACATTGATGATATTAAGGAAGGACAGAACTAAATATCCATGTCACAGAGTCAACAGCACTGAAATCATGAGAACCAAACTTTAACAACCAAACTTTAAAAGATGTTTGTTAAGATAGTAGGCTAAGAGAATGAGGTATTGCATGGACCTGGTAACTTTGGTGAAAGGAGGTTGACATTGGTAGAGGATTGATGCCATATCACTGTCTGTCTAAAACTCTATTTTATAAATCATGGTGCTTTAAGTTAAAAATTAAAAAAGAGGGGCCTGAGTAGTAGCGCAGCAGTAGGGCATTTGCCTTGCATGTGGCTGACCCAGGAAGGATCTCCCTTCGATCCCTGACATCCCATACGGTCTACTGAGCCAGTAGTGATTTCTGAGCATATAGCCCAGAGTCACTTCTAGAGCATCACCGGGTGTAACCCAAAACAAAAACAAAAACAACTTAAAAAAAGAAAGTATAAAGTCTAATATGTGCAGTTAATCATAAAGAAGCAGGTTAAAATTTCCCCTGACTTGGGAAAATCTGCTTTATGGGGTTTAGAAACAATCTAGATTTACTGTCCCTCCCATCCATGCGCTTTGCATGATGCAAATTTTCTATAAATGCAGTTCTACACAGCTTCTTAAGTAATTGCAAATGTGAATAATCTGTTAAATTTCTTGCTGAAATTTACCCCCCCCCCCACCCACACACACCTTTTGCTGTGAATTAATTATTTTTGTTTTGGAGGTATCTGTGTGATAGAAGTTTAGTTCTTTGATTTGAATCTCATATACCTAGTTGGCAATATGCCCTTTAGAAGATTATAATACTATATAAATTCCAATTTCTTTGTAAAGTGAGAAAGTAATACTTAATCCTCAGTTGTTTAAAAGCTATAGAGTCACAAAGAGTTTTCCTAATATAATTTATTATAGTTACCTATTATTAGCATTTCTTGAGTATTGTGCTTTCAAATGTTTCTTTTAAAACTCAGAAGATGATGGAAGAAAAATTAGAAAAGTAACAATAAAAGACATTGAGTCAGATTTTTATATAATGTAGAATGCTCTTTGGTTTTTAATCAGCATTAATTTTCTAACAATAATAAAACAGAATCAATTTTTATTGAATTTGGTCATGAGGAAAATTGTTATAACAGATAGAAGTACTCTATAAGTCAACATATTGTTGTTATTATTATATCTATAATTTAATTATTTCAGGAATTTTTATAATGAACTTTTAAATTAAGAAAGATTTATAAAATACCCACCAGAAATTTGGTAATAGAAAGAACAAGTACTGGTTTAGAAATTTAATTTGATATTTGTCATTTATATTTTGTTGTGGAAAGAAAAAAGATTTGTGAGATAGTTAAATTTCCCAAAAGTGTTTTCAAGAGAATTTTATTCATCAAGGGCAAACTCTGCTGATAAACATTTCTTTCTACTTTAAATCTTTAGGCCTCCTACAAGCACATTGTAATTGCACAAATACTCCTGATTCTGGCTGTATATGAGAGTTCTGCTAAATGAAATATTCAGCCCTAGAAAACAATTTCAAAGTGCCCATTAATGGGACTAATAAAATAAAGTTTGAGTAAGCCCAATGTATATCCTCAAACTGGGAAAATGTAAAAGGCTGCTTTTAACTTTAAAGACTTAATTATCTTAGTATGTAGCTTTATTTCGACACCAGAGACTTGTTCACTTCTGTAGAATTCCTCATATATGTAGCTATTATTTTTCAAGATTGGGTAGAGTGAGGTTTTATCAAGGTTACTTTTCCTCTAAGATGTCAGGGAATTATCTAGTAATTAGAAATGTTTCCTATTGGGAATTAATGCCCCTACCCCAAAATCTCTCTTAGTCCACCATGAAAAATTTGAAGAATTGTTATTCAGGAAATTAAGCTAATAAAGAAAATAAAAGGACAAAATTACTTTCAATTACTTAGTCAAATTCTAATGTTACTGTGAGAAATACTTAGGGATAAGCCTGATAAACAATGAAGTAGAAAGCACTTACTATTAGAATGTCCAAGTTGATCTGTAGTTCAGGGTATTCTCAAAGGAAATATTAGAATTCCTTGTAAAAATTGACTATCTGATTTCTGATTTGAATACATATACAAAAGTTGTTTGTTTGGTATTTTTTGGTTTATTTTTTTATTTTTTGGTTTTTGGGTCACACCCGGCAGTGCTCAGGGTTACTCCTGGCTCTATGCTTAGAAATCGCTCCTGGCAGGCTCAGGGGACCATATGGGATGCCGGGATTTGAACCACCAACCTTCTGCATGGAAGGCAAATGCCTTACCTTCATGCTATTTCTCCAGCTCCTTGTTTTTTTTTTCTTGTTCTTTTTTTTTTTTTTTTTTTGGTTCTATTTTTTTTGGTTGTTTGTTTTTTACAAAATCTTTCTTTTTATTTTTTTTGAACTGGGGTTGACTCACATGGTGGAGTACATGCCTAGCATGTGTGAATATGCATATTTAATAATATGTATCTATAGTCCTATTACTACATGTCACTTTACTCCTATCTCCAGCTGAATATAGCCCTGTAATCCTGGGCTCAAGTACTAAAAAATCAGACTCTGGGAGGGCAAGGATTACCTAGATCAGCTCATGGCTTATTTTGGCCTGCTTTAAAAAAAAAAAGAAATTTAAGGGTTCTCCATTTCCTGAATTCAAGGCTTATTTTCAAGGCTATACAATCAAGACTGAATAGTCTTTCTGTAAGAACAGAGAAATAAATTATTTGAATAAAATACAAAGTTTAGAAATAGACCAATATTTAATATCAATAAATTTTTGACAAAAGTACCAAAGAGGAGCACAAATACCAAAAATATTTTTTAAATTTTTTTATTTAAACAAATTTATTACATACATGATTGTGTTTGGGTTTCAGTTATGTAAAGAACACCACTCATCATGAGTGCAACATTCCCATCACCAATGTCCCAAATCTCCCTCCTCCCCACCCAACCCCCGCCTGTACTCTAGACAGGCTTTCTATTTCCCTCGTACATTCTCATTATTAGGATAGTTCAAAACATAGTTATTTCTCTAACTAAACTCATGTTTGTGGTGAGCTTTATGAGGTGAGCTGTTACTTCCAGCTCTTTTCCTTTCGTGTCTGAAAGTTGTTATTGTAAGAATGTCTTTCATTTTTCTTAAAACCCATAGATGAGTGAGACCATTCTGCATCTTTCTCTCTCTCTCTCTCTGACTTATTTCACTCAGCATAATAGATTCCATGTACATCCATGTATAGGAAAATTTCATGAATTCATCTTTCCTGACAGCTGCATAATATTCCATTGTGTATATGTACCACAATTTCTTTAGCCATTCATCTGTTGAAGGGTATCTTGGCTCTTTCCAGAGTTTTGCTATGGTAAATAGTGCTGCAATGAATATAGGTGTAAGGAAGGAATTTTTGTATTGTATTTTTGTGTTCCTAGGGTAATTCCTAGGAGTGCTATAGCTGGGTCGTATGGGAGCTTGATTTCCAGTTTTTGGAGGAATCTCCATATTGCTTTTCATAAAGGTTGAACTAGAAGGCACTCCCACCAGCAGTGCTTAAGAGTTCCTTGCTCTCCACATCCCCGCCAACACTGCTTGTTCTCATTGTTTGTGATGTGTGCCAATCCCTGGGGTATGAGGTGGTACCTCATAGTTGTTTTGATTTGCATCTCCCTGATGATTAGTGTTGTGGAGCAAGTTTTCATGTGTCTTTTGGTCAACAAATACCAAAAATATTACCAAAGGTGTTACTGTGACTTAATAGTGCTGGGCCATCTGAATATTCAATTTAAAAAAAAAGAGTCTTGACCCCACAAAACACTTTACATAAATGTAAACTCAAAGTGGACTGAATATGTTTATATTTTAAACATATTAAGTTCTAGAACAAAACAAAATTTTCAAGATTTGAGATTAAAAAATAATTTTATAGACAAAACAGAGCCCGAGCCACAAAGTTGATAAATTCAACATTATAAAAATAAAAATTTTACAGTCTTCCAAACGTACTACTAAACTAAAAATCCAGCCAAATATTACAAAAGAAAATATATGTATTTTATAAGATTATAGATACATATTATTAAATATGCATATAAGTATAAAACTGTCAAAAATAAAGCAAACAGCAAGAAACAGGAAAAATTTAATAAATTTAATATAACACATAAAATTACATATACGTAAAGTGAATAAGTAAATAAAAAACTTGTACAGGAGCATATCATTAATTATGAAAGAATTAAAGATGTATATATTAAAAACATAATGAAATACTAATACAGACTATTAAATCTTAAGGTTTAAAAGGGTAGACTGGGGGGACTTCAAGGGAAACTTCTGCCTGTGCCTGCCTGCCTGTGCTTCTGAATCCCTGAAGATTTCCTCAGAGGCCTAGGGAGCGCACCCCTAAAAAACTGTGTTTTGAACCCGCCCAGTAAGTACATTCTGGCTGCGGGGGTCGCTGTCCAATAAGCTAAGGTCTCTGGCCGTGGAGGCTCCACCCTGCTGTGCCTTTGTTCACTGTGAGAAATTTAAGGGAAACTTCTCCTACCTGTGCCTGTCTTCATGTGCTTCTAATTCCCTGAAGATTTTCTCAGAGGCCTAAGACGTGCACCCCCAAAAAACTGTCAACTAGAGGCAGCAGAAGAGCATGATTGCTTCGCTTTGCTTCGCGGTCGCACACTCTTTTTAACCAATGAACCCCACCACAACACACAGGAAAAACCACACTACAAATGTGACAATGGGAAAACCTCACAGGCAAACATCATCCACAGAGAATGAAGATGAAAGCTCGGATTACCTAATAAATTCCAACCACCTGATTAACCTCTCAGATAAGGAGTTTAGAATAGAAATATGGAATATGTCCATAGAACTCAAAAAAAGCATAGATCTATCTGAAGAGAACACAAAGACAGAAATCAGATAATTCCAATCTGAAATAACAGATCTGAAAAACACGGTTGCTCAACTGAAAACCTCAATGGATAGCCTCGCCAACAGTGTATCAGCAGCTGAGAAGAGAATCAGAGTACTGGAAGATGTGATGCATAAAAACTCAACACAACAGAAGAAATTGGAAAAGAACCTTAAGACAAATGAACAGGCAATGGAAAAAGTACTCAAGGCATGCGAACAGATGAAAATAGAAGTCTTTGGTAAACTCAACAGAAACAACATAAGAATCATTGGAGTCCCAGAAACCCAGGAAGGAGATCTCCAGGAATAATCAACTGTCAAAGACATCATCAAAGAAATAATCCCAGAGTTAAAGACTACATGCAATCAAATCCTGCATACCTGAAGAGTACCAGCTAAAAAAGACCCAAAGAAAAACACCCCAAGATACATCCTTGTTACAATAACAAATCCCATAGATAGAGATAGAATACTGAAAGCAGCAAGATCAAAAAGGGAAATTACATTCAAAGGAGCATTCCTAAGACTTACAGCAGACATGTCACAAAAAACTCTCAAGGCCAGAAGACAGTGGTGGGATATTGTGACAAAACTAAATGAAATGAATGCCTCACCATGAATACTGCACCCAGCCCGACTCACGTTCAGTTTTGAAGGAAGAATACATAGCTTCATGGATAAACAACTGCTCCAGAAACTTCAGAGATGATAAACCAGCCTTAAAGGAAAAACTGTCAGGTCTACTCTAAGACAAGAGAGACCAACAAACACAGCAAACTTATCTACAAAGATGACATTAAATCCTATGACAATCATCTCCCTCAATATCAATGGACTAAATTCACCAATTAAAAGACACAGAGTGTCAAAATGGGCCAAAAAGATGAATCCAACCTTCTGCTGCCTACAAGAAACACATCTGAATAGTCAGAACAAACATAGACTCACAATCAAAGGCTGGAGGAAAATCATCCCGGCAATGAACACCCTAAAAAAAGCTGGGGTGGCCATATTAATATCTGATGACACCAAATTTATACTCAGAAAAGTGGTAAGGGACAAAGATGGACACTATGTACTAATCAAGGAATATGTGCAACAGGAAGAAATCAGACTATTAAACATATATGCAACCAATGAGAGACCAGCAAATTATCTAATACAATTACTGATAAATATGAAAAAAGACATCAATAATAACACAATCATTGTGGGAGACCTCAACACGGCCCTATGAACACTTGATAGGTCAACCAGATTGAAACCTAACAAAAACATACTAGCCCTGAAAAGAGTTATGGAAGAAACAGGACTAGTAGATATATACAGGACACTCCATCCCAAAAAACCTGGATACACATTCTTTTCCAATGTACATGGGTCACTCTCCAGAATAGACTACATGCTGACACATAAAACATACCTCCATAAAATAAAGAGGATAAAAATTTTGCAGGCTACCTTTGCTGAGCACAAGGCTCTAAAATTATTTGTAAACTACAAAGTCACACAGCAAAAAAACTTTAACATTTGGAAATTAAACACCATGCTACTGAACAACCTGTGGATCTAGATGAAATCAAAAAGGAAATCAAAACTTTCCTGGAAACAAATGATAATGAAGACACAAACTGCCAGAATCTATGGGACACAGCAAAAGTGGTCCTGAGTGGAAAATTTATAGCTCTACAAGTACACATCAGGAAGGAAGAAGGGGCATACCTGAATAACTTAATGACGTAGCTCAAAAAATTAAAAAATGACCTACAAAAGAAACCAAAAATAGGGAGACAAAAGGAAATAACAAAGCTGAAAGCAGAACTCAATGAAGTGGAAAACCAAAAAACAATCAGAAGATCAATAAAAGCAGAAGTTGCTTCTTTGAAAAAATAAAGAAGATTTATAGACCATTGGCAAAATTCACAAAGAGAGAGAGAAATCTGATAACCCGTATTAGAAATGAAAAGTGGGAGATCACTACAGATATTGCAGAGATCCAAAGGATAATCAGAAACTACTTTGAGAAACTTTATGCTACTAAACATGAGAACCTAGAAGAAATGGAAAAATTCTTGGACACTTATAACCTTCCACATTTAAGTAAGGAGGATGTTGCATATCTAAACACCTTCATTACTACTGAGGAAATTGAAACTGTAATCAAACATCTGCCCAAAAAGAAAAGCCCAGGCCCAGATGGATTTCCTAATGAATTTTTTCAAATCTTTCAAGAGGAGCTACTACCAATCCTAGCCAAGCTCTTCCATGAAATTGAAAAAACGGGAACACTCCCAAACATCACCTTGATACCAAAATCAGATAGAGACGATGCCAAAAAAGAAAATTACAGACCAATATTCCTGATGAATGCTGATGCAAAGATCTTCAACAAAATCTTGTCAAATAGGAACCAATGCATCATCAAGAAGATCATACACTATGACCAAGTAAGTTTCATCCCAAGAATGCAAGGATGGTTTAACATCCATAAATCTAACAATATAATACACAATATCAACAACAAGAAAAATAAAAAAGACATGATCACATCAATAGATGCAGAGAAAGCATTTGATAAGGTCCAACACCCATTCTTGATGAAAACTCTCAGCAAGATGGGAATGGAAGGAACCTTTCTCAATCTAGTTGAAGCCATCTACCACAAGCCAATGGCAAATATTATCCTCAATAGAGAAAAAAATAAAAGCCTTTCTTCTAAATTCTGGTACAAGACAAGGCTGTCTGCCCTCACTACCCTTCTTCCACATAGTACTGGAAGTTCAGAAAAAGATATCAAGGGATTCCAGATAGGAAAGGAAGAAGTCAAGCTCTCAATTGTTTGCAGACGGCGTGATACTCTACTTAGAAAACCCTAAAGACTCTACCAGAAAGCTTCTAGAAATAATAGATTCATATAGCAAGGTGGCAGGCTACATAATCAACCTACAGAAATCAATGGCTTTTTATACACCAATAATGATAGGGAAGAGATGGAAGTCAGAAAGGCAATCCCATTCACAATAGTGCCACACAAACTCAAATATCTTGGAGTCAATTTGACCAAAGATGTGAAGGATCTATAGAAAGAAAACTATAAAGCCCTGCTCCAAGAAATAAAAGAGGACACACGGAAATGGAAACACATACCCTGCTCATGGATTGGCAGGATTAATATCATTAAAATGGCAATACTCTCCATGCATTATACAGATTTAATGCGATCCCCTTAAAAATACCCATGACATTCTTCACAGAAGTGGATCAAACACTTATGAAGTTCGTCTGGAACAATAAACACCCTCGAATGGCTAAAGCACTCCTATGGAAAGAAAAATGGGAGGCATTACTTTCCCCAACTTTAAACTGTACTACAAAACAATAGTTATCAAAACAACATGGTATTGGAATAAAGACACCCTTAGATCAGTGGAATAGGCTTGAGTTCTCAGAGAACGTTTCGCAGGCATACAATTACCTAATTTTTGACAAAGGAGCAAGAAATCCTAAGTGGAGCAGGGAAAATTTCTTCAACAAGTGGAGCTCGCAGAACTGGTTAGCCTCTTGAAAAAAAGCGAACATAGATCCCCAGTTAACATCATGTACGAAGGTAAAATCCAAATGGATTAAAGACCTTGATATCAGACCTGATACCATAAGGTATATAGAACAACACGTTGGTAAAACACTCCGTGACATTGAGACTAAAGGCATCTTCAAGGAAGAAACTGCACTTTCTAAACAAGTGGAAGCAGATATCAACAGATGGAAATACATTAAACTGAGAAGCTTCTGCACCTCAAAAGAAATAGTGCCCAGGATACAAGAGTCACCCACCAAGTGGGAGAAACTATTCACCCAACACCCTTCAGATAAGGAGCTAATATCCAAAATATATAGGGTACTGACAGAACTTTACAAGTAAAAAACATCTAATCCCATAAAAAAATTGGGAGAAGAAATGAACAGACTCTTTGATAAAAAAGTAAAGAAGAAATGGCCAAAAGACACATGAAAAAATGTTCCACATCACTAATCATCAGGGAGATGCAAATCAGAACAATGATGAGATACCACCTCACACCTCAGAGATTGGCGCACATCACAAAGAATGAGAACAATCAGTGCCTGTGGGGATGTGGAGAGAAAGAGCTCTTATGCACTGCTGGTGGAAATGCCATCTTGTCCAACCAACCCCAATGAAAGCAATATGGAGATTCCTCCAAAATCTGGAAATTGAGCTCGATTCGACCCAACTATTTCACTCCTAGGGATATATCCTAAGAACACAAGAATACAATACAAAAACCCCTTCCTCACATCTATATTGCAGCACTATTCACAATAGCCAGGCTCTGGAAACAACCAAGATGCCCTACAACAGACGAATGGCTAAAGAAACTGTGGTACATGTACACAATGGAATATTATGCAGTCATCAGGAGAGATGAAGTCATGAAATTTTCCTATACATGGATATACATGGAATCTATCATGCTGAGTGAAATAAGTCAGAGGGAGAGAGAGAGACGCAGAATAGTCTCACTCATCTATGGGTTTTATGAAAATTAAAAGTCTTTGTTGTAACAATCCTGAGAGACAATGAGAGGAGGGCTGGAACGCCAGCTCACTTCATGAAGCTCACCACAAAGAGTGGTGAATATGCTATAGAAATAACTACACAAAGAACTACCATAATCATGTGAATGAATGAGGGAATGGGAAAGCCCTTCTGGAGTACAGGTGGGGGTGGGGTGGGTTGAAGAGAGATTTGGGACATTGGTGGTGGGAATGTTGCACTGAAGGAGGGGGTTCTTTACATGACTGAAACCTAATCACAATCATTTATGTAATCAAGATGTTTAAATAAAGGAAAAAATGAAGAAAAGAAAAAAGAAAAGATAAGGCCTCCCAATGCTTACCACACGCTGTGTTCTTTACACTGACTGTATAGAAAGAGGAGGTACAGTAATTGCTTCCCATATACACCTCAAACAGGTCCTTTGCCTGGTCTGTATTGTGAATGCGGGGACAAAAAAAAATAAAATAAAAGGGTAGACTGTCAAAAGTTGGAAAGTTTATACAGGAATAGAAAAATAAAACTCTAATACACTGTTGTTAGAAATATGAAATACCGGGGCTGAGCGGTGGCGCTGAAGGTAAGGTGCCTGCCTTGCCTGCGCTAGCCTTGGATGGACCGCAGTTCAATCCCCCGGTGTCCCATATGGTCCCCCAAGCCAGGAGCAACTTCTGAGCACATAGCCAGGAGTAACCCCCGAGCGTTACCGGGTGTGGCCCAAAACCCCCCCCCCAAAAAAAAAGAAATATGAAATACCGTATTTGCCAGCGTATAAGACGACCCCCTAATTTTGCAGTTAAAACGTAGGTATAGGCCTATTTTCACTGTATCAGACAGAACGTTCCTATGCTGCAACTGTATGTAACACAGTGAGCCAATCACAACAAGCAAAGGTTCAAAGGTTATACTGTAATAGACTTCCTCTCTGACTCTGGCCAATTTGAGCAGGCTTTTTAACAGTGTAGATTCGGGTCCAGAACATTGTCTAATTTGCATGCATTAAAAGCCTGCTTGGAATGGCTGAGTTAGAGAGGCCGTCCGAGCAGCCTTGCAGTGATTGACTTTAGTCTGAAAGAAATCTGGGGAGGTATTGATACAATATTCTATGCTTGGATTATGATATTGGTTACAGTGGTATACACATTTGCAAATCTCTTTACACTGTAAACTTAAAGTGAATGCATTTTATTTTATGAAAAAATTGCTTGGCAAAATTAATAATGATATTTAAGTTGACATCTACCTCCATTCCATCTAACTTGGAGTAAATGTGAAAACCCTTGTACCATATTAATTCCTTCTCTTTGCCTCTATCCTCTTCTTTTTTGTTTTGTTATTGGGCCACACCCAGGGGTGTTCAGTAGTTAATTATGGCTCTGCACTCATGAATCACTCTTGATGGACTCTGGGGACCATATGGGATGCTGGGATTGAATTGGGTTGCTATATGCAAAACATACTTTCTACTGGCTGTGCTATGGCTCCAGTCCCTTTTCTTTGGAGGGATCCACTTCTATATGTACCTTCTAAAAAATGTTTCTTGTACTACTTTTATGACCTTACATAATAGTTTTAAATCCACATTTTCATCAATAAATTAGAATTCAAGTACAAGTCTAAAGAGCTCTTTTTCTGTATCAATGTCAAGTATTCTTTTTCTTTGTCACATTATGAGTCCTGCTTCCTATTTTTTGATGGTATATCTTTAAGGTAGGCAACTGGATCATATTCTACACATGGAAAATAATTACTTGAATTTGTGTCTTATAACATCTTTCACATCTGCTTTGTCTTAGTATCCTAACAAGTTTCTTTTCTTTATTTCTTTTAGTTTTGGGGCCATACTGTGCTGTGATCAGGGGTTATTACTCCTGATTCTGTGCACAGAGGTCATATCTCATGGGTTTTGGGGGGGGGGGTCCATATGGAATTCTATGGATTGAAGCTGGGTCGGCTGTTTGCACTGAAAATGTCTTACCTGCTGCTATGCTATTACTCTGGCCCTAAATAGTTTCTAATTAATTTCTCTACTTCCAACCTTGTTTACAAATCACCACATAATTAAGTCAAAATCTTTTTTTGAACAAATTATAGTTATACTCTTTGGAACCCTTCAGTTATTTAACTAGCATATTAGAGTGCTGATAAATGAGATTCAGTCAATGGCAAACTGCACACATATACACACATATATGGTATATACATATATAATTCTATATATACCCTATGTGTTGAATAAACAGTAAGACCATTTAGATTGTGTAGGTGCTCTCCAAGATGTTTTAACAATTAAATCTCTAATTAATCCATTCTGCATAATTATGCAGCCCAGTCATTAATATAATTGTGTACATCAATATCATGGATTTTTTGCTAGATATTTCCTTGCTACATTTTCTAACTAATCAACCCCCATGAATGACATATGTAGTAGTCAAAATTTATCACCTACTTAACTATGCTTCACTTCTGCCTTCTTTCTACTTGTGATTGTTTACGAAGCCCAGCCCCTTCAATTCTTGGTCAAATGACTCATTACAAGGAGGAGGCAGTATTGCTCATTCCTCTATAGTGTTGGGGCAGCAGGTGACTCCTGGAACACACACCCTGGCTCACTGGACCACTATACATGTGGTAACCAGATTAAACCAGTTGGTGGGAGGGGTGTGCCCTAATCATGAGCCATCTGCAGGCCTCTTGCAAAAATTTGCATCTGCCTGCACTTGTCTTGATACATGTACTAGGGCCACTTTTTTTTTTTTTTTTTTGGTTTTTGGTTTTTGGGTCACATCCAGCAGCGCTCAGGGGTTACTCCTGACTCTGTGCTCAGAAATCACTCCTGGCAGTCTTGGGGGACCATAACGGATGCCGGAATTTTAACCACTGTCCTTCTGCATGCAAGGCAAACACCCTACCTCCATGTTATCTCTCCGGCCCCTAGGGCCACTTTTAATCATGCTGAATGAGAAGGGAAACAGAGCCTCATCATTACCTGTTTTTTATTTGCAACTTACAACACATTTTATTGTTGTGATATATATCTATATATAGATAGATGATAGATATAGATAGATAGATAGATAGATAGATAGATAGATAGATAGATAGATAGATAGATAGATAGATAGATATAACTGTTTGGCTATAGAATGATAGTCTGGTACACCAGTGATTGATTGAAGTTGGGACAAATGGATAAAACAAACACACCCAGCATGGAAGACCTTGACTATCCTCTAGTATCAATCCTTATTATTTTTCTTTTCTTGGAACAAAGATCTAGCTAGATGTTTGCTTGGTTAGCCAGAGACTCATTTCCTAACCTTCTAACCACTATGTGAGGATATGTGACCCAGTAGGATGAAAAAGAACTGATACTTATTTCTCTTAGACTCAAACCTTGTAAGTGTGGGCATATGCTTCTTTCCTCTCACAAGCTGGAAATTGATGTCCACACTTAGCTTCCTTTTTGTTTTGTTTTAAGATACAGCCAGTGGGTTCAGGGATTTCAGGGGACTATATGTGTCTCAGTCCCCAGAGAGAACACATTTAAGCCTTATGCAAGCGCCCTCTTCTACCCTCTGTACTAGCTCTCTTGTACCCACAACCTAACTTCTACAGCCACCCTCAACCTGGTAGGCCTGCTCTTAGGTCCAGTTCACTGGATCCTTCTTAATATGGGGCAGGCCCAGCCCAGCACCTGTCTCATTGGAGGGTCCAGTGTTTTACCCACTTACATCCTACATATTTTCTTTGCTTCCCCAATTTTGTTATTTGTTTTTAGGAAAAAGTTTTGAAAACATATAAAAGTTAAAATTTTATGCACAGTACAACCCCAGATATAATATTGGTAAATGTTAGTGTATATTCTTTTCTGTTTTTGGCTTCCATTAGGTTTAGTTTAAGAAAATTTCAAAATATAAGGGTATGAGCTTCAGTAATTAAAAAAAAATAGAATTAATTAACAGCCAGTTTGATTGGTTTATTTACACAGGAGCATCAGGAGAGTTTTATGAAAAAGATAATGATATTTTGAAGGCTAGAGAATACAAGGAAAAAAGTCATGTAACAAAGGAAAACAGGGAGGTATTTTAAAAGTATATTTGCATATGAATACTTGAATGGGTGTAGACTTGAGAAATGTATTAAAAACTTTTGTGCTCCAGTTTCCTTATGTATGCATTGAGGATAGTCATATTTGCCTTTTTATTATTTAGTAAATGGAATGTGCTAAAATATTACATTTTTAAGTATTTTGAATTCTTCAAAGAAAAGGCACTAAATTGTGAAGTATAATTGAAGGACAAGAATTTCCTCATAGTCACTATTATGATTTTATTTCATTTAAAATATAAAAAAATCAATAAAATATTTTGTAAATATTTATTTGTCTTAAATAACATATGTAATAAAACTTTTATTTTTGTTCACAAGGAAAACCAGAAAAATTCTAATCATTCTTTGGTAAGGGAGAAGACATTAGCTTAATTTCCCACATGTTCTGGATGTTTCTGACTGTGACATTCTGCCTGACTTACAAAGTCAAATTTTAATTAATCATTAAATTAACTGTCTCCCAAATAGCCTACCTATTATTTAAGTGGCTTTTTTCAGTGTTAGAAAGAAAACACAATTCTGTTCAAAATAGAAACATTTCAGTTGCGGAAGCTTGCAAATAGTTTAGAGAATGTGTAAATATGACAGTAGTTGCATTAAAGAGATTGTTTCTCAGGAGAGAAAATTTTCAATCTATAAAGCAATGGAACAAAGAAAACATTGACATGGAGTTTGCTTTAGTACTCGCATAAGGATTTGTAAATGTCAGACCTTTACTCATTGTATTCATGAATTCTCAATGTTTTATTTCATGAGCATGAATGCCTCTTTGTAGGTACCATATCAAACATAAAATGATAAGATTACACTTCAAATTAAGGTTTAATTCTAATACATGAGCTAAATAAAATGTATTTGTTTAGGCATACATGGGAGTAATTTCACTGTTACTTTTCAATTTGAATTTTAGAATTTCACTAATAAAAACAGGGTTGCTGTTTTTTTTAAGAGACCATAACTCAGGTATATCAAATGAAGAAATGAACTAAACTTCAAAGAAACACTCCAGTTTTTAGTGTCATCATATAAAATTGAACAAACATGATTTCAACTTTATCAAAGTATAAGGAAACCTAATCTCATTCAGTATTAGATTCCTGGTCCTTTTTAAAAGATTTTATCTACATTACAGATGTCAGTGTGGAATCAGGGGAATAAAACTTTCTTGCACAATAATTTTCATAAGGTATTATAGTTAGGGAAAAGTAATTCAGAGGTCAGAAAGATAGTACATGGGTTAAGACACTTGCCTTGCATGTGACTCTCACAAGTTTGATCCCCTATGCCAATTACGACCCCTGCTCCAGCACTACCAAAAGTGATTCCTTGATACAGAGCTAGGAATCACGAGGACCACCACATGTGACCATCTTCCCCACACACAAAGAAAATTAAATACAAAATACATACTTTCAAAAAAAAATACATACTTTCTTGAAGAGTTTGGCTCTCTGCCATAGCAAATGAGAATATATATGGCCACCAATTCTAGGGATTTCTTCTCCATAGCTGCCTCACCTAGAAATCTCTAGGATCTTGCTATATTTTTTCAGGATCATTGCATAATGGTGCACTTTTTGATTTTTATAAAAGGCTGGATTGAGGAGTGAAGGTCCCAGAGGCAGCTTTCACTCCTTCACCTTGTGCCATGATACTGAGTTGATTTATTTTCCTTGGGCAATACATAGTCTGCACATAAGTCATGTTCAAAGTGGTCTGTCACTTCCAAGAGGGTGAATGTTATGTGTAATACAATCTTTCACATGGCTGACTGTGTGTGTGTTTTATTAACTTTGCCACAGAACAGTGCAGGTTGCTACCTTTTATAAAATCTCTCCTCAAATGTCTTATCCTCTTCTTTCTGCATGAGAAGGGAATCTCTTCTCTCACCATAGCAGCTTCTTAAAGACACTATTTTTTCACCATTTTACAGGACTCCCAGAAAAATGTTCATTGAAAATTTAGGATTTTGTAAAAGAGTGAAAAGGCCTTTGGCTAAAGGTTATTTTGCTTTTTACCTGGCCAAGATATTTATTGAAAAGAATTCATAGTCCCTGGCTATTGGATAAGATAAATTAAAACTTAAGAGTACACCATACACATTACTATTTTAGAATAGTATAGTATTTCCACAAGTGTTAAAATTAAAATATCAAGATATAATTGTAATGATTTATAACTTATATTTTGTTTTTAGATCATGTCATTCTCCTGAGATCATCCTTTTATTGCTCTACTATAGTTGGAACATGTGATTATACGCTGTGATCACCAGAGAATGTGTTGTGCTTTTCAGTCACAGAGGCCAAGAATAAATTTAGAAATAAGTCTAGTGATATGTCAGTGCACATAAGAAAATAGCTAATTTTATATGGAAAAGACCAAGTATTAGGTAGGCTATAGAAGAATTAGAATATTTATTCAGTTATAGTAGGATGCAAATTGGTATTACCTCTTTGGGAAATTATTTGGCAGCATAAACTAAAATGAATGTATGTAATCCTTATGATTTAGCAATTAAAAGGCAAAATGAATGTCTAATTAGATTGTATGCATAAATGTATCAATGATCATATAATACTAGTAGAGCATCAAACTGTTAAATAGTCATTATGTTATGGAAATTAGTCACATCATGTTCAAGAAATATACATGCTAATGATTATGAATCTTCTGCAAATATACATGAAAATAGAGCTAATGGTCACAGCAGAATATTGAATACAAGAAGCCAGGCACAAAAGAGTTTATATAAATATGTAGATTATAAACACAGTGAAGTTACAAGCAGGATGATAATTACCATTATGAGATAATTGGTAACAGGAACCTTCTACAATGTTGATAGTTTCTTTTCTCCAATTTGGGTGCCAGTTATTTGGATATGTTCAGTTTATTTAAAAAATACAGTAAACAGTAGCTATTATGTGTGAAATATAAAAAATAGATTTAAATGTTTCCATACTTTATATATTGATTTTTTAAAAACCTTATAAACTGAAACTGGAGAACAGCAGGCAGATCTCTTTGCCTTGCATATAACCAACCTGGTTTGATTCCTGGAATCTCATATGGTCCACTAAGGCCTCCTAAATTAACCCGAGAGCAGAGCCAGGAGTGAGCTATAAGCAACACTGGTTGTGGCCAAAACCAAAACCAAATCAAAATTAAATTGTTCATTTAAAAATACTGAGAAGGGGCAAAATTGAACACTGAATAATTAATAACCATTGTTACTGATTACTAATCAAAGAATTAGAAAGTCTTACCAGCTAAAGAACCTAGAAAATGAAAGTCTATTTTTTTTTTATTTTTGGCCCACACCTGGTGACACTCAGAAATCACTCCTGGCTTTGGGGGCCATATGAGACTGGGGCTCGAACCCAGGTCCATCCTGAGTCAGCCGCATGCCAGGCAAATGCCCTAGCACTGCACTATTGCTCTGGCTCCTGAAATTGTCTATTCTTAAAGATATTCTTATCAGAGATTGCCTGACGTTTTTATATCTCCCAAAGCAGCATAAAAATAAAATGTGCTCTAGTTGTAAATGACAGTGCAGTTCCTGGCATACAGTGGTACACAAGTGGAACTTATCTTTATTTCTTAGAACTGTAATTATGTGGTTAAAGCACATAAAAGGAATGCATTAACCAGAGACTAAATCTTGATGATCACCTACACCCAAGGACCTGGTCTAGATGGTCTAGTTCTGGTGGGTTTTAACCCCTCATAAGTGATTTCTTGAAATAAATTTTCTCTTTAAGAATCAAGATGAGTAGCTAATGTCAGTCATATTCCGGAGTCATTGCTTTATGCCAGGTCCTGTTCAAAACAGAGCTAATGAGGGGGAAAGAAGCTACTATAAATTATTAGAATCTGGATTTCTAGACAGACACCTAGGGAGTGTCATATTATATATCAATTTAAATTTTAGGTAAAGTTGGGTTTGTTTTTTTTTGTGTGTGTGTGTGTTTGTGTGTGTATTGTGTCCAGTCTTTGAGTAGATAATGTTATATTTCACAACAAAAAGAAAAAAAGAAATCACAGAAAGGTAAAGTGATTTGTCCCATGGCACACAACTAATCAGCAATTTAGACAGGGTCTGAATCCTGAGTTTGACTCAAGACTATATTAGCAAACAATGTTATCTGAGTTCTGGTCACTTGTTTATATTTATAACAGTAAGTCCAAATAAGATAGAGCAGACTAGCCAGTCAGTGCAAAGGCAGAGCTTTCAGAGATTAGAAATAAATCCCATAAGCAAACAATGATCAAGGAGTCTTAAAGTCTCTGTTGGAAGATTTTAAGCATAATTAAATGTCAAAATAATTTATTACAAATAAGAAGAGACTACATTACATCACTGAATGTATATAAATATCAAATTATCATTTAAATTAGACCAGAGGTCTCAAACTCAATTTACCTGGGGGCCACAGGAGGCAAAGTTGGGGTGAGGCAGGGCTGCATAAGGGATTTCACAAAAAAGTTCTCAAACATCATTATTAACAGTTTTAATTATTTCTTCTGAACATGAATAGAACCTTGAGTGAAGATCATGAACAGTTCTTCTAAACATGGCATCTTTTGCCTATTCCTTGCTGCCAGAGACTTGACAGCACTTCTTCCCACAAATCTGAACTACATTTGGCTTTAGAGAGGAAGCAGTTGAGACCCTTGGTATGGCTTGAAGATGATCACCATTAAGTCTAGACCTGTACTTTGATTTATTGAAGTTTAATGTGGAGAATAACTTTTCACACATATATGTGCTCCCAAAAAGGCACATGGTGCGCATGAACATTCGGGAAAGCTCAGAGAAGCTGGTGGGAGGGGGGCAATTCTCTCAAAAATCGCCCATGCATGTCTGCTTTTCCACTAATCTCCCTGCACTGGGTTTGAGATCAGAGTTGAATTGTAGGTCAATGAGCTCCATCTGAAGCACAGGAGAGGCATCTTGCACACCAAAGAAAAAGGGGTCCACAAGAATTTGGAAAGTGGCTCTGTGCTTTTTGAAGTCTGCAAATCTGTGATCAAATTCCTTCTCTAGCTTAAAAATAGCATCAACATATTTCTCACCACTGAATGGTATGCCTGCACCCACAAGTTTCTTGAATGCTGGGAAATTGCAAAGTTTTGTCTGAGAGAGCTGGGATTTGCATAACACAAGTTTTGTGGAGAATGCTCTCACGTTGTCATAGGCAGCACTGATAAGCTACCCCAGGCCTTGTAACATCTTGTTTAGTACATTCAGCTTATGTGTGATGTCAACAAGAAAAGCTAAGTCCATGAGCCATTTGTGATCACTCAACTCAGAAACAGCATTCCCATCCTTCTCCATGAAGGCTTTCACTTCTCTCAACTCAAAAAAATCTTTTCAGGACATTTCCCCTGCTAAGCCAATGTACCTTGGTGAAATAGAGCACATTTCCATATTCTGACTCCATTTTCTCTAAAAAAGCACGGAACGTCCTGTGCTTTAAGCCCCTGGATCTGATTTGGTTGATGCATTTCACAACAACAGACATTACATTGTGACATGGCAGGCATTTACTGCAAAGGGCCTGCTGATGGATAATGCAATGAAGAGCAATGGCCTTCTCTACACCCTCCTCTTCAAGTTTTTTTTTTGAACAAGTGCCACCAGTCCATTTTTCCTCCCTGTCATCAATGGTGCTCCATCAATTATTATTCCAACAAACCTCTTCCATGGCAAACCTGCATTCTCAATGGCAACACACAGTTGCCTAAATATCTCATTAGCGGTGGTCTGGACATGCATTGGAATTATTGTGAGCAGCTCCTCTGTCAATTCAAAATTGCAATCAACACCACGGACATAAATTGTGAGCTGTGCAATGTGAGTATGCATCAAAACATTTGGCTTTCTCACACAGTTGATGACATGTCAGAAATGTGCTCTGCCACAGTGTTGGCAGAAAGGCTGATTTTGCTAAACTGACATTTCTGGACAGATAATACTTGCAGCTTGTAACATGCATTTTTTAACAAACTCTCCTTCTGTGAATGGTTTTCTTGCCTTAGCAATCATCTCACTAATCATGTAAGTAGCTTCGACTGATGCAACATTCTCTTTGGTTGCTTTTTTGAAGAAATGTTGTTGCCTCATTAGACATGCTTTAAGACTGGCAACCCACTTGGCTCTCTCATTTCCTTGATATTTTGCACATTCCTCAGCATGTTTAGTTGAATAATGGCGTTTCAAATTGTATTCTTTGTGCACTGCAACTTTCTCTGAGCAAATGAGACATGTGGGGATGCCCCTGTGCTCAACAAAGAAATATTGCATCACCCAGTGTTCCTGAAATGTCTGTGCTCATCATCAATCTTTCTCTTCACTGTAGGCTTTGATGAAGATAAGACAAAATCTTATTCTGTAATAAACTTCTCTCCCTTCTCTCCCTTAGGACTCTGATAATGCAAGGGACAGCGGGAAGGAGCAGCGGATGACGTCTGTGCTAGGTGCAAATTATTCACGATTATTCGCTTACCGAATATTTGCAATAAAAGATTGCATTAGTAAGAAAAAAATCGCAGAAAATTGCATTAATCATTTGCATACCCCGAATGGAACTGCTCGGGGTATGCGAATGTTTAATGCGATTTTTTTCTTATTAATGTGATTTTTATTGCGATTATTCGGTAAGCAAATAACCGCGAATACTGCGATATTTGAAGACTGGCCGCAGGCCACAAAATGTTGTATGGAGGGCCTCACGGCCTGTGGGCTGCGAGTTTGAGACCCCTAAATTAGACTATCTTATCTTAATAGTTTTTATTTAATCTTCTGATTGAATATCACAAGTTACCATAAAAATTTATTTTTGTATATTTTATTAGTGTAAAAGCATTATTTTCTTCATAAGACAACATTTATAAATATATTTCTTTCATATTAGGAAGTTCATATACTTGTTAAGTACCATGTGGAAATAATCTATTAACAGTATGAACCCAAAGTCAATTCATTATCACTTTCAAAGTAGTATACCACTTTAATATTAGCATCAGTACAATATTTAACTTAAAGTTTAACTTTTCATATTCTCTTATTTAAATTTTGAGCACACTTCTTTGATATAAGTTAATCACTTTGGCAGGATCTGGACTATGCTTTATACCACTTTGAACAAGACCTTCCAGTACCAGGTGACTGACTGACTGGTGACTGAGCGAAGATGTCTTAGCAGGAGATTTAGTTTTTCCTGGAAGATGATGAGCCTATTTTTCCTTTAGTGATTATAAATTCACAAGATTCTGGCTCAGGTTAGGGAACTTAGGAAACTAAAGCACAGTTTCTCCACTTATCTCACTCTTGTAAAGGTCTATTTAGGAAGTCTAACCAAGTTAGACTTGACTAACCAGGAAGGTTATTTGACTGCATTGAGGTTGAACCTCCTAGGAATAGCTAAATAACATCCTTTCCTCATTTCTCATCCTGAATCTGGGCAAGGACTCTGAGCTCTGGTAAAAAAGAGACTGATGAAGGGAAATCAGGAAACCTCTTTAGAGCATCTTTACTGATACCTAAGTATGGTCCAGAGATGGTCTAGAATAAACTGGAAAGTTTTGTATTGCCTGCCAAATTAATATACATGTTCTAAATAAGGGACATGTTCAGAAGAGATAACACACCTCTTTGGTGGTGGGAATGTTGCACTGGTGAAGGGGGTGTGTTATTTTTATGACTGAAACCCAACTACAAACATGTTTGTAATCACGGTGCTTAAATAGAGATATATTAAAAAGAAAGAAAATGGCCAAATAACATCAGATCAGTTTTTGATTTGACTTATTTGATTCCCAACAGGGAAAGGTCTGCCTGCTTCAAAACCTCAACCTAACTGGCAGGCTCAGAAGCCTAATTTCTTTAGATTAAATTTAAAGAACATTTCTCTTATTTACAAAACTTATATGCATGAGCTTTTTTTGCATTGCCTCAATCCTCAATTGTAAGCCTGTTCTTTTTTTTTTTTTTTTTTTTTTTTTAGTTTCTGGGCCACACCCAGCAGTGCTCAAGGTTTACTCCTGGCTGTCTGCTCAGAAATAGCTCCTGGCAGGCACAGGGGACCATATGGGACACCAGGATTCAAACCAACCACCTTAGGTCCTGGATCGGCTGCTTGCAAGGCAAACGCCGCTGTGCTATTTCTCCGGGCCCAAGCCAGTTCTTTTTCTACTGGCATCAAATCCATCAAACAAGAAACCAAAGCATTAGTCAATTAATGAGTGATTTTTGACCACCGCCAAAAGTGTTCAGGACTATCTATTTCTGGCGCAGTGTTCAGGAGTGACCTCTGGCAGTGCTCAGGGGACCATATGTGGTGCCAGGAACTTGATCCAGAGTCAGTTGGGGACTATGTGGGACACCAAGATTCAAACCACCATCTATCCTGGATTAGCTGCAAGCAAGGCAAACACCCTACTTTTGTGCTATCTCACCGGCCTCAACTTTTCTTTCTTATTTTTTCTTTTTATTATTTCTCTCCTAATCTATATTTTAGATAGTTATTTATCATTTCTTAATTTAATTATTTCTTAAGCACTCAAACCCATCCTATGAGAGTCAATCCTCTAACAAAAACATATGAATAGATTTCTAATGTTTGTCTATAAGGGGGGCATGAGTTTGTATACAGTGGACCCCCTATATCTAGCCAATATATAGTAAACAATCTATGCCTACATTGTATAGAGTCCCTCTTATATATTATCTCCCCTCCAGATCTCCTTCTATTTTCTTGTTCTCCAAATCCTGATCCATCATTCTTTCCTATTTAACCCTCTTATCCCTCAGTTCCTAGTACCAAGACAAACCTCCTGTCCCAATAAGCAGCCACCCAACTCCCAGAGTGAAAGGACACCCTCTCAGTCCCACATCTCGCAACCTGGTTAGAAGCTGCAACCACCACGCCTACTGACTCATTTTATATGGCCTTTCTTCTCACACACACACTATTGGGGAAGGTTGCATGCTACCGGATTCAGCTCCAGAAGGACCCTCAGCTCAAGTTCACTACCATCACTCAAACCCAATAAGGCCATGATGTGGGATGAAAATGCACCCTGTGTCCCACCCCACCTCCCAAGAATATCTCAAAAGACTTAATGGGGATATCTATATTTTCCTGGTATGTTTAATTACCAATGGTAAAGGTAACCTCCACCATCCTTTTTTATATACTATTATTTTAATTAATTTATTATTTTTTATATTTTTGTATTATTATTTTATTTTTTCTATATATATATATATTTTAATTTTTCTTGTTTTGGTTCTGCATGGTAAAAAATTCTAGAAGAAAATGTCTTGCTTGGTATAAAAGCTAAGGGCAAAGAGATTTTACAGCCTGTCATTCTTACTCCCAAACGCACCTGTAATATAATATGGCAACATTCCCTTTTGCATAGGCACAATAAAAAAGAGGAAAATCTTAAGTATAGAAACAAGCTTTCTTTTTTACTAAGGTTAAGAACCCATAAATTTTAAAATACAGGGGTACCTCCCACCATGAACATTTGTAATGGGGACTTGACAAACGCCATATGATCAGATAGTGACCATCCAACCTCGAACCCCAGATCCTGACCATAAAACCAACACAGGAATCAAACTCCACCGAGGGAGTCCCTAATACTGCTATGGCACCAGCCTACACCAGGTTGATACGACATCCTGATGATGAAGAAACAGCAACAACTTGATCTAGAGCGGACTGCCCTATCTCATCACCTAATGGTTAAATGAAATCAGAAGATATTCCATCCTTAATATGTGCAAAATCCAAGATCACTAATTACAGAAGACTGACTTTGACAACCATGATTGAGCAGAACTTTTCCTGGGACCAATAAGAAAGATCCTAGCCTAGGCTTCAACCTAGCATTTATACAAAAAACAATATCTCTAATTCCAGAGGTCTGACTTTGACACCTGAGACTGAACAGAATTTATGAAACCACAAAGAGAGATTATACGCTAGGCTTTGTCCTGGGATCTGTGCAAAAACCAAGATCACTAATTACAGAAGACTTAACAACCATAATGGAACAGAACTCCTAGAACCATAAAGAAAGACTTGATCCTAGACTTCATCCTATAAGCTGTGCAAATACCAAGATCTCTAATTACAGATGACTGATTTTGTCAGCCACAACTGAGGGGAACATTTCTGGCATCAAAAAAGGACCTTAGGGTTCATCAACGAGCCTGTCCAGAGTCTGTAGTAGTTCCCATGACAAGATACTTAAAGTGTGGAGAAACCGGTATTTCATAGGCCAAGAGAATTCCCTTTCTAATTTCCCCAATACTTACTGTGTTTATGCAAAAATAAAAGACACAAAACCTTACCACACCTTCCCTCCCCCAACCCCTCCATTTTAGCTGGTATTTATCTTTGCTGTCAAGTTTCTTGTCAGTGCCTGGTTATTTTCTTTTTTCCCCCCCTTTTATTTTCTCTTTCTCTTTCTCTTTCCCCTTTCTCCTTTTAAATTGATATACTAGCTCCCAGATAGACCTCTCCTAGCATTTCCCTCCCTTTATTTCTCTTTTACATTTTTTCCTTTTTTCAACAGAACCACAGGGCTTGAATCCTCTTCTTTTGCCTCATAAATAGAGGGAGAATAAAAAAAGTGTATGGGACCAGGAGCAAACCCAAAGTAATCAACAAGAGAATCAAGATACCCAATCTACATAAAGATATATACATAAGGGATCGGCTATACTAGCAGTCTAGGAAACAAAGTGGGGGAGGTATGGGATGCATGCCAGGAACAGGGGGGGAGTGAGGACAACACTGGTGGTGGGAATGGCCCTAATTCAGTGTCATTTTGTACCCTAAATATAACTGTGAAATATTTGTAATTCACATTGGTCACAATAAAAAAAAATCTGTAAAATAAGAAAAAAACCAGAAGATTGTACATGATAAACAAAGAGAGAAACATATTTAGATATCAGCTGTAGACTACCACAGTAGCATATCAATTTATGATAATAAATAAATAATTACAGCATCATAAACATATGGAGCTTTGTAAGCAATTTTATTTTATTTTTTAATATAAACTATTTAAGGACCATGATTACAAGCACAATTGTAGTTGTTTCAGTCATTAACAGACACCCCCCTTCACTTGTGCAACATTTCCATCACCAATGCCCCCCTTCCCTTCCCCTGCCTGTATTCAAAACAGGCATTTTACTACAGTTACTTTAAGAAGAGCTTACTAAACTTTTTTAAAAAGTAACTAACTGTTATACGCAATTTTAGACACAATACAAGGGCCCACATACACTTCTCAGGCCCTAAAATCTGTACTATGTTAAATACTACACATAACCAACATTCATTCATTCAAACAGGGAATAGAATGAATAACAAGTTGGATAATGTTGCTCTTGTACATCTCATAGACTAATTAGGTAACTAAGAAACAATAATTATAGGTAGCAACATGCTAACTTCCACCTGAATGGAAACATTTTACCTACAACAAAAAAGGCAATCATATACGATTTATCATTATAATAGAGTATTTCACATCACAATACTATACATATACGATTCATTTGTCAGTAAAAACATGAAAGATATGAACCATGAAAATAAGGTTAAGAGACCAAAATGGAAAAAAACTGAGTGTACTGTTGTAAAATTTTCCTTACTCTTTCTTCAGACAAAGCCTCCAATATTCATCTCCATGATCAGAAAGAGAGGTTTCCTTTACTTTCTGTGCTTATTCTAGTGCTGGTTCTAACTCATGGAATCCTTCTCAGATTTTCAGATTTTACAGTTGATCAATACTAGTTCTTTTTCCCCCCACATTCTTCAGTGAAAGACTGCCTTAACATAGTTTTAACCTTGTATTGATTGCAAATATCAGAAAATGACACTTTTATTTCTATTAAAAACAAATTTATAATAATTCAGAAATGAAGGATGTGGATATCATGAAAAATCTTACAAGTAGGTTCTGATGGATAGTCTACTTGTGTGTTAGTCAAATATATTCTTCTTTGTTATTCTGCTATTACATATCATGGCCTGGCAAAGCTCTCAAAACAAGGGTTCAGTTTGCCAGTGTGAGTTATATACCAGACTTTAGCTGTGTTGTGTCATAAAAGGGGCAATGGATATAAGTTTCCTGCAATGATACCTGGGTTAGCTTTCCCAACAGAACTGTTCATAATAAGGGCAGTAATTACCTGGGAAGATACTAGGATACTATAAAAAGTAAATAAATAATTTAAAATTTAAAAAAAATAAATAATTTAAATATTAAATAGACATATGATAAATGTTTCCCAATCCGAATTCACTGTTTTATTACCATAGACAAAATTTATTATTGCCTAGCCCATAGGATGGCTATATTGTAAAGTACTGGACAACCTTATGCATTTCAAAGTAAAATATAAATGATTTCCCAAATATCTGATAGGTTAATTTGAATTATTTATACAACAATTTTCTTATGCTTGCACATCCTAGCTCTGATCATAAAAAATGACTATATTATAACTATCAGACTATGGCAGTATATTTACTTGCAATACTTCTTTAGCTTGGTCTTTTATTTACTACTATAGCATATGCTTTGGAAGGTAGAAGAGTGAAGGTAAGATATAAATATTGCTTTCTAGATATTTAGTATAAAATATATTTATAGAATAAAATTATAAAAATAGCCCAAAATAAAGAATGTAAAATATAATATAATAGAACATAAACCAAGGATACCTATACATAACATGTTTAAGAGCACAATTTTGCTAATATAAAGGTAATTAGGTTTCATGTGTAATTTAAATTTGAAAGAAAATATCTGATATAGGAAAGAGATTTATAGTGAGGCAACTAGTTGGTACAAGACCAGACTATGCTGGTTTAAGCAATTTTTGCTATTCATTTGTTCCAAAAGATAGAGCAGCGATTGAATTAGAGTCTGTCAGTTCTTCTGTGTGTTGTATAAAGATTTCATTTCAGGGTCATTCTTCTTGGCCATGCAGAGAGTGCTACACAGCATTGCCATTTCTAAATGGCACAATCCCTGCCTGCCAGTGTCCTGCTATCTTTCCATTGCTAATGTCATAAAATCCCTCTGCTAGCATAAATAACTTTATTGCTAAGCTATAAAGTAGAGCAAGATATTAATATTGTATGAATTGCAATATACTCTATTTTCCTCTAATTGGAGAGAGATCACTATATATATAAGATATATCCTTAAAACTGCTGAGTAGCACGTATTGAATGAACTAAGTTAGGAAGCCCCACTGTGGTTGAAAATTTTGATTGGAGGCTTGTTTTAATATGTTCAGATATACTTCCGAGACACTCATTTTCTTTTAAAATTTAATATATTGAGGCAGCCTAACCCTCAGCAAAACTATAAGAAATTAGATTGGACTGTGAAGTATAAACAGGGCTGCAATTGATAATATGACACTCTGAGCATTATCAAGAGGTTTGTGGACTGCTTTGTTTTGAAGGTAATTGACACTGAAAAATTTTGAAAGTCAAGGCTTACAGGAGCAGGCCTATGTCAATGATGCTTCATTTATACAAAACATTTGAACAAAACATTATCTAGCCAGTTTTAATATACATTGAAAAGGCCAAGTTTAGGTAAAAAAAATTAATCTCTTCTACAGCATGCAAAAGTTAAAGTTAAATTTCCCTTAGATTGTTGCAGTTATTCTTTGAGGAACAGAGGAAGAATAGCTCTACAAATTTTATGGACTTGGCAGTATCAGATATTAGTTTAATTCCTCCAGGTAATTAATAAAAACATGTTCAAAGTTCACCTTTTTGATGTTCAAAGATTAAGTACATAGTCTGTTCTTTATTATAAATATATTTAAATATTACTCTTTAAATTTCTCACGACTAGCAAAGATAGGTCTTTAGTGAAGTCAAATAATTTTACTGAAGTATATTAAAACATAAGGAGAATGTGGGGGAAGGCAGGAGGAGAAATAGGAAAAGAAAAGAGAGAACAAATAAAAGTCCAAATAGCAAAATATATTAGAATCATAAAGAAGAATACAGCCAAGTCCAAGGTGCAGAGCTAAAAATGGGTATTCTCTCATGATCTACTAAGCCTCATTAAAAGCAAATAACTTTCCACTGATACAAAACAAAAGAATTATTATATTGTATTCAAAAATTTTTTTTCCTTCTCTAACAAATTCCTGAAGAAATTCTTGGAGAAAATAAAGAGACATTTATTTGAAGTTTTTATTTCAAATTTTAAAACATCACTGGAAAAAGGAAGATGGACAACTGGGAAAGTTTGTTTGCATTTCTCCCACCATTAATGAAAATATCTACACCAAAACCTAAATTGTTTCCAATTCTTTTTTTTTTGTTTGTTTGTTTTTTGTTTTTTGTTTTTGGGGCCACACACGGTAACGCTCTGGGGTTACTCCTGGCTATACCGAACCGCAGTCTGTCCTAGGCTAGCGCTGGCAAGGAGACACCTTACCACCGCGCTGGCCCCTAAAATCTAAATTAAATATAGAAACTTCTCAGAGGAAGACAAGCAGATAAGCAATGAATAAGTGCTCAGTATTACTTAATATTTAGTGAACTCAGAATCAAAAATGGAATATCATCTCACACCAGTGAGGATAGCATATATCAAATGTGCGCACACACACACACACACACACACACACACACACACACACAACCACACACAATAGGAATAATTTATGCTTGTGGGGATGTGGTAAAAAATGGAGCTCTCCTCCACTAATGGTGGGAATGTTGTCTAGTTCAACCCCTTTTGGAAAACAGTATGAAAAATTCTCTGTCAACTTGAAATTGAGCTGCTACTTGGCCCTGAAATTTCAGTTTTGGCATATCTATCCCTAGGATTTAAAAACATTCACTCAAAAGCATGTATGCACACCATTATTCATTGCTGCAATTAGTACAATAGCTAAGATATTAAAGTTGGGGGTCCAACCACACATGAATGGGTTATAAAAATGTGGTAAATCCAGGTGCAAGGAACAGTGAAATGATGCAATTTGCTGCAACATGGCTGGAACTGGAGGATACCATGCTGCGTGAAATGAGCAGAAGAAATACTTGACATTTAGAGAATTATGAAAATTTAAACTAGCTAAAATTTTGCTTTTAAAAATAAATCTATATTGATTAAATATTTTATTTAAGTAAATATAGGATTTTACAATGCAGTCATTGATCATTGAGAACATGACAATGTAAAAAAAGCATGATTCCATAGGTCCAGCCAATTAAGGTACTGGATGGAAATCATTCAGTGTGTAAAGAGAGATGTCCTTAGTACTAATTTAGAACTAGTATTACTGCTACACATTATTTTAAATTTTAAAAAATGATTTATAATTTCCAGGTTTCCTAGTTTTGCAATTCCATTTTTTTGGTGTGCTGTATTTGTCTCTACTAAGGATCCCAATTTGTATGTTCATAGGGAGTTGAGTTTGATTAACTATGTTTGAATAAATGTTTTAATGCTTGCACTAATCAGATATTTATCCAAAGGGACTAATTTCAATGAATAAGTTAGAGTGTGATCCAGGAACCTTTAATTAAGAAAAAAAAGTCTTAGACTTTTCAAAGTCTCTAGTCCAGGGGCCAGAGAGATAGCATGGAGGTTGGGCATTTGCCTTGATGCAGGACTGTGGTTCAAGTTCCGGCATCCCATGTGGTCCCCCGAGCCTGCCAGGAGCGTAGAGCCAGGAGTAAGCCCTGAGCAATACTGGGTGTGATCCCGTCCCCCCCCCCCAAAAAAAAATAAAAAAACAAAACAAAAAGTATCTAGTCCAGGGCATATTGACAAATAAAACGCAGTTTCTGATTTTACTAAAAAATAATCCAGAAATTAAAAAAGGAGTTATTTATTCAGTTTCATGTGAGTCATGGAAGAGACAAGGCTAGCTTACTGCATTCATATTAAATCTATGGAATAATTTTGTTTATTCAACATAAAGGCATCAAAAGCCTCATTGGCATGAAAACTTTTTTCCATATTATTCATTAAAATATGTCTTAATATGATATTCTCCCAAAATTTATGTTAATGTTTGCATATATTATATAATATTAAACAGCAAATTTAATAATTTTCTCTGGTACTCATAAGTTTGAGTCTGTAATTTTCTGTGACATTCATTTTTGTCTTCTTATTAGATAAAGCATTTCCTTACTTTGATATTCGAAATTTTTGGTGTTCTTTATAATTCCTAAAAAATATTAAATAGTGGCGCTGCAGTGACAGCAGTAACTAAATTTATTATATTTCAAAAAACTTCAATGCAAGTCAAAATTATTATTTTGTGTTATTCTGTGTTAACAATGTAACACATGACACATCATATATGTCACTCTGATCTCAATGTCCATTATTCAGAATTTTCCAAATGTCTATGAAAAATATTTAAAATATGAAATGTAATATGCCAAGCTAGAAGAAAATATTTTTATTTTAATAAATTATATTTTAAGAATAATATCTTTATTGAAGCACCATGATTACAAACATGATTGTAGTTACTCAGGGATTACTTCTGGCAGTGATTAAAGGACAATATGGAATACCAGAGCTCAAATATAGGTGTGCTGCATGTAAAGCATTGTACCCATTGTACTTAGTCTCCCCAAGTAATTATTCTTTGTTTATTTTGGGCCACACCCAGTGATGTTTAAAGGTTATTTCCTGGATGTGCACTTAGAAATTGCTCGTGGCCAACTTGGGGGACAATATGGGATGCCAGGGATCCAACTCGGGTCAACCCCATGCAAGAAAAGCACCCTACCTGTTTTATTTTCTCTCTGGCACCCTCCTCAAGTGATTACTTATTGAATGAAGGGTTTTCTGTTGTGTTCTGAACTAGCTTGGTATTTCACTGACTGGCTACTGATGTAATAAGGCTGATGGTAGTGGCACTGGACCCATCGTGAGCAGTCCCAGCATCTTATAAATGGTTCCAGATAGTTTTAGAGCTAGAGATAATTGGCTCATTTGACTGGCAATATCAAAAGTGATATACTCTCAATGCAAGACATTATAGGCACTTTAATATTTTTTCCTAAGCCCTATGGCCTGAAATTGTTAGTCTTAAAGTCTGTCTGCCCTGTGATCCCAAAACTACATAAAAGCTAACATGTCCACATGTTATATTCTAATTTATATCTTCTATTTCCAGGGGGTGCCTCATAACACTATTTTTTTCAGACAGTACAAATTCAGCCAACCAAACAGGGTAACTAGTCAAGTTTTCTTAGCATACTCAAATAATCATAATTAGGAAAATAACTTGAAAGGCATATGTATTAGTAGTCGCTATTTGTATAATCAATTTAATAGTATAAACATTTCTTTCTTAAGTAACAGAAATGAATTCCACAATTAAACCCACAAAGTGCAAAGAACAATGGGGAAACTATGGAGGTCAATTGCAGTTGCAGATAGGGAGAGAAACATAACACATCACAAAGAACAAGAACAATATGTGCTAGTGGGGATGTGGGGAGAAAGGAACTCTCATTAACTTCTGGTGGAAATGCTGTCTAGTCCAGACTAGAGCGATTTCTGAGCGAAAAGCCAGGAGTAACCCCTGAGCATCACCTGGTGTGACCAGGTTATTGGTTAATGTCTCAGCCCTGTTGATGCCATGACAGCTTCACTGTCCACTCTCACTATGACAGTGACCCAACTTCATCACTCATGTATGGCTCTCTGCAAAGAAACCTAATCTGACCAAAATTTTAGGTATGTGGCAATTGGGCTGACATTGCCAATACACTTTTGGAGTAAATGTGGGCACACCCCTACTAACCTTCTTGTATTTCTAGAAGCCCTGGCAGTCAAAAACCTGACCCACAAAAGCTGCAGTATCTGCAATAGAGTTTGGAACTCCTGGACTGTGTAGACTGCATTCATTGCCATGTGACAACCCCATTTAAAAAATGCTATCATCCATATAGTAGCACACCCCTTTAGATGCCAATGTGTATCTGAAGCCACCAAATGTCCAGAAATAAAAGAAGTAACAGAATGATCAACTAGTAGCAAGAGCTTACTATACCTCTGACAATGACTTAATGATCTCATTGCAAAACACATAATTTTCACAAATTTTCTTGTTGCTCTACTCCTTTATTTTCTTTCCATTTATTCTCTAACTTTTTATAATTTGGCCTTCACTTATTTCAAAACACATGTGTTATAATCAACTCTGTCAACTACGGGATACATGGTTTCTAAATAAAGTGATTTATATAAAATATTGGCTAATGGATTTAAAACTTTTCAGTTCATCAATTCAATGCAGTAAGTTTACCAAGATGGCACTGGCTCAAAACCAGCCTCACTGACTATGATGTAAAACCCACACGTCTCTTCAGTAGTAATAAGGTATAAAACAATAGAGCATTCAGTTGTCAAGGAAGGCAGGCATTTCAGTTCTCCCTTTGAAACTAAACAGTACAGTATGCAGTCAACTATGGGATAAACTATGGGATCAGCACTGTGATAGGAAGAGAAGGCCAAATCAGAAATAATGTCAAAACACATGTGTTATAATCAACTCTGTCAACTATGGGAGACATGGTTTTTAAATAAAGTGATTTATATAAAATATTGGCTAATGGATTTAAAACTTTTCAGTTCATCAATTCAATGCAGTAAGTTTACCAAGATGGCACTGGCTCAAAACCAGCCTCACTGACTATGATGTAAAACCCACACGTCTCTTCAGTAGTAATAAGGTATAAAACAATAGAGTATTCAGTTGTCAAGGAAGGTAGGCATTTCAGTTCTCCCTTTGAAACTAAACAGTACAGTATGCAGTCAACTATGGGATACACTATGGGATTAGCACTGTGATAGGAAGAGAAGGCCAAATCAGAAATAATGTCAAGAATGTAGCTCACAATTAATGAGGGACCTCCATTTTGGTCAATTCCAACTCTAGAGCAATTTAGTGCACTCAATTAGAGCTGGATTTAATGGATATATGTGTGTTTGTACATAACTCTTTAATGTTTCTCTCTTTTTTTTGTTGGCAAAATGAAGAGTTTGTTTATTCACATTGTAGTACACTTTGAAGAGTAAAAATAAATTAAAAAAACTACTTTTCCAAACCACACTCTAGTTCTAGGTCTTTATCAATACATAAGTTCTATTTTTAACTTCTCAAAATTTAAAAGGCAAAAGTTATGGTAGTAATTATGGGCATCTGAATTTTTTTTTGTGTGTGTTTGGATCATAACCGGCAGCACTCAGGGGTTACTCCTGGCTCTGTGCTCAGAAGTCGCTCCTGGCAGGCTCAGAGGACCATATGGGATGCCGGATTCTAACCACTGTCCTTCTGCATTCAAGGCAAACACCTTACCTCCATGCTATCTCTCAGCCCCGCATTTTAAATTTTAATCAAACTTGATTAAGCCCTTATAAAACTAAAAACAATATAGATCAAACCCAGAAACAATTTACAGAATATGTTACATAGAAGTCTGAGTTCACTTTTTTGTATGTGGCTGACCAGTTTTCCCAACACCACTTGTCTGAAGGTTTTACTTAATCCACTTTGAATGTCTTGCCCCTATGTCAAAAATTAATTGACTATGTCTAGGGGTCATTCTCTGAATACTCAGGTCTATATTATGATTTGAGGATCTGACTTTACTTTAGTAGCATGCAATTTTAATGATTATTGCTTTGTATTACAATTTATAGTTGGGGAAAGTGATGACTCCATTTTTTTGCCTAAGGGTTGATATAGCTATTCTTGGGCATTTATTTTTCCCCAGTGAATTTCAAAAGTGTTTGGTCCATTTTTTTTTTTGAAGAATTTTATGGGTATCCTTAGAGGAATTGCATTAAATCTGTATAATATGTTGGGGAGTATTGCCATTTTAATTATGTTAGTCCTTTCAATCCATAAACCTGGTATGCATCTCCAGTTCCTTGTGTCCTTCTGGTCTTAAGGGTTGTGATAGGTTCTGGAAGCAATGTTTATAGTTTTATTTGTATAGGTCCTTCACTTCTTTAGTTAAGTTGACTCCAAGGCATTTGAATTTCTGTGCTGCTACACTGAATGGTATTATTTTATGTCTATTTCTTCCCTATCATTATTTGTGCCATTGATATATATATATTTTTAATTTTTATATTGATCATATTGGCTGACATATCTTTCACAGTAGTATTTTAGGTACATATTAACAATTGAATAAGGGGAATACCCATCAACAAATTTTTTCTCCCCGCATCCCCTTCCCTTCCTGCAACCCATATCCCCCACCATCACCCCCTGGGCTGCTAGAATAGGTGGTCCCCTCTTTGTCTAGCTTACTGTTAGTGATCATATACTGTTTGGTCCCATTCTTGTTTCCCCCTCTATTTGAGAGGTGGAGCTTGATAATTCAAGTTATGTGGCTTTGTTTGAAGGAAAGAAAAGCAATAGAATGGGGTAAAATAAATAAATAAATAAATAAATAAATAAATAAATAAAAGAAATCAAATAACCTAAAAATGGGCAGAGTCCTTCTAGAGGCTTTCAACCTCAGTTTGAGAGAGGACATGAAAAAGGTAATTGAAACACCACAAAATACAGAAAGAAATAGCAAATTAAATATCCAGTGAGTACTACAGCAATAAAGACAAGCACCACACAATAGTCTCGGTCCTGAAATCAAACAGTGCCAGAGTGAAAAAAGAAAGAGAAAGATAAAATAAAATAGAATAGAATTGGAGACATCAACTTCAATATCTACATCAAAATAAATAAGTCAAAAAAATAAATCAAGAAATAAATATATATGTGAATAATATGATTATTTTGTGCCCCCCCCCCCCGCCACATAGGCACAGTAACTATTGGGGATATTATAGAGGGAATTCCTGGGCCTAGGAGATTCAGGGTTTCTCCACCCTTGAAGTATATTGTCATGGGATTAACTATACACTCCTTGCATGATCATTTACTCTCCCCTCTGTGTTTTTGTGGTGTATGGAAGAATTCTGCTTTGTCATGTATGGAAAGATCAGACCTCTCTATCTAGAGATCTTGGTGTCTGTACAGCTCAAGGAATGGAGCTTATGATGAAGTCTTTCTTTGTGGTTCTAGCAGCTCTACTTCTTCAGTGTCGTTTTAATCCATCTTCTGTAGTTGGTGGTCTTGGTCATTATGCTGCTCCTAGGATGGAGCCTGGTTGAGTCTTTTGTTATGTTTCTGGAAAACCCGTTCAGTTGCGATTGTCTCAGTCAGACCTCTGGAATTGGAGATCTTGTTTTTTTTGAACAGATCGTAGACCAAAAGCTAGGCTAGAGCTTTTTGCTGTTGTTGTTGTTATTGTTGTTGGTCCTCAGATGCACACTGTCCATTCCTGGTTGTAACAACCAGACCTCTGTAGATAGCAATCTTTGCTTTTGCGCAGATCAAAGGATGACATATCTTCTGATTTTGTCTTATTGTTGTCTGGTGAGGAAGGACAAGTTGCTCTTAGATCAAGTTGTTCCCATTTCCTCATTGTCATACTGGTGCATGTTGGTATTAGAGCAGCATTATGGATGCCCTGGAGGGGATTTGGTTCCTGGAGCTGTTGTGGAGAACTCTGTCAATTCTTTCATTTATTTCCTTTTTTTAAAATTTTATTTAAACACCTTGATTACATACATGATTGTGTTTGGGTTTCAGTCATGTAAAGAACACCACCCATCACCAGTGCAACATTCCCATCACCAATGTCCCAAATCTCCCTCCTCCCCACCCGACCCCCGCCTGGACTCTAGACAGACTTTCCATTTCCCTCACACATTCTCATTACTAGGACAGTTCAAAATGTAGTTATTTCTCTAACTAAACTCATCACTCTTTGTGGTGAGCTTCCTGAGGTGAGCTGGAATTTCCATATCTTTTGTCTTTTGTGTCTGAAAATTATTATTGCAAGAATGTCTTTCATTTTTTTTAAAACCCATAGATGAGTGAGATCATTCTGTGTTTTTCTCTCTCTCTATCTCTAACTTATTTCATTCAGCATAATAGATTCCGTGTACATCCATGTATAGGAAAATTTCATGACTTCATCTCTCCTGACAGCTGCATAATATTCCATTGTGTATATGAACCACAGTTTCTTTAGCCATTTATCTGTTGAAGGGCATCTTGGTTGTTTTCAGAGTCTTGCTATGGTAAAAAGTGCTGCAATGAATATAGGTGTAAGGAAGGGTTTTTTGTACTGTATTTTTGTGTTCCTAGGGTATATTCCTAGGAGTGGTATAGCTGGATCATATGGGAGCTCGATTTCCAGTTTTTGGAGGAATCTCCGTATCACTTTCCATAAACATTGAACTAGACGGCATTCCCACCAGCAGTGGATAAGAGTTCCTTTCTCTCCACATCCCCGCCAACACTGTTTATTCTCATTCTTTGTGATGTGTGCATTCTCTGTGGTGTGAGGTGGTATCTCATCGTTGTTTTGATTTGCATCTCCCTGATGATTAGTGATGTGGAGCATTTTTTCATGTGTCTTTTGGCCATTTGTATTTCTTCTTTGTCAAAGTGTCTGTTCATTTCTTCTCCCCATTTTTTGATAGGATTAGATGTTTTTTTTTCTTGTAAAGTTCTGTCAGTGACTTGTATAATTTGGAGATTAGCCCGTTATCTGATGGGTATTGGGTGAATAGTTTCTCCCACTCAGTGGTTGGCTCTTGTATCCTGGGCACTATTTCCTTTGAGGTGCAGAAGCTTCTCAGCATAATATATTCCCATCTGTTAATCTCTGCTTTCACTTGCTTGGAGAGTGCAGTTTCCTCCTTGAAGATGCCTGTAGTCTTAATGTCCTGGAGTGTTTTGCCTATGTGTTCTTCTATATATCTTATGGTTTTGGGTCTGATATTGAGGTCTTTCATCCATTTGGATTTTACCTTCGTACATGATGTTAGCTGGGGATCTAAGTTCAATTTTTTGCAAGTGGCTAGCCAGTTGTGACAACACCACTTGTTGAAGAGGCTTTCCCTGCTCCATTTAGGATTTCCTGCTCCTTTATCAAAAATTAGGTGACTGTATGTCTGGGGAACATTTTCTGAGTATTCAAGCCTATTCCACTGATCTGAGGGCCTGTCCTTATTCCAATACCATGCTGTTTTGATAACTATTGCTTTGCATTAAAGTTTAAAGTTGAGGAAAGTAATTCCTCCCATATTCTTTTTCCCAATGATTGCTTTAGCTATTCTAGGGTGTTTATTGTTCCAAACGAAGTTCAAAAGTGCCTGATCCACTTCTTTGAAGAATGTCATGGGTATCTTTAGAGGGATCACATTAAATCTGTATAATGCCTTGAGGAGTATTGCCATTTTGATGATGTTAATCCTGCCAATCCATGAGCAGGGTATGTGTTTCCATTTCCACGTGTCCTCTCTTATTTCTTGGAGCAGAGTTTTATAGTTTTCTTTGTATAGTTCCTTCACATTTTTATTCAAGTGTGTGCTTGCAAAGCTATATATTTTCCTCTCAGTACTACCTTTGCTGTGTCCCAAAAGTTCTGATAGTTTGTGTCTTTATTGTCATTTGTTTCCAGGAACCTTTTGATTTCCTCCTTGATTTTATTTCCAACCCACTGGTTATTCAGTATGAGGCTGTTTAACTTCCAGGTGTTATAATTTTTCTTCTGTGTCCCTTTGGAATTCACAAATAATTTCAGAACCTTGTGGTCAGCAAAGGTAGTCTGCAAAATTTCTATCCTCTTGACATTATGGAAGTATGTTTTGTGTGCCAGCTGTAGTCTCTCCTGGATAATGTCCCATGTACATTGGAGAAGAATGTGTACCCAGGTTTCTGGGGATGGAGTGTCCTATATATATCCACTAGGCCTCTTTCTTCCATTTCTCTTTTCAGGTCTCGTATATTCTTGTTAGGTTTCAATCTGGTTGACCTATCCAGTATTGACAAAGCCATGTTGAGGTCCCCCACAATTATTGTGTTGTTATTGATATTATTTTTCAGATTTGTCAACAGTTGTATTAAATATTTTGCTGGCCCTTCATTCAGTGCATATTTATTTAAGAGAGTTATTTTTTCCTGCTCTACATACCCCTTGATTAATATAAAATGTCCATCTTTGTCCCTTACAACCTTCCTGAGTATAAATTTTGCATTATCTGATATTAATATGGCCACTCCAGCTTTATTATGGGTGTTGTTTGCTTGGATACTTCTCCTCCAGCCTTTTATTTTGAGTCTATGTTTGTTCTGACTATTCAGGTGCATTTCTTGTAGGCAGCAGAAGGTTGGATTGAGTTTTTTGATCCATTTAGCCACTCTTTGTCTCTTGACTGGTGCATTTTGTCCATTGACTTTGAGAGAAAGCATTGTCCTGGGATTTAATGCCATCTTTATATTGAAATTTGGTGTGTCTTTTGGTTAGTCTTGTCTTAAATTAGGTCTTTCAGTTTTTCTCTTAAGACTGGTTTTGAGTCTGTAAAGTTTCTGAGCTGTTTTTGTCTGTGAAACCATGTATTCTTTCCTCAAACCAGAAAGTGAGTTTTGCTGGGTACAGTATTCTAGGTGAAGCATTCATTTCATTCAGTCTTGTCACAATATCCCACCACTGCTTTCTGGCATTGAGTGTTTCTGGTGACAGGTCTGCTGTAAATCTCAAAGATGCTCGCTTAAATGTAGTTTCCCCTTTTGATCTTGCTGTTTTCAGAATTCTGTGGGATTTGTCATTGTGAGTAGGATGTGTCTTGGGGTAGTTTTTCTGGGGTCTCATTTGGTTGGTACTCTTCGAGCATGCAGGATTTGATCACATATATTCTTTAGCTCTGGAAGTTTCCCTTTAATGATGTTCTTGACCGTTGATTCTTCCTGGAAATTTTCTTCCTGGGTCTCTGGGATTCCAATGATTCTTAAGTTGTTTCTGTTGAACTTATCATAGACTTCTATTTCATCTGTTCCCATTCTTTGACTAATTTTTCCATTGTCTGTTCATTTGCTTTAAGTTTTTTTTCCAATCTCTCCTTCTGTATGGAATTCTTATGTGTCTCATCTTCCACAGCACCAAGTCTTTTCTCATCTTCTGATACCCTGTCCCAGAGCTTATCCATTTTTTCATTCACTTCATTTACTGACTTTTTCAGGCCTTTTAGTTGACATGTTATTTCAGTTTGGAGTTTTGTGATTTCTGTCTTCATATTTTCTTGGTTCTTATTAGTGTTCTGTTCAACTCGATCCATGGTTTCTTTGAGTTATTTGAGAATCTTCCATATTGCTAGTCTAAAGTCCTTATCTGAGAGGCTAATTAGTTGGTTGGTCATTATGTGGTCATCAGAATTGTCATTTTTATTCTCTATGTCTGATGCTGGCCTGCGTTGTTTCCCCATTGTCACACTTGTATTGTGGGTTTTTCTACGTGTTGTGGTGGTATTCATTGGCTAAATGATGCAGGCAGCACACTCCTCTGGCTCCGCCCTTTCTGTATGGGCCAACTTGCCTCCAAGGGAGTGGAGTCCTCCGTGGATGAAGCCTCACACAGGATCAAATCTTAGGACAAGCATGCAGCAGAGAAGACAGTCCGGAGAGAAATGCTGGGTTTCAGTGTTCCAGTACAGTTCTTAGTGTGATTTTTTCTTCTTGTTGCGATGGTGTTCTTTCCTTAGAAAGAGCGCACCGGCTGAGTAGCAAAGCAGAGCCAAAGTGCTCTGCTGGAGCCTCTTTTCGCCCTGCTCCCTAGAGGTTCATGCAACAGGATTGTAGACAGACACACAGGCAGCAATCACAATTTTTCACAGTCCGGCCCCACTGGGCAGGTGTAATTTCATGGATTTTCCCAGCCTGATGTCACAAACAGGGGACCTGGCTTCTGCAAAGCATAGTTGGTTTTCACGTTATGGAGCAGTTCCTTGGCGTTCCTTGGACCTCTGGGAGAGTACGTTTTCTGGAGTCTCTTTTTGGCCCACTACCAAGAGGTTCACACAACAGGATAGTAGACAGACACACACAGGCAGCACTCACAATTTTTCACAGTCGGGCCCCACTGGGAAGGTGTAGTTTCATGGATTTTCCCTGCCTGACATCAGAAACAGGGGACCTGGCTTAATTGTTCACAGTCGGGCCCCACTGGGCAGGTGTAGTTTTGTGGATTTTTCCAGCCTGATGTCACAAACAGGGGATCTCAAACTCTGTCATTTCTATGTCTGGGATCCAAAAGTCAAGGCTGGATGGTCAGTGCCTAATTCCCTGGGGTCTAAGTTGGTTCCACATGACATAGGTTCAGGGTAGGAGATGCCCCTGTGTTGTAAAAAAGTATCAGTTCTTATCCCCAGTAGATAAGAGCTTGTTTTACATGTAGAATTTCCCCTTTTTAAATATGCTTTTCAGGAAGAAGTGGTGCTACATTATATTGCTGGTGGATTTGGGGGTGGAGAGAGAAGTAAACAGACACACAATAAAAACTGAAAATATATATGCTCACACATATCTGAAGAAAAAAGTTTCTTTAAAAAAGATTAAATAAAAGACGTAATTAAAGGAATAATGTGGGGCCAGGAGAGATAGCATAGAGGCAAGGCGTCTGTCCTTTGTGCAGAAGGACGGTGGCTCAAATCCTGGTATTCCACATGATCCCCCATGCCCACCAGGGGTAACCTCTGAGCATAGAGCCAGGAGCACCCTCTGAGCACTGCCAGGTGTGACCCAAAAAAAAGCAAAAAACAAATCAAATTAAAAAAGAATAACTAAAACAAAACAAATAAAAAACAAACAAATGAACAAGAAAGAAAAAAACAAAGAAAAGGGGAGAAAGTGATACAGGAGATTACATTTGGGGAAAAACAGGAAAAGAGATAGTATTATATAGGTCTACATTTATGATGAAAATATAGGCTTCTCCATTGTCTTTTGAGATTTCCTTGTGGGGTGTGGGCTCCAGACAGGGAGGTCTTGGGTAGAGTTATTGCAGTGGGGGTCCTTTGAAAGCTAGGTCTAATATCAAGCCACAGTCCACATTAGGGAGAGGTGTTTAGGAGGGCCACACTGCTTGAGTCAGTCGGGGTGTTGGTTGTATTTTCTTGCTGGGAATGAGGTGTGAGTTTGCGTGGGTGTCTCTTCACTTGGGTACTGGGTACTGTTTAGTTGGGTTAGGAGGTCGGTCTTCATGCCTAATGGATTAAGAACTGAGGTTGAGGAGTTATAATATGGTGGGGATATTGGGATGGGATTGAGGGGTGAAGGGATAGTTGGATTTCTGAAGGGGGAGAGGAAATAGTACATGTGAGGGGTTATTAAAGGGTATAGGTATGGGTTTGTTTGTGGTTTAGGTTTGTATCTTAAGGAGGATTCCTATCTCTGTGTGCTCCTGCCCACATATAAACATATAGAAGTTAATGAAAAGAGGTGGGGAGGGCAAGATATGCGCTGAGTACAAAAAAGATAGGTAAGTATAGTACTTGTTAGGAAAAGAAATTAATAGATCAACTTTTGGATTTGTATAGATTTCATGTATCAAGTACTAACCATTGTTTTAGTGAGGTCTATCTATATAGGTGTTTACCCTTTGCAGTATTGTCTGCAGCACCCTATATGTCAGCTTTCCTTTCCTATAGAGGAGGCAACTATGTGGTTTTTATTTGACATGGATTGAATTGATGATAATGAGGAGGAGAAGGTAGAAGAAGAGGGAGAGAAGAAGAGAGAAAAGGAAAAAACAAAACAAACCAACAATCAAACAACAACAACAAAAATATGAAGTAATGAGAAGAGAGGATAAAAGAGCAAGAGCATGTTAGTTTGCATGCACGTGTTTGATGCTTAGGCCCTGTAGTATAAATCTGTAGGTCACAGTTGTTGCTTCAGTGGTCTGGCTGGTCATGTGCTTCAGGTCATATAAGAAGGCATAATCTAGAGATGAAGGGTATGCTAAAGAGTTTTATCCAGACATTTTCATGATGCAAGCTGAGTATGGTGCCTCGTGTGACTGAGCACCAAGGTACCACCGTAGGATGTTTACCCTTTGTATCCAGGAACCCCTATAGAAAGCCACTGATATTTGTGTGTTAATTTTGTATTGTCACTTTGCTATATGAATGTATTGTTTCTAGGACCTTTTTGGTAGAGTCCCTAGGATTTTCTAAATAAAGAATCATGTTACCTGTAAACAGTGAGAGCTTGAGTTCTTCTTTTACTATATGAAAGCCCTTGATATCTTTTTCTTGCCTAATTGCTATTTCAAATACTTCCAGTACTATGTTGAATAGGAGTGGCAAGAGGGGCAGCCTTGTTTTGTGCCAGACTTAAGGAGAAAGACTTTTAGTATTTCTTTATTGAGTATAATCTTTGCATGAGCTTGTGGTAAATGACCTTGAGCATATTGAGAAAAGTTTCTTTCATTTCCATCTTGTTGAGAGTTTTTTTTTTTATCATGAATGGATATTGGATCTTCTCAAAGCTTTCTCTGCATCTGTTGATATGATCATGTGGTTTTTGTTTATCCTTTTGTTGGTATGGGTTATTACATTAATTGGCTCCCATATGTTGAACCATCCTTGCGTCTCTGGAATGAATCTTAATTGGTCATGGTGTATGACATTCTTGATGAGGTGTCAGATCCTATTTGCTAAGATTTTGTTGGGAATCTTTGCATCTGTGTTCATCAGTAATACTGGTCTGTAGTTCTCTCTTTTTTGTGGCATCTGTATCTGCTTTTGATATCAGGGTGATGGTAGTTTATAAAAACTATTTGGGAGCATTTCTGTTTCTTCAATTTCCTGGAAGATCCTGAACAGTATAGGCAGTAAGTCCTCCTAGAAGTTTTGAAAGAATATGTTATTGAGTTCATCAGGATCTGGGTTTTTGTTTTAGTGAAGAATTTTCATTACCATTTTAATTTCCTCAATAGTGATAGTTCTGTTCAAATATGGGAGTTTATGAGTCCAATAATTTATCCCTTTCTATCAGTTTCCCTTGTTTTGTGGCATAGAGTCTCTTATGTAGTCTCTGATTACCCTTTGCATTTCTGTAATATCTATTGTAACCTTCCCTTTTCTTTTCTAAGTTGGTTTTTTTTAATTTATCTCTCTTCCTTTGTGAGTTTTGATAGTGGTTTATTGATCTTGTTTAATTTTTCTAAGAACCAATTCTTTTTTCTTCAATCTTTTGGATAGATTTTTTTGGATTTCCCATTTATTAATTTCTGCTCTGAGTTTTATTATTTCCTTCATTTTCCTTTTTTAAGGTTCATTTGTTCACTTTCCAATTTTATAGATTAGGCCATTAAGTTATTTATGTAGGCCCCATTTTCCTTCTAGATGAGTGCTGACAAAACTGTAAATTTTCCTTACTACTACATTAGCTGTGTCCTACATATTCTGATGTTTGTCTTCATTCTCGTGCATTTCTATGATTCTTTTGATTTCCTCTTTGATTTCATCTGTTCATCGGTGAGCTATTTAATTTCCAGATGTTAAAATTTTCCCCCTTTGTGTGCTTTTATTCACCTCTAATTCCATTTTATTATGATTGAGAAGGTAGTATGTACAATTTTGTTCCTCTTTATTTTATGTAGGTATGTTTTACGGTCTAGCATGTGGCCTATTTTGGAGAATGACCCATGTGGACTGAAGAATGTATATCCAGTTTTCTTAGGATGGGAGCCATATATATATATATATATATATATACACACACACACATTAGCACCATTTATTCCATTGTCCCTTTCAGTACTAGTATATTCTTGTTAAGTTTCTACCTGGTTGACCTATCAACAAAGCAATGTTGAAGTCTGCCACTAAAATTGTGTTGTTAATATTTTCCTTCAAGTTTGTCAGCAGTGGTTCTAAATATTTTTCTGGTCCCTCATTGGGTGGGTATATTTATAAAAGTGTGATTTCTTTCTGTTGTACATATGCCTTTATTATTAAGAAATGTCCATCTCTTTCTTATAACTTTTAAGTCTAAGTCTGTGTTGCCTGATATTAGTATGACCATTGCAGCCTTTATAAAGGAATTGTTTGCTTGAGTTAATCGTCCTCCACTGTTCAAGTTTAAGTCTGCGTTTATTTTGACTATTCAGATGTGTTTCTTTAAGCAGAAAAACATTGGGTTTAGCTTATTGATCCTTTTTGCCATTCTGTGTTTCTTAACTGGTGCATTCAGTCCATTGACATTGAGCGAGAGGTTATGTTGGGATTTAGGGTCATATTTTAGTAGGAGTTTGGTGAGTCTCATGTTTTATCTTAAAATAGTCTCTGTTTTATCTTAAAGTAGATATTTCATTTAATCCTAAGGCTGGTTTTGAGTCTTTAAAGATTCTGTTGTTTATCCATGAAGCTGTATATCCTTCATTCAAATATGAATGGAAGTCTGGCTTGGAGGAAGTCTACTCTTGGCAATGCATTAATTTTATTAAGCTTTTGTCATTATATCCCACCACTTCCTTTGACCTTGAGGGATTCTTATTTCAAATCTGTGGTAAATCTTAGGGATGCCCTTTGAATATAATTTCTTTTTGATCTTGCTGCTTTCAGTACCTCATCCCTATCCATAGAGTTCATCATGGAGACTATGATTTGTTTTGAGGTGCTTCTCTTTGAATCCCTTTTGTATGGTACTCTTAGGGCATGTAGGATTTGGTTACATGAACTCTTTTGCTCTGGGAATTTCTCTGCAATGATGTCCTTGATTATTGATACTGCAAGGGGGTTTTTCTTCCTGTTTCTCTAGGACTCCAATGACTCTTACGCTGTTTCTGTTAAGTTTATCAAAGACTTAAATTTTTGTCTGTTCACGTTCATTGAGAACTTTTCCCATTTTTTTGATCATTTGTTTTGAATCTCTTTTCCAACCTCTTCTATTGTATGGAATAGTTATGAATCTCATCTTCCATCTCACTGCTTCTGTTTTCAGTCACTGTTTCTCTATCGGATTGTATTTCCAGTTCATTTTTATTTTGCCTACCAAGTTTTTCAGCCCTGCTATTTCAGTTTGAAGTTTTAGCATTTCTATCTCATATTATTTTTGTTCTTATATGTCTCATATTCAGTTAGTTTCATGCATTCTTTGAGTTCTATGAATGTCCTCCGTGTTTATTCTCTTAAGTTCTTATATGAGAGGCTAACTAGGTGGTTGATACTTTTCAGGTCAATGGAACTACAATCTTTGTTATCTAAGTATGATGGAATCCTGCATTGTTTCCCCATTCTTACAATTGCATTTTGGTGTTTTCTATGTCATTGGTAGTGTTCCTTGACTAGTTGGAGTGTGCAGCTACCTGGGCACCAGTGACATGGCTTCTGGGTCCCCTGAGCCTGCCAAGAGTGATTTCTGAGTTTAGAGCCAGGAGTAACCCCTTAGCAGTGCTGGGTGTGACCCCCCCCCCAAATCAGCTCATATCTAAAGGCTAGGGATATAATTGAATAATAATTTGCTTGCTTTTCACAAAGACATATTAGACATATATAAAGGAATGGCACTCCATATTAGAAATATGAGGCAGAAATTCACTTTCTTCCCTCTATTTTTTCAGTATATTTAATTTATGTTTATTGTCAGGACCACAAAGCTTGGTCAGATTTATTTTGAAGCTGTTCACTGTTATTTCCTATATTAATTCCATAGTTTTACTAACTAATCTATTCATTTCCCCAAAATTTGTTTCCATTGTCAATGCTACCTCCCATATGTTCTTATGTTGATATAAAATTTTATGGTCATATAAGACAATTCTTCCTGATCATTTAATAGTCCTTTGCTTAGAATGCCTTTATCTTTCCCCTTCTCTAAGAAACAATGATCTGTTTATTATTATGTGTTAATAGTGGACCTCACCTTAAGAAAGTTAGTTTCTTTGAGTTACACACAAAATATTGGAAAGCTGCACCTTACATTGACGTCCAGGTACCTTTGTTAAGCAATACACACATGAAAACAATCCTAGGTAGCTTTGTGGGAGGATGGATTATAAATATTTTGAGGAAATGAGCAGAAATCTTGTTAAGGTATTTACAGAAAAGGTGGTTTCAAGTTGGAATTTGGAAATAGGATTTTACCAGGCAGTCACAGGGAACAGCATTTCAGAGTTGGGTGACATTGTGCACAGACTTACAGAAGCATCTAACTGGTGTAACAAAGAGTTTAGAATTACTGAACATAGACTGTGAATTGAGCATTGGTGGATGAGTAGGGAAAAAATTAAAAACTGGGTTGGGGGGCCAGAGTGGTGGCGCAGCAGTAGGGCATTTGCATTGCACGCCGCTGACCTAGGATGAACCATGGTTCAAATCTCCTGGTGTCCCATATGGTCCCCTGTGCCAAGAGCGATTTCTGAGCACAAAGCCAGGAGTAATCCCTAAGCCTCACCGGGTGTGGCCCAAAAACCAAAAATCAAAAGAAAAAAAAAACCCACACAAAAAACTGGGTTGGTTCAGTTGGGTTCTGTTGGGATTGTTAGATTTGTATGTTTCATCTTACACAATTAAATATCAAATGTGGGTAGAATCAAGAAGCACAGTTAAGTCTATATATATATATATATATATATATATATTAGCAATTTTATAGTTCGTGTTCTGGGGCTCTTGGATAAACATCTTCATGTTCATTTATTACTTTTCTTGCAAGAAGCAAGTGGGATTTGGTCATATGTGACAATATTGGGATATATTTGCATATTTCCTACAAAACAACATATACATGTACGTTTTCTCCAATTATTATTTTAGCAAAGTTGTTAGAAATTTCCCTATTCAGAAAATTTTAAATTCCATTATTTTAACCCTGTTCCCTTAATTGTTGATAATGTTGCAACGACAGGTTGCACATGCACTAGGTTGCGATGTGTGCATATATAGTTGTAAGAGTAAATTCAGTAAGAGTTATACATCAGGTTGTGGTGTTCACACATTCAACCTCAATGCTTAGAGAAGTTCTCTTTAGTTGTGAGACTTGCACACATGCTTGCTTGTTCGGGATTGCAGCAGTGCTGACATGTATTTGTTAAAGATCAAATATCCTGGCTGTCATATCACACATCTTTAGTTGGGGTGCTCATTGGGGATGACACCTCTTTGCTGTGATGCTTATACATCCCAGACTGCAGTGTGACCAGGGTCCATAGACCTGAGATAGCAGGATTACATTCGGCATATGTGGCAAAACTAGAGATTGAACTAATGATCTTTTTGAAAGGCAGGTGTTATAAATCCTAACTTTTCTTTCTGATACCTGAGAATGAAGTCATATTTTCACGTGTGTCCATAATTAAATAACAATGAATGGCCCTTTATTTCTGCACAAGAAAAGGAATGCAATGAAGAGGGACAGATTATGTGTCTGTAAGTATGGATATGGATAGTGAACAAAGACTTCTAGACTGACCTGTTTTGTAAGTGCATGACACACTCCTTCAGAAGATTTTGGGCTGTTCTGGCTTTGACGTACTCTGCTGGACAGATACATTTTTAAAAATGCTACTACTATTGTTGCTTTGAGTAGTATGTAATATAACTTCTGAACAATTCCTCATCTTTCTTCTAACATTCCACTAATACTATATGTGATTAAGGGATTGAGCTCTATAGCTTGGTATGGAGATTATCCTGGATTATGTTTGTAGATCCAATTTAATTACATGAACTCTTCAAAGAGGAAAACTTTTCTCAACTAAAATCAGAAGGATGTGAAGGGAGGAATGAAAGAGCTTCAAAATCTGAGAAGGCTTCAAATTGCTACTAATGATTTTGAAAACAGTGAGAACAGATAAATTTTAAAGCACCTTTTGACTGAAAACCTTATTGTTAGATAGCATCTAAATTAGTGATAATCTTTAAAAAGAAAAATTCCAGTTTTGCAAACATTTTATTTTGGTTTTGTTTTGTTCCTGCACTATACTTAGTGCTCAGGCGACTGCTCCCAGCTCTATGCTTAGAGTCACTTCTGGGGAACAAACCCATGTTTCCTCCCACACACAAAACATATGCTTAGCACATTGCGCTATTTCTCTGTTCTTTTGGAAAGGCCTTAAAACAAGTTCTCATCATGTTACACTCTTAATTCTGTGCAATCACTGATGACTGCTCCCCTTTTCTATGTATGTTTTTATTCTACATTCAGCTTTTGCTGTTTAAAAATTGCACACTTCTAACATCTCTGCTTAACCTCTGAAATATATTTTCTGTGGCTTATAGGGATAAAATATAAAATTGCTTGATATGGCACAACTCCAGCCTCAGTGTCTACCTAGATCCAAACAATTATATCCAAGGCCTAGAAATATACTTTTAAGTAAGTGTGAGTTGTATAATTTTTGCCTCTATGAGAAATTCTTAACGTAGTATCTGTGATCACTTGTAAAACTAGGAAGCTCTTTAAACTCCCTGAAATAAATTAGATCAGTTCTGAAAACTACATATGTTAAATTTTGCAAGGAACTAAGTCCATGCCAAGTAAGCATCACAAATAGAAGGAAAGGGGAATAAAGTGATTATAGAGAAAAATATTCAGTATTGTATGTAAAGTCTCAGGATAATTATTAATGGATATTGAACCCAAACATTAAAATATATAAACTGTTCCATAGTGGTACTTCTTCATATTTAGAGCACTCAGTGTACCTCTTTAAGAATCCTGGATAATGAGAACACATTTGAATCAAGTACAAATTCATCAAATCAGGCTATTTCCAGGTGAAGAAATTCTTTTCAAACAAAAACTCTTGAAATGATAGAATTACCAATTTTAATAATTTATAGTACTATAGTTTTTATATTTTACAGCTGATTTATGGCTGGAAAAGACAGTATCATGTACTTGAAAATTCAACACCTCCCTTGGAAAAGGTTTAAAGATTGATTATATTTTGTTAGATAGCAATACTACCCTCTACGGCTTCAGTGTTGTAATTACAGCTACTTGCTAAAAGAAAAGTTTTTAAAAATAAAGGGTGTAGGGAGGACAATTTGGGGATGGGAATCCCCCCTGATTTTATGTAAATATGTACCTAAAATATTATTGTCAACAATATGTAAGCCACTATGATCAAAATAAAAATTATATTAAAAAAAATAAATCTCTGTTGGTGGGATTGTTGCCTGGTCCAACCCCTGTGTATAAAGGATTCTCACTAAACTCTAAATTGAGCTGCCATACAATCCAGCAATCCCCCTTTTGGGTATCTATCTCCAGGACAGAAAAACATTCATCCCAAAGGATGTATGCATACTACTATTCATTGCAGCATTCAGTACAATAGCTAAGACTATGATTCAACATAGTCTTATGATTCAACACCCAACAAGAGATGAATGGATCATGAATATGTAGTACATTCATACAATTAATTACTACATGGTTGTAAGTGATGATGCAGTCATGCAATTTGCAGCAACATGGATGCAACTGGAAGATATTGTTAATTGAAGTAATCCAGAATGATAAATACTGAATAATATCACTTATATGTGGTATTTAGTATAACTGCATGAAGAAATGCAGTGGTCTAAATGGGACTTGTCTCAAACACTGCTGGCTCCAGAGAATAGCGAGAAGAAGGAAAGAAACTGAGTGGAAGAAGAGAAACACAAATATGAAAGGATTGGGACCAGGGTGGGTCCAAGCATCTCAGGTGCATTGGCAGTGTGAAAAAAAGGACAGAACTAAATATTCACGTTAACAGCAACAATAAAGGAATCAAGAGATCCAAACTTTAACAATCTAAACTTAATATGGGCCCATTATACGGGCGGGCTGAGGGCAAGAGGGATGGTATGGGATGTACTTGGGGAACATTGGTGGAGGGAGGTGGACAATGGTGATGGGATTGGCCCTGATTCATTGTATGTCTGAAACCGAACTATGAAGGACTTTGTAAATCACAATGGTTTCAAGAAAATTATAATTAAAAAATAAATTTCTGACAAAGTAAAATTAAAATGAAATATTACTACTATAATAGACAAATTTATTATTTAAAATATGTAAGTACTTTAATATATTCAAATTGTAAATAAAGTTCAAATATTTTCTTTAATGACATTTATAAAATGTCATATGAAAATGCAAATTTTACTTCAGGAAAACACATTTTCCATAATTTTTGTTGATTTTAAGTAGGGTTTTTTTTTGGGGGGGATTGGGCCACACCCGGTGACTCTCAGGGGTTACTCCTGGCTATGCATTCAGAAATTGCTCCTGGCTCGGGGGCAACCATATGGGTTGCCAGGGGATCGAACCATGGTTCGTCCTAGGTTAGTACATGCAAGGCAAATGTCCTATTGCTTGTGCTACACATCTGGCCCCTATTTTTTTTGGTTTTAAGTAGTTTTTAATAAAATGTATTAATGTATTTTAAAAAGATTAATAAAAATATTTTAATTATAATATTCACAAGCAAAATAATTATGAAAGAACAATTATAATTTTATTAATGCAATTAAATTTTCTACAGAAAAAATAAATTTCTTCCTTGTTAATATGTGATTCTATTAATATTAATTACTTAAAGCTAGGATTTTAGTAGTTTGCAAATTTCTAGTTGCAAACAAATTTTGACAATAATTATGCAAATTAATTTCTTTAAAATTTTTTGTAATATAGGACATCTTTATTAATTTCATTGTAAATTATTCTTTCTTTTTCTTAAATAATTTTATTTATATACCTTAATTACAAACATGTTTGTGGTTGTGGTTGGTTTTTGGGTCACACTCGTTGACACTCAGGGCTATATGCTCAGAAGGAAGTAGAAAGCCTGCCTCAAATACAGGCGGGGGTGGGTGGGAAGGAGGGAGATTTGGGGCATTGGTGATGGGAATGTTGCACTGGTGAAGGGGGGTGTTCTTTACATGACTGAAACCCAACTACAATAATGTTTGTAATCAAGGTGTTTATAATAAGATTTAAAGATAATTGTTGCATCCAATTGTATATATTTCTTTTCTCTGAGTTCAGGGGACTTGAATTGATAGATAACATTCTTTTATATTTTCATAAATCTTACCATTTCAGAAATGTTCCTTGCTTTCTCACTCTTTTTATAAGACAATTTTATCCCTGCCAAGGCTTAACATTTTTCTAACTGTTAGTAGCTATTCAGATCCTTTGCAAAGACACAAATCCTGGCTGCTGGCCTTCTGGCATCTGTTAGATTTTCATGGACCTCAAATGAACTTTCAGTCAGAGATTATAATAGAAACAGCTTCTATTTGTCTTTTTCACCCTTCACTATATAATCCTTTCTATAAGCTACTTAAAAGTCCGATACTATGTAGCTCTGATATAAAGAAGGGGGAAATAACTATCTTCTCTCCAGACTGTTAGAGCCTTCCTTTTATTTTCAAAAGTTAAGTGAATATTAATGTCAAAGACAATAAATTGTCTAAGACTAACATTGGACAAACCTCAAATGTATAACACTCATTCTTCTGTAAACTGTAAATGCTCATATGAAGATGAAAATTAGTATGCAGTGAATCAAGAGGGGCCTGCCAAAGTGACCTCATGATTCATAACACTTGAAATGAACCTTGAGTTTGTCAATCTTGCCTTTTTGGAAATTCTAAGTATAGCTTTTGGCTGACTTTCCTCACTCTTCAATTTCTCCATGTGAACTTATCTGGTACTACTGTTTCTGACATTGATCCCCGAAGACCAGCTAGTCTGGGTAAGAGTTCAAATCTACCTCTAGGTTGGTGGGAAGTTCAGTCAGTATGGTAGCAGTTCTGGGTGAGGGTGAATCCTTTGTCTACTTCCTGTCCTAGATCCCATAAAGTTGGGGTATAGATTTATGAGTGCTGACATAAACTGTCATCTCCAATCAAATTCTATTGGTAGTAAAAAGATTAAGTGGTTAGCTGGAATATGAGATGGTCAATTTACTCTGATGCAAGTTGTCTCTGATGTATTTTCTCATGCTGAGGATGGTTATAATGTGGTCCAATGAGCCTGTAAATTATACACTGAATTAATAGGCAAAAAAGCACAATTCCACAGCAAATCCTTTCAGCTAGTGACTTGATTTTTTCCGACCAGGTTAAATGGAATGCTTTCTGCAACACATGCTATTTAATTTGTGGTTGCTAATGTTTCCAACCTTGTTTTCTTGGAAACATGTTTTGTAATGGCAGGAAAAATGTATCGGAAGAAACAGGTGCTTCATCTGCAAATTGGAAGCTTACTTTGATACAAATCAAAAATTGATTTCAGAGCACTTAAAGAACACAAGAACACAGGAGAAAATTATGCAACCATCAGGGATTGATGGAAACTCTTAAAAATTGTATATTTCATGCCCTAAGATTAACTAAAAATCATATATGTAGTAGGAAGATTCAATTAATTTGAAGAAAACACGCCATAGAAAACTTATCTCCTGAATAAAAATAACCCACCCAGCTCTGGAAACAGTTATTTCTCCTAAGTTTTGTTCCTTTGTGTGAAGATTCTTTTGAAGATTAGGTGTTCTTCCTGTTAGTCTGATCTTTAACTTTTTGTTCTTTCAGTAAAAAGGCTAAGAAATACGAGTCTAAATATACAATTATACACACATTTATATGAAAACAAGACACATATACATGTATACATATACAAAAACATATATAATATTTAGAATATTGACTTTCAAATAATAATTCCAGTTCTAAATCACTGTCAAAAGTGTTTGTCTTGTCCACATTTTACATCTGTCCTTCCACAGTGAAAACTAGCTTTGAACAAAATTAAAGCTCTTACTCAACCATCTATTACACAAAAACTAGCTTTGTAATTTATTAGAATTTTGATTACAATAAATGATCTACTAAGAAGAATTTTAAATTTGACATTTGTTTGCAGGTCTCTGTTCACCTTCCCACAACTAAGGGTTACAGAGCCAAATGCTCTGTGGCTGTTCTTCCCCTCAACTCTTCCAAAACTATTTCCCCATTAGAGCACATATAATGCTAATCTCAATTATACTTGAGTTCATGTAATTCATTTTAGTACATCCTTCTTATCCTTACTAACTTTATTTTTGAATATGCAAACATAGTATACTAAGTCAACATATGTAAAATATACTTTATTTATTTCACTATTCATTTCCAATTTAGCAGTCCCATATAATTAGTCCCATATAATTAGTTTCTTGTTTTTCTTTCTTGTTTCTATAGGCTTTACTTTACTCTATCATTCCAATAGCTTACTCTTGTGCCAATATTAAAAAAGATTTTTAATACCAATAGTAGTACTTTTTTGACCTTCTGCTGATTCCCAGGTCTTCATAAGAAATTATTTTTCAACTATTCTTGATTATTTTTATTTATTATTTATTTTTTTGGTGGGGGCACACATGGTGATGCTCAGGAGTTACTCCTGGCTATGCGCTCAGAAATTGCTCCTGGCTTGGGGGACCATATGGGACACTGGGGAATCGAACCGTTGTCTGTCCTGGGTTAATGCATGCAAGGCAAATGCTCTGGCCACTGCTCTGGCCCCTTAATTTTATTTTTAAAATAAAATCCAAATGTTCAGTAATACAAAGGTAGCGTTTTCTACATTATTGCTAGTAAACATTATAAAAAATCTTGTATTCTATTGAACTACTCTGTAGACAGAGTGCATACCATTTTATTAATTTTATCTGAATTGAGTATAGAAGAAATTCTCTTTTTTGCTAATATCTTTTTTTTTTTGGTTCTTTTCATCCATAACCATTATTTCATCCCACCAAAGGAAGAAACTATATCTGCCACCACACTGATCTGGAGTTTCTGTTTCATAGACTCAGAGTTTAATTTTGAAAATAAAATTTAATCTGTTTTCTGATTATTAGATGCCCCATTCATGTGTGAACATACGATTCTGTGGGTGTTTGCCAATCAAAAATAATAATTATCAAAAATATATTTTCATACTCTTGCCTCCCCCTTTTTAAACAATATTATCATATCATTATTTGCAATACTCAAGATATAGAAACACTCTAATTGTTCATTAGCCGGTGAGTAAATAAGAAAATAAAATGTAGCATACACACAACTAGAATATTATTTAGTCCTAAAAGTAATGAAATATTGTCAGTATGACTAAGATTTGAGGATATTACGTTAAATGAAATAATTGTAGACATATTTTATGGTATATATCATAGCATAATCATAATATATATTATATATAATTATAACAATCAAACTGTTCTCTATATGTGTAAGCTTTTTTATGTTAGCTTTTATGTTGTTTGTCAGATATTAGGGGTAGATCAATGAAATGAATAAAGTTCAAAAGTACTTTTAGTTTAAATGTGATAGGCAATGTACATATAGTGTATAAATGATAATTAACCACATATTCATATTCAAAAGTTGTCAACAGTATATCTTAAAATTTTTTATCACGTTGTGTATTAATTATTGTAACTGTGTATTGGTCTATTATGATCATTTGTAATATATACAGATATTGAATCATTTCATATATCTGAGATTAATATATAATAATGTATAAAATATACTCCAATACCATATATTACATTAAAATTATTGAAAATGGAATAATAATTTTGTACATTATTAATTATTGATGATTAATATATTATCATATGATAAGAAATATCTCAGATTTTTAATGCTCTAGTTATGAAAAATAGCATTTTAAACTGTTAATAAAACATCTTTTCTTGAAATGCGAACTTTATAAAGATACATAAATTAGTGTTTGCAAGGAATCAGAGGTGGTGGAGGGTAAAGGGTTTGAAGGATCTGACCATAAAAAGGGAGCTCTTTATAAATGTGAACATATATATACATACAAAATGTAAATACATTTGTATATTAGCTGTAATAGTGGGCTACATGAATATAGGCATGATGTAAAACTGCATAAGGTTTTACACTATGTACTTGTATCAAGGACTTTTCTGGCCCTGATATAATTCTTTACATTTGTAAGATACAACTATGAAGGAAGTCTGAATGAAAAATAAATAAGACCTTTCCATACTATTTACCAAACAATGCTCAGAAGACCTGAGGGATCCCTCCCAGCAATTATTGACTGGCTAGACTGACAGTTCAACGGAGAGCCCAAGTATGTGGTGTTGCACAGGCTATGTGGTACTAAGGGTTACCTGGACCACCCCAGAAGGACTCCGGGGCCACCCTGGAAAGCATCTGCTGATCTCAGAATCATATTGCCAGAGATTGGCTCATCACTGGCTTTATGCAAGGCACACACTTTTGAACAATGTCTCCCATCCATTCTAGTTTGAGACTTAGGAAAAGTTATTTAAAACTATTTAAAAAATTTAAATAGCCATTTAATCTATTTCTTTTAAATGCCATTTTACAATTTAGCTCAATATAATTTAACAGATACATTAACTTGAAACAGTTATAAAGAGCTATTTAATGAAATGTTAAGATTTTATGATTAAATAAATATGATAACTTTACAATTTATGCAGGAAAATAATCAAACAGCACCAATTTTTAACAAGTAATAGAAGGCAAAAATATAAATTAAACAATAACCCTGCTAGTTTAGAAAATAAATTTTTCTCTTTGTCTTTTATGCCTTGCATAAACTCATATTTTCCTGTCAAACAATGCAAAAAGCAGAGTTCTCGGGTATCAGCTTAGTAAAATTCTCAGGAAAGAGGTTCAGAATCCAGGTTCACTGTCAAGGCAATTTGTACCACATGGTTACATTTTTTGTTTGTTTGTTTTTTTGTTTTTTGGGGCCACAACAAACCATAATCAGGGGTTATTCCTGGTTCTGTGCTCAGAAATCGCTCTTGGCAGGCTAGAGGAACAATATAGGATACTAGGGATGGAACCCAGTATGCTTTTGGGTTGGCTGTGTGCAAGGCAAAAGCACTACCACTGACCCCTACATGATTGATTTCTGATAGAACTGGAAATACCTAAACTCTAATAAGACCTGGATAATCTGGTGATCACACACATATATATATATATATGTATACATTTTATGCATATATATCTCATATATAAGTATATACTCATATATACTATAATGTATTAAATATTAATTATAGAGTCCTTGGTGGTGCTTAATGGAATTGGATGGATCATACCTGCAGCCCCTTTAGGCAAGCAGGCCTGAGGGTATCTGGATAATGGCGAGAAAATGATCCATAGCAGTCAGATTTCAGGAGACATGAAGCTTTATTATAAGGAGTAACATTATCATTTCCTTATAGAGTTATAGTAGATGAAAAACAGTTAACTTTAAAAGAATCATATACCAACTTACACCATAAAAGCTAACTGTTCATAAATTTTAGTAACACTCTGGACAAGTCAGCATTTATTTTGCTAACATCATTGCTGACAATGCGTTGTTGAACTCAAATCTCAGAATTGAGAGAAGCAAGAAAATTTCTCAAGAGTCTAAAACATCATAGTATCAGGCTCCAGACTTGATACAGGCCAGAGAATCACAAAGACTTATCTGCAACACTGATGTCAGCCTGCACTTACTAATAAACATTTCATTACTATAAAGGCAAAAAACAAGAACTTAATTTAAATATTTTCAAGCTAAGGAATGCTGTGAAAAACAAACACACACAACTGTCAGGTCAGAGAAAATTGAGTACAAGAGATAACCTGGACCCGTTATTTCAGTATGCAGTTAAGTGTAGGCTAAATTATATGAGGGTTACAAACAAATCTCCATTATCACTATAAATTTCAGGGTTTTACTAAGACAACAATTTACTTTGTATTTCTAACAGTCCAGCCTCTCAAGGATACAAGGTAGACTCAATTTTTCACCACTATTTCACTAATAAAGGGAAAAAAAACATAGTAAATTGTAGATACAGGAAATTATAACTCCCAAGTACTTCTGTTTGCACAACTCATTGACCAAAGCAGTCAATGACACCTAATATCAGAAGATGTGGAAAATGTAATCTGTGTACCATCAATGACTATAGGACCACTACATTTTCTTCTCTATGAGGAAGTTGGAGAAAAATATAATTAGAGGGCACTTGTACATATTTTTCATAGTTAAAGGAAGGTTATCTGATACCAAACAAACTGAAATGGAATGCCATCTCTAAGGTTTGGTACCATGGTGAATTTTCATAATGTAAGTTGCCTCTGAATTTTCATTGAAAAATAAAATCCTTTTTATAAAATAATTTAAAGAACCATTTTTTAAAAATGGCAGGTGAAGGATTAAAAGTAACATTCTTACCCATTTTTTTACTTGGTGGGCATTACATTTGTTAATATAATTAAATATTTAGAAATAATTCATGATTCATAGTAAGACATTATTTGGTTTTAGCAACCAACATAATTTCTGTACCAGACAATCCTTAGTGAGAATGGCTGATAATCACATGATTGTTATGAGAAGATAAACATTGAACTCTGCACTGCCTTATTGAATACTTTGGAAATTCATAAAATAATCTAACCAGATTCTATGTTGTGAGCTAGAATGAAAAGGTACACTGAAGTACAAGTTTAGCAAGAAGTATGGAAGTGCAGTCCCTATAAAGAAAGAAAACTGAAGGTGGAACCATCTCCTGTCTTTTACTATTCTAATATCATTACTGAGCTGCCATTTCAGAAAATGAGTGGATATTTGGGGAGTAGAATGGCAGAGAAGGCATAGCAGTGCCAGAATCAGCATCAAAATAATGCCTGATCAGGGCTCCCATGAAGGCAGAGATCAGGCTCTTTAGTACCCCCACATGTTAGGCCAGCAAAAACATTGAAGCCAAACCACTTCAAAATTCAGGACTGGGTTTATTTTTTATATTTTTTAACTTCACCATACCTAGTATAGGGTTTACCCTTGGTTCTGCGATCAGAGTCCAATTGTGGTGCAGGGATTGAAGAAGGGTTAACTGCAAGCAAGGGAAGAACCTTCCCCTAACTCTGGCCTAAGTTGGTTTGTTGTTATAGTTTGTGTTTTTGTTACTAAATCTTAGATGCTGAAAACCTTCTGTTACATCTGGAAACCTGCTTTTTCAGTAGCTAAATGATACCCTACTGCCATGAGTTTTTTCAGGTTCTTAAGGAATGAGTTGAGGGTGATGAAGAATAATTTAAAGAATAAACTAGAATTCATTTTTTAAATCTCTGAGCCAAAAATTAAGAGCACTTAAGAGTACTTTAAGAGCATTGGTGATGGAAATATTGCACTGGTGAAGGGGGGTGTTCCTTACATGACTGAAACCCAACCATAATCACATTTGTAGTCAAGGTGTTTAAATAAAGATATTAAAATATTGTTTAAAAATAAATTATACAAATATATATTATAAATTGCATATATCTGCAGAACTATAAACATGAAAATTAAATATCCAAGTGAACAAAAATTAATTAGACTATATTACAAATAATATAGTTATGCTTATTTATATAAAATATCATATAAAATATAAAATGTTTTAACTCATTTGTTACATATATAATACCTTATATAAAAGTCACACTTCACTGAATGGCACATTACATGACAGTAGTCCCAAGAGTCCATATAGCTTCTGTGTGTTGCACAAACTTAGGTTTGTGCATTATGCTGTGACATTTACATAATGAAATTGTCAGATGCATCTCCAAGAACATAGTCCTGTTTGAATATGGCTATATGTTTAATATATCTACAGATATTCATATAAATTCATTTTTCAAAATTTTCTGGGGCAGGGATTACTCTTGGTTCTGTGCTCAGGGATCACTCCTAGAGAGGACTATATAGGACTATATATATATATATATACATATATATGTATATATATATATCTATATGGGGATCAATCTCAGGTTAGACATGTGTAATGCAAGTGCCCCACCACCATACTCGCTCTTCAGTCCCTAAATTCAATCTTTATATTATTAACCTCTCATATAACACTATTTTATGGCCTATTATCCATCTCAGAAAACTGGTTAGTAAGGGCTAGAGCGGTAGGGCATTTGCCTTGCACCTGGCCAATACTGGATGGGCCCAGGTTTGATTCCCAGAAAGCATCCCATATGGTCTCCCGAGCCTGCCAGGAGCGAGTTCTGAGCACAGAGCAAGGAGTAACCACTGAACACCAGTGAGTGTGGTCCCAAAACAAACAAACACACAAACAAAAAAGATAACAGTTTAATAATAATGAGACATATTTGAAAGAATAATGATAACTACAGAAGGCCAACATCATATAGATTTTATATTTGGATTTTTTGTTTTTGTTTTTCAGGCCACACCCATTTGATGCTCAGGGGTTACTCCTGGCTAAGGACTCAGAAATCGCCCCTGGCTTGTGGGGACCATGTGGGACGCTGGGGGATAGAACTACGGTCCTTCCTTGGCTAGCGCTTGCAAGGCAGGCACGTTACCTCTAGTGCCACCTCGCCGGCCCCTTATTTGGATTTTTTTAAATTAATTTTCCTTATTTTAGAAACTGTGGTTTAAAGTTGTTCATAATAGTTATTTTTGGCATTCAATTCAATATTCTACTACCAATATAATTTTCCTTCTATCCTGGTAATCAGTTTCCCAATTTCCCTGAAGCCTGCCCTTTGTGAGGTAGGAATAATTTACTTAATATTTTGTATATTCCTACTAAGAAATCAGAATTAAAATTATAGGATACAGCCCACAATTTGAAGATTTTCAGCGCTGGGCAGATAAGCTCATATGGCTACAGTGGTGATATATTGGGGTCCTCTGAAGTGTTCCTGGTTAGCTGTGAGGCCATATGCTCATGAGTGTTTCCTCTAGTTAGGCCTTTCTCTCTCCATAGTTTTGAGGCTATGGTGTTGACTTTTTTGCAGACATTTCAGAACCTTCTGGTTCATGGGCTTGTCTGCCAGAGTCTTCTAAAAGTAGAGGCTGGACTGGGCAAAGGCAGTCTGCCCAAATCTGCTTGGAGATGCCAACTACAAAACTGATGTACGTACACTGGAGTTTTGGGCAGCTAGGCATCTCTGCATGAATAGAGAAGTGGTGAAGTTAGGCTATTGGTGTGGAAGCAGTTGTAGGGTGGATCTCTATATGAAAACTTCAGGGCTTCAGCAAAAAGTGGGGGCTTTCCCGCCCCCTAGAAGTGTCTGTGTGTTTTTAATAAACGAATGTTCAAAAATATTTTTTTGCTTTTTTCATTTTTCTTTGGTGTTTGGTCCAAAACTGATGGTATCTGGGGCTCCAAAACAGTATCATTTGGTGCAGGGGACTGAATCCTGTCCTCTCTCATGTAAAAACACATGCTCCACCCTTTGGTGCATCTCTAGCCACACAGAATATTTTAACTCATTTATATTTGAAAAATCATAAAAGGAACTAACAGCATTGAATTAAAAGAGATTTTGGGGGGTGGAATGTTGAGGAGGCTTTCCAAGCAGTTCAAAGCAGGCGTGGGATCATTCCTTGCAATATTTGTGCAACTGAACTGAGCAGTTCAATGCTAAAGCCCAATGACTCAGTGCTACTGAGGCCTAGCAACACTGGGTGTAACCAAGTTCCCAGCTGTGTTTCCTTGTAGTGCTGGCAGTAATGAGGTAAAGGCCTGGGTCTTGTACATGAAGATAAATGCACCTGAGCTATCTCCAGGTTCTTAATTAAATGCTTTAGATACAATAACCAATATCTTTATATCCTAACACTATTTAAAGTTGCATGGTATATTTTTTTGTATTTTTTCTGTTCACTGCTATAATCTAGAACTGTCAAGTATCAGAAGCTTAATATATTTTTATTAGATGATGGAATGAGTTTAAACACATTATTTAATAAATCTAAAACAGCTATAGTTATGAATAAAATTAAAAACCAATGACCAGAGTGATAGTACAACAGGGAGGATGCTTGCCTTACATGTGGCCTGTGGCCAATCTGGGTTCTATCCCCAATATCCCTGAGTACTGCCAAGCATCCTGCATGCAGAGTTAGGAGTAACTCCTGAAGCCCCCAAACAAAACAAAAAAACCATAATAACCAAAAAAAAAGTAAAAACTAACCTATATCTGAGGAATTATTTTTAGGGGAACATTTAGGGGTATCCTAATTGAAGAAGGAAGATTAATAATTGATGAGAAAGTGGGTAATTCCCCTCTTTCTACTTTTTTAAACTTTTATTTTGGGCAATACCAGGAATGCTCAGGAATTAGCTTCTGGCTCTGCACTTAGGAATTACTCCTGGTGGTGATTGGAGGACCATATGGAATGCCAGAATCAAACCCATGTTGGCCATACACAAGGCAAATGCCCTACCCACTGAGCTATTGTTCTGGCCTTGTTCCTTCCATTTTTTTATACTTGTTTTTGTACTTGTTTTGTACTTGTTTTTGTACATACCAATAAACTATCTACTTCTCTTGGCAAAGGATCAATTTTAAATATCCGTAAACTATTTCTTTAGGAGCATTGTCTCAAAGAGGTCTTCCTTAAGCCTTCAGGCAAAATCTGAAAAGTTAAATGACTCAAACAGACTAGAGTTGCTTAGCAAGCAAGCACCTCAATATCTTCAGCCATGGCTGCAAGGCCTGCTTAGTGAAAAACTTCTTTGAGATTAACTCTAAAGAAATCATATTTATTCTTGTTAGCACATCTAAAACATCTGTTCTATTACTTTGGATTCTATACTCAACAAGGTGTTGAAAATAAAAGTTTTAACACATTTCAAGTAGTAAAAGGATTTTAGTTTAAAAAGCTTGTATGACTGAAAAACATTGCCATAAGATATGCAATGGTTTCACCCACATTTGTTTAACATGCAAGCAGATATTAAATAGGAGTTACTCTCATATAGTCTCAGGCAAACAGTCTGACAGCTCAATGTGAGGACCACACCACACTGGTAGTGCTTGGTACACTCCAAGGCTGAACCCATCGATGTATTTGGTGTATTGGGAAAACATTTTCTTTTTTTTTGTTTTTTGGGTCAGACCCGGCAGCGCTCAGCTCAGAGGTTACTCTTGGCTCTACACTCAGAAATCGCTCCTGACAGGCTCAGGGGACCATATGGGATGCCAGGATTCGAACCACTGTCCTTCTGCATGCAAGGCAAATGCCCTACCTCCGTGCTATCTCTCCAACCCCTTGGGAAAACAATTTTTAAGGATTTACTATTCTAATTAGATAAGTATACTAGAGTATAAGTATGCTATAACCTAGTATATTATATTATCTGTTGAAGCATACATTAGAATCTATCATATTTGCTAAATATGTTCTTCAGAATAAAGATTATCTAATATTACTGAGAAAAAAATGAGGACTCAATTCTGGCTAAGTCAAATTCTAGACTAAATGTTCAATAAATATTTTATTTATTTACATGGAAGAGTAAATGTGAAGGTGTGGTTCTTCTGGTTAAGGATAAACTTAAATTTTCTTAAAATTGCCTTCCATCTGCCTCTCTCACACTCTTACCTTGACTCAGTATACATAACTATCTTCTTGCTTTATATAGCATGCATTATTCATGCTTATCTGCATTATGATGCTTTATCATGAGACCCTGAACTATATTTGAATTTTGACAAAACAGAATATCATGATACCAGACCCAAAACACTGAACTCTGTGGAAATTCTATCTAAATTAAATAACGAATTGCTCAATTTAATGTACAAGTTTTTGTTACTTCTTCAGGTGAGGCTTTACCAATGCATAAAATGTAGCCCCTTACAAGTTACCAAAAGTTATACCTCTTAAGTATTTGGTAATCTTCACTCTTCTCTTAAGTGATGTTAGACAGCTCAAAGATAACTGATGTTTTATACTTGTTAATATGATCCAGTTTACCTTACTTCCGAGTTAATCTCAGAAAAAAATACTGGAGAAGCTCAATTAAAAACACGTATAAAATTACTCCAAAATTGTTTCATTTGAGTTGATTTCTAAGGCAGAGAGAGTAAACAGCCTTCTCCCAGCTTTCTTATTTTTCACAGCTGAGAGTGTAGGATGTTTACAGTATCTGTCACTCAGTGCTCTCTATGGCAGGATGTGTGGTCAGCAGCACAGGTCTTCAAAAATCCAGCATCATCTCAAGATATCAGAAAAAGGTTATGGAAAGTATAAAAGGAACTCAAAAGAATTACTTGAGGAGTCAGGTACTGGAAGAATAGTGGGGCATCTACATAGAATCTAGCTGCCTCCTCAGTTCTTACTTCTTTCCTGAATCTACACATCCTAGCATTTTCCTGGGGTTTGCAGTTTTGGTCTTCCGTTCATACACATGGATTCTGCTAACAGTGGATTTCCAATGTTTTATGGCTTTTCAAAATAGTCTCAAAGAGTCACCCATCCATTAACTGACATACAATTTCTTTCTAAATATATGAAAAACAGCTTCTTACTCTCTAACCTAAAAAACTTTGTTCCAGCACACATTGCACTGAACTAAGAACAATGGTTGAATTGTGCCTGCAGAGACAAGACCGTGCATAAGTTTAATTACTGAAAATTACTTTATAGGTTACATAGTCATAAATTCAATCAAATGAGCAAAACATAAATAGAACATATATTTTATGTATAAAATGCTACACTGCTTACACAATGATGAAAATTATCAGTATAATATTCAGAATGATAAGGATAAAGATCACAATTAGAAAGATACATATAAATGAAGTTGATCTCTAAAATTATTAGTAAGAATAATTGATCCAAATGCTCTCAGTCTTCATTTGCTAATTGATCGCTGGTGTACAAATCACTTAGGAGGAAAAATATCAATACTGAACATCATAACCATAGGAGAATACATAGATTTAAACTATTAGTGGACATTATTCATTTATTCAATAATACCTGGTAGTGCATATTATAATGCAATAATGTTTTAAATTATGAATGATGATAGAACTTGATAGCTTTGTCCTCAAATAAACAAAAAACTGTTCTGCTACACAGACACATCAACCATCGCATAAATATGGTTAAGTGCAGTGGTGGGTCAAGAGATTCTTCTGAATAAGTATTCTGGTTGTATCTTGGAAACTGAATCAAAGTAGCTTGTGGAGGTAGAACGAATTGGGTTTTAGAAGAGGTAGGAAGGGAAGAGAAGAATGTATCTTAAATTATACAAAGAAAATAAAACTTAGAGAAATTCAAAGATAATGCATCAGGAATCCAACAGAGTTGAAGCCACAGCTTCCCTAGGTAAAGAAAAAGGTAGTTAGGGAGGAAGGCCAGAGGGGAAATAATAGATGTCCTCACATGCTAGGCTCAGAAGTATGGTTATTATTTCTTAGCCCTCAAGGCCAATAAATGATTAAAAGCAGGTAAGTGGCATGAGCTTGCCTGGAATTTACTGGCACTTGTACTTGTAAATGCTGGTAGGAAAAACAGGAAAATGATCTGCAATAGCATAAAGGTGGAAAGGAGCCTTAATTAGAAAAATGATAGTATGGGACACATAGTAAACAAATATGAGAAATTAAAAAGAGAAATATAACAGGTATGTGTGAGTGGCTGCTTGAGGAACATGGGAAGTCATTGGTAATTTTGAACTCATGTCTTTTATCCAGGAGGGGAATGAATATGTAAATAGTTGACGAAGAAAGAGTTTGGACAGTTGCTAAGGATACCTCTAGTAGGTCTGGCCTGGAAAGTTTAAATTTTTTTAAAGGAATATTTAATTCTGTCATAACTAAGGGAATAAAGACAAAATCATACAGGCAGACTTCTTTATTTTGCTCTTTCTTTACTTACATTCATCCTCTCATTAGAAAAAAGCTCAAACATTTTTCAAACTCCAAATCAAGTTTTCTGAAGCTAACTGTAGTCCTCAAAGTCTCCAACCTCTGCCTCTTCCTTAACTCAGTTTATTACCGTCTTGACCATTGGGATATTTAGCATATTCTTCTACTAGCAGCACAACTGAAAATGTGCAAAAGAGTTGCCCCTAATAGCTGGGTCAGACTGTAAAATAATAAATCTATAGATTTGAGTCATAGCCTTACTAATTAGTTAAGTCATCTGAGATAGAAAAGATGATTACTTTAATGAAAAATATCTGAGAAGTTTGTGTTTAATGTGGAAACTATTCCTTTTTTTAACTCAGGCTTCTGATTCAAAGGTCATTTTAGTTATATAAAACCAATCTTTAAGAAATTAGTAACTTGGTGCTTTGAGTATTTTATGTAAAATACAGGACATTTTCACCTGAAAACTTACCCTTTCAAGCTAACAAATAGAAAATACCTCCCATTCCCAGTTGCACGAATGCTACTATCACCTCTTAGATCATTCCAGAACCCCTCACCATGTGGTATTGCCTACATTGGAACACACTGCTTTAATTTATACAAAATAAGAACATGCTAATAAAATTCCTGAAGTTTGTAGAATTTTAAAAATTACAAGGTTGTATTTTGAAGATTATGCTGAGGATTTAAACCAAGTTGATTATGTGCAAGGCAAGTCACTGAGAAAGTCCACTTCCTATTAAATTAATTTTCTGTTTATACTGGGAAAGAGATCATCACTAAAGTGCCTGAGTTGTTCCTAAGTTGATTCTGTCATGGTCTCTCTGTAGCTCCTATATACCTGTTGAGATCTAAAATCTAATTAACTTTTAAAGTGTGAGAGAAAAAAAAAGGCAGACATTTATGTCATATTTGTGCGATAAAGTAGAAAAAGTTAGTTGCCAGTGTTAATAACCTATTCTATCATGCTTAAAAATTCTTTGGAATCTCGACCCCTCTTTTCTATTTAATTTCCATTTGGTATTTTATTTATTGTAGCCAGAAATAAAAGTAATGTGGTAAATTAAGAATTTAAAAACCTACAACTTTTCATTTTTAAAGGTACACTTAAAACTTTGAATATGTTAATGTATCTTAAATTTAAAGAATTTTAAAAGTGGTTAAAAAATGAATTCAAACAAAACACATTTAAAAGTAATACCCATAGTCTATGAGCAAAATTGTATACTATAGATTATTCAGTCATTTTAGCTGCAAAAATATTTATGGTTTTTGAGTTCTAAAAGATTATGCTGGGAATGTTTGCTGAAGAGATAGAAGGGGCCAACCTAGGTTCCATTGCATATGGAACCCCACAAATGGTCCCCTGAGCCCACCAGGAATGATCCCTGAGTGTAGAGCTAGGAGTAAGATCCTAATACAGCTGGACACGGCCCAAAAGCCAAGAAGAAGAATATTTTTGGTTGATTTTTTTATTTATGCTCTTTTGGTTTTAGAACACACTCAGTGGAGCTCAGGATTTACCCCAGATTTGTGGTCAGGGATCGCTCCTTGTGGTGCTCACAGTCCATAATGCATAGTGCTGGGGATTTAAACCAGGATGATCATGTACAAGTCAAGAATCAATTTTTGTACCACTCATGGCAATCAGTGTTACATTGTGACAGAAGTGAAGGTACTCTGGAAGAGTAGTCACATTGGAACTTTCATTAGACGACTCAAATCTAGTTAATATTTTATTTTTGTGTTTTGGATTTTTGGGCTATGTCTAACATACTCAGAGGTTTATTTCTGCAAGTGTTCTGTGAACCACGCAATGTCAGTAAATGAATATGAAACTCTGTATGAGCTCCATCTTACTGAGCCATACCAGCCCCTGTAATTACCTTAGCTATGGACTGAGTATTTACTACAGACATCTGATATAACTGCTATTGTTATAGAGCATAAACTTGTGATGGTAATAGTAATAGTGGTTAAGTTCATATTTTGATGCTTTCTCAATAGGTTGTCATAAAACTACTTTGTCCAAGATAATGTTCATATCATATATTAAACACACCAGTAAGCAACTACACACTTATTAATTAAAAACAAAGTGTATATGTTGAGAGGTAGTAGGTAGATCTAGAGAGCAGCATAAAACTGATAGCTCTAATAACCTCTAACTAAAGGAAGTGATGGGGTACAAAGGAAGTGAAGATATCAACAAGATGGGCAATAATTAAAAAAATGAATATACTTATGTAGCACATATATGCATATATACTATGTAGCATATAATAATTAATATAATATGTAACATATATAATATACTCTAATTTGACTCTTTGTTTGATGTAGTTTTTTTGTGTGTTTGCTACATCTGGAGATTCTCGGGGCTTACTACTAGCATTATGATTAGTGATCACTCCTGATGGGGCTAAGGAATCTATATGGTCTGTCAAGGGATTGAAACTGGTCTGTCGAGTATATTATCTACCCTCTACTATTACTGCATCCCCTTCTGAAATTTAATTTTTATAATAAAATATAAATGATCAATATTAAAGATAGGGTTCAGTTAAAATTCTGAATTCTCTACAAATTTAAGTCAGCTGCTTAGTTTTTGTAACATAAGTGTTCTCTAGAACATAGGAATTATATGTCACAGTTTTTGTATCTGTAAATGATACATTGTGTATTCCATGTAGTTATTCTAGATCAGGGGTCTCAAACTCATGGCCCCCCGGCCGTTTGCAGCCCTCGGTACATTTTGTGGCCCACGGCCAGACTTCAAATATCACAGTATTCGCGATTATTTGCTTACCGAATAATCGCAATAAAAATTGCATTAGTAAGAAAAAAATCGCACTAAACATTCGCATACCCTGAGCAGTTCCGTTTGGGGTATGCAAATGTTTAATGCGATATTTTGCGATTTTTTCTTACTAATGCAATTTTTTATTGCGAATATTCGGTAAGCGAAATCCCTTATGTGGCTCTGCCTCACCCCGACTTTGCCTCCTACGGTCCCCAGGTAAATTGAGTTTGAGACCCCTGTTCTAGATGTATTATAAATAAATAGAAGCACTTTCTAACATGCTCTGCATTTCAGTATTTTCACCTTGAATATGTAACAGTTCATTCTTGCTTTCTTAATTATTTCCATCATGTACAGTGGCATGGCTATCTTTCCCTATGTAAATCTAAGAACACTGGGCACTCTTGTAATAATATTTCAGGTACATGTTTCTGCTATCAGAAGGGATGTGGGACCAGAAAGGAAGTAAATTCTAAAGGCTAGTCCTAGCTGATAAAATAATTACTAAGCATTCTATATTAAAACATACTGAGAAGTCTAAGACTGGGGCTGGCGTGGTGGCGCTAGAGGTAAGGTGTCTGCCTTGCCAGCGCTAGCTTAGGACAGACCGCGGTTTGATTCCCCTGCATCCCCTATGGTCCCCCAAGCCAGGAGCAACTCTGAGCGCATAGCCAGGAGTAACCCAGAGCATCACAGGGTTTGGCCAAAAACCAAAAAAAAAAAAAAAAAAAAAAAAAAAGAGAAGTCTAAAACTAAGAATAATACAGCACCACCAGGTGTCACTATAACCTAAAGCAAGCACTTGTAGTGCTCTTTTTTTTCTAAAGAAATGTACATTACCAGCATATGAGCAATTATAAAGTTGTCCAAGCCAACAATTCACTCAATAACATAATGATTAAACTACAGTTACTAAATTCTATGTAAGTAGACTACCCTAAGCCTTACATTTTAAAAATTCTAATGATGTTAAATGATTTAATGCAGAATTTTATGTTTTGTGATTAATAGTCAGATCTGAAACCTTAATTTTAGTAATATGTCATCTGACTGAGGTAGACTTAATCAGAGAAAAGATGAATAGCCTGGTACTTGCCTTGTACTCTTTCTTTTCACATTGGCCACATAACTTTTTTTTTTTCTGAGCATGGAGCCAGGAGTAACCCCTGAGCACTGGTGGGTGTGACCCAAAATCCACACACACACAAAAAAATAAAAATAATAGCACAGCCTTTGGGTCATGTATATGTATGAAGTTTACCTTTTTCTTTTTTTTTAATTTATAATTTATTTAAACACCTTGATTACATACATGATTGTATTTCGGTTTCAGTCATGTAAAGAACACCACCCATCACCAGTTGCAACACTCCCATCACCAATGTCCCAAATCTCCCTCCTCCCCACCTGACCCCCAGCTATACTCTAGACAGGCTTTCCATTTCCCTCATACATTCTTATTATTAGGACAGTTCAAAATGTAGTTATTTCTCTAACTAAACTCATCACTCTTTGTGGTGAGCTTCCTGAGGTGAGCTGTAACTTCCAGCTCTTTTCTCTTTTGTGTCTGAAAATTATTATTGAAAGAATGTCTTTCATTTTTCTTAAAACCCATAGATGAGTGAGACAATTCTGCGTTTCTCTCTCTCTCTGACTTATTTCACTCAGCATAATACATTCCGTGTACATCAATGTATAGGAAAATTTCATGACTTCATCTCTCCTGACAGCTGCATAATATTCCATTGTGTATATGTACCACAGTTTCTTTAGCCATTCGTCTGTTGAAGGGCATCTGGGTTGTTTCCAGAGACTTACTATGGTAAAAAGTGCTGCAATGAATATAGGTGTAAGGAAAGGGTTTTTGTATTGTATTTTTGTGTTCCTAGGGTATATTCCTAGGAGTGGTATAGCTGGATCGTATGGGAGCTAGATTTCCAGTTTTTGGAGGAATCTCCATATCACTTTCCATAAAGGTTGAACTAGACGGCATTCCCACCAGCAGTGGATAAGAGTTCCTTTCTCTCCACATCCCTGCCAACACTGTTTATTCTTATTCTTTGTGATGTGTGCCATTCTCTGTGGTGTGAGGTGGTATCTCATCGTTGTTTTGGTTTGCATCTCCCTGATGCTTAGTGATGTGGAGCATTTTTTCATGTGTCTTTTGGACATTTCTTCTTTGTTAAAGTGTCTGTTCATTTCTTCTACCCATTTTTTGATGGGATTAGATGTTTTTTTTCTTGTAAAGATCTGTCAGTGCCTTGTATATTTTGGAGTTTAGCCCGTTATCTGATGGGTGTCGGGTGAATAGATTCTACCACTCAATGGGTGGCTCTTGTATCCTGGGCACTATTTCCTTTGAGGTGCAGAAGCTTCTCAGCTTAATGTATTTCCATCTGTTAATCTCTGCTTTCACTTGCTTAGAGAGTGCAGTTTCCTCTTTGAATATGCATGTAGTCTCAATGTCCTGGAGTGTTATGCCTATGTGTTGTTCTATATATCTTATGGTATTTGGTCTGATATCGAGGTCTGTAATCCATTTGGATTTTACCTTCGTACATGATGTTAGCTGGGGGTCTAAGTTCAATTTTTTGCAAGTGGCTATCCAGTTGTGCCAACACCACTTGTTGAAGAGGCTTTCCCTGCTCCATTTAGGATTTCCTGCTCCTTTATCAAAAATTAATTGTATGTCTGGGGAACATTTTCTGAGTATTCAAGCCTATTCCACTGATCTGAGGGCCTGTCCTTATTCCAATACCATGCTGTTTTGATAACTATTGCTTTGCAGTAAAGTTTAAAGTTGGGGAAAGTAATTCCTCCCATATTCTTTTTCCCAATGATTGCTTTAGCTATTCTAGGCTGTTTATTGTTCCAAACGAATTTCAAAAGTGCCTGATCCACTTCTTTGAAGAATGTCATGGGTATCTTTAGAGGTATCGCATTAAATCTGTATAATGTGTATTGCCATTTTGATGATGTTAATCCTGCCAATCCATGAGCAGGGTATGTGTTTCCATTTCCGCGTGTCCTCTCTTATATCTTGGAGAAGAGTTTTATAGTTTTCTTTGTATACGTCCTTCACATTTTTAGTCAAGTTGATCCAAAATATTTGAGTTTGTGTGGCACTATTGTGAATGGGGTTGTTTTTTAATGTCCATTTCTTTCTTATTACTATTGGTGTATAGAAAAGCAATTGATTTTTGTGTGCTAATTTTGTAGTGTGCCACATTCTATATGAGTCTATTGTTTGTAAAAGCTTTTTGGTCGAGTCTTTAGGGTTTTCTAAGTAGAGTATCATGTCATCTGCAAACAGTGAGAGCTTGAATTCTTTTTTTCCTATCTGGATTCCTTTGATATTTTTTCTTACCTAATCGCTATAGCAAGTACTTCCAGTGCTATATTGAGTAGGAGTAGTGGGAGAGGACAGCCTTGTCTTGAGCAAAAATTTAGAGGGAAGGCTTTTAGTTTTTCTCCATTGAGGATAATATTTGCCACTGGCTTGTGGTAGATGGCCTTAACTATATTGAGAAACGTTCCTTCCATTCCCATCTTGCTGAGAGTTTTTATCAAGAATAAGTGTTGGACCTTATCAAATGCTTTCTCTGCATCTATCGATATGATCATGTGGTTTTTATTTTTCTTGTTATTGATGTTGTGTATTATGTTGATAGATTTACGGATGTTAAACCATCCTAGCATTCCTGGGATGAAACCTACTTGATCATAGTGGATGATCTTCTTAATGAGGCATTGAATCCTATTTGCCAGGATTTTGTTGAGGATATTTGCACCTGCATTCATCAGCAATATTGGTCTGTAATTTTCTTTTTTTCATAGCCTCTCTGTTTGGTTTAGGAAAAAGGTGATGTTGGCTTCATAAAAGCTATTTGGAAGTGTTTCCGTTTGTTCAATTTCATGAAAGAGTCTTGACACAAGGCAGACGCCTTCAGTCCCGCACCACCACTCTGGCCCCAAGAAGCCTATGTTCTGAGGCTGGGAAAATCCACGAAACTAGACTTGCCCAGTGGGCCCGACTGTGAAAATCTGTGAGTGCTGTCTCTGTATATCTGTCTATTGTCCTCTTGGATGAGCCTCTTGGGAGTGAGCCGAAAAGAGGCTCCAGAAAACTCGCTCTCCCAGAGGCCATTTTCAGAGTGGAACTCCAGAACACAAAAACCTGCTAAGCTTTGCAGAAGCCGGGTCCCCTGTTTCCGACATCAGGCTGGGAAAATCCACGAAACTATGCGTGCCCAGTGGGGCCCGATCTGTCTACTATCCTCTTGCATGAACCTCTTGGGAGTGGGCCGAAAAGAGGCTCCAGCAGAGCACGACCGCTTCACTTTGCTACGCAGCCATGCACTCTTTCTATGAAAAGAACGCCATTGCAACAAGAAGAAAAAATCACATTAAGAACTGTGCTGGTCACAGAAGCAAGCATTTCTCTTTGGACTGTTTTCTCTGTTGTATGCTTGGGCCTAAGATTTCATCCAGTGTGAGGCTTCATCCACGGAGGACTCCCCTCCCTCAGAGGCAAGTTAGCCCATCCAGAAAGGGTGGAGTCAGAGGAGTGTGATGCCTGCATCATATAACCAATGAATACCACCACAACACGTAGAAAAACCCACAATACAAGTGTGACAATGGGGAAACAACGCAGGCCAGCATCAGACATAGAGAAAGAAGATGACAATTCTGAGGACCAGAGAATGACCAACCAACTAATTAACCTCTCAGATAAGGACTTTAAACTAGCAATATGGAAGATCCTCAATGAAGTCAAAGAAACCATGGATCGAGTTGAACAGAACACTAATAAGTACCAAGAAAATATGAAGACAGAAATCACAAAACTCCAAACTGAAATAACATATCAACTAACAGGTCTGAAAAAGTCAGTAAATGAAGTGAATGACAAAATGGATAAGCTCTGCGACAGGGTATCAGAAGCTGAGAATAGACTTGGTGCTGTGGAAGATGAGATACATAACAATTCCATACAGCAGGAGATTGGAAAAAAAAACTTAAAGCAAATGAACAGACAATGGAAAAATCAGTCAAAGAATGGGAACAGATGGAAATAGAAGTCTATGATAAGATCAACAGAAACAACTTAAGAATCATTGGAGTCGCAGAGACCCAGGAAGAAAATTTCCAGAAAGAATCAACGGTCAAGAACATCATTAAAGAGAAACTTCCAGAGCTAAAGAATATATGTGATCAAATCCTGCATGCTCAAAGAATACCAACCAAAAGAGTCCCCAGGAAAACCACCCCAAGACACATCCTAGTCACAATGACGAATCCCACAGATAGAGACAGAATTCTGAAAACAGCAAGATCAAAAGGGGAAATTATGTTCAAGCAAGCATCCTTGAGATTTACAGCAGACCTGTCACCAGAAACACTCAATGCCAGAAAGCATTGGTGGGATATTGTGAGAAGACTGAATGAAATGAATGGTTCACCTAGAATACTGTACCCAGCAAAACTCACTTTCCAGTTTGACGGAAGAATACAAGGTTTCACAGACAAAAAACAGCTCAGAAACTTTACAGACTCAAAACCAGTCTTAAGAGAAAAACTGAAAGACCTAATTTAAGACAAGACTAACCAAAAGACACACCAAATTTTGATATAAAGATTGCATTACATCCCAAAACAATTCTTTCTTTCAATGTCAATGGACTAAATGCACCAGTCAAGAGACACAGAGTGGATAAATGGATCAAAAAACTCAATCCAACCTTCTGCTGCCTTCACGAAACGCACCTGAATAGTCAGAAGAAACATAGACTCAAAATAAAAGGCTGGAGGAAAATTATCCAAGCAAAAACACCCATAAAAATGCTGGAGTGGCCATACTAATATCAGATAATGCAAACTTTATACTCAGGAAGGTTGTAAGGGACAAAGATGGACATTTTATATTAATCAAGAGGTAAGTTGACCAGGAAGAAATAACTCTTATAAACATATATGCACCAAATGAGGGGCCAGCAAAATATTTAATACAACTATTGACAAATCTGAAAAATAATATCAATAACAACACAATAATTGTGGGGGACCTCAACACGACTTTGTCAACACTGGATAGGTCAAACAGACTGAAACCCAACAAGAATATACTAGACCTGAGGAGAGAAATGGAAGAAAGAGGCCTAGTGGATATATATAGGACACTCCATCCCCAGAAACCTGGATACACATTCTTATCCAATGTAAATGGGACATTTTCCAGGATAGACTACATGCTGGCACATAAAACATACCTCCATAATATCAAGAGGATAGAAATTTTGCAGACTACCTTCTCTGACCACAAGGATCTGAAATTATTTGTGAATGCCAAAGGGACTCAGAAAAAAACTTTAACAACTGGAAGTTAAACAGCCTCATGCTCAATAAACAGTGCGTCTGAGATGAAATCAAGGAGGAAATCAAAAGGTTCCTGGAAACAAATGACAATAAAGACACAAACTATCAGAACTTATGGGACACAGCAAAAGCAGTACTCAGAGGAAAATTTATAGCTTTGCAAGCGCACATCAGGAAGGAAGAAGGAGCTTACCTGAGTAGCTTAATGACACAGCTATTAGAACTAGAAAGTGCTCAACAAAATCGAGCTCCCATACGATCCAGCTATACCACTCCTAGGCATATACTCTAGGAACACAAAAATACAATACAAAAACCCCTTCCTTACACCTATATTCATTGCAGCACTATTTACCATAACAAGACTCTGGAAACAACCAAGATGCCCTTCAACAGACAAATGGCTAAAGAAACTGTGGTACATATACACAATGGAATATTATGCAGCTGTCAGGAGAGATGAAGTCATGACACTCAGTGTCTCTTAATTGATGTTGAGAGAAAGAATTGTCCTGGGATTTAATGCCATCTTTATATCAAAATTTGGTGTGTCTTTTGGTTAATCTTGTCTTATATTAGGTCTTTCAGTTTTTCTCTTAAGACTGGTTTTGAGTCTGTAAAGTTTCTGAGCTGTTTTTTGTCTGTGAAACCATCTATTCTTCCATCAAACTGGAAAGTGAGTTTTGCTGGGTACAGTATTCTAGGTGAACCATTCATTTCATTCAGTCTTCTCACAATATCCCACCAATGCTTTCTGGCATTGAGTGTTTCTGGTGACAGGTCTGCTGTAAATCTCAAGGATGCTTGCTTGAACATAATTTCCCCTTTTGATCTTGCTGTTTTCAGAATTCTGTCTCTATCTGTGGGATTCGTCATTGTGACTAGGATGTGTCTTGGGGTGGTTTTTCTGGGGTCTCTTTTGGTTGGTACTCTACGAGCATGCAGGATTTGATCACATATATTCTTTAGCTCTGGATGTTTCTCTTTACTGATGTTCATGACCGTTGATTCTTCCTGGAAATTTTCTTCCTGGGTCTCTGGGACTCCAATGATTCTTAAGTTGTTTCTGTTGAGGTTATCATAGACTTCTATTTTCATCTGTTCCCATTCTTTGACTAATTTTTCCATTGTCTGTTCATTTGCTTTAAGATTTTTTTTTCCAATCTCTCCTGCTCTATGGAATTGTTATGTATCTTATCTTTCAGAGCACCAAATCTATTCTCAGCTTCTTATACCCTGTCCCAGAGCTTATCCATTTTGTCATTCACTTCGTTTACTGACTTTTTCAGGCCTGTTAGTTGACATGTTATTTCAGTTTGGAGTTTTGTGATTTCCGTCTTCATATTTTCTTGGTTCTTATTAGTGTTCTGTTCAACTCGATCCATGGTTTCTTTGAGTTCATTGAACATCTTCCATATTGCTAGTCTAAAGTCCTTATATGAGAGGTTGATTAGTTTGTTGGTCATTCTCTGGTCCTCAGAATTGTCATCTTCATTCTTTATGTCTGATGCTGGCCTGCGTTGTTTTCCCATTGTCACACTTGTATTGTGGGTTTTTCTTTGTGTTGTGGTGGCATTCATTGGCTAAATGATGCAGGCAGCACACTACTCTGGCTCCACCCTTTCTGGATGGGTCGACTTGCCTCCAAGGGAGGGGAGTCCTCCGTGGATGAAGCCTCACACAGGATCAAATCTTAGGCCTGAGCATGCAGCAGAGAAGACAGTCCGAAGAGAAATGCTGGGCTTCAGTGATCCAGCACAGTTCTTAGTGTGATTTTTTTTTTCTTGTTGCGATGGTTTTCTTTTCTTAGAAAGAGTGCACGGCCAATATTTCACAGTCGGGCCCCACTGGGCAGGTGTAGTTTCGTGGATTTACCCAGCCTGAGGTTACAAACAGGGGACCTGCTTCTGCAAAGCATAGCCGGTTTTCATGTTATGGAGCAGTTCCTTGGCGTTTCTGCCCTAGTATTTGCCTCTGGGAGAGCGAATTTTCTGGAGCCTCTTTTCGGCCCACTCCCAAGAGGTTCACACAACAAGATAGTAGACAGACACACAAACAGGCAGCACTCACAATATTTCACAGTCGGGCCCCACTGGGCAGGCATAGTTTCGTGAATTTTCCCAGCCTGATGTCACAAACAGGGGACCTGGCTTCTGCAAAGCATAGCTGGCTTTCACATTATGGAGCAGTTCCTTGGCATTTCTGCCCTAGAATTGGCCTCTAGGAGAGTGAGTTTTCTGGAGCCTTTTTTCGGCCCATTCCCAAGAGGTTCATGCAACAGGATAGTAGACAGACACACAAACAGGCAGCACTCACAATTTTTCACAGTCGGCCCCACTGGACAGGCGTAGTTTTGTGGATTTTCCGGCCACATCTCTTAAGGTGAAAAAGAAAGACTTGGAAATTCTTGCAATGAATAAAATTATAATGATGATTAAGATTTATTTCAGAGTCATACATACAAAAAGTTATATATAGATATAGCAAAGTATTTGCTATGAATATAGATATAAACAAAGTTAATCCAATAATAAAAATTCTAAGTTTGCGATAAATCAGGATGCTGTGACTTTTAGAAAATATAGCTACAAAGAACTAACAATTCAAATTTAAACCAAAAATGCACAAGAGTAGAAAGTAGGCAGTAATTGTCAAATCTTAATTTCAACTACAAATAAAAAAAGCACTCTCCAAAAAGCAGACACTGCCAGGTCAAGTTATACAAAAAATTAGACTTAATTTGGAAGAGAGAGAGACTCCAAATGTAAAAATACAAAGAAATTGAAAGTAAAAAGTTGGAAAAGGCATAATATAAATAAGCTTTATGATCTATATTTAGATTTAGATTAAAAAGACTATAATACATAAATTATTACTAGAGCCAAAGAGAGACATTCTTTTGTAATTTTAAGAGTCAATCTAGCAGGGATTTATGACAATTAGAATACTTATATATTATTAATAGAACTAAAATATATTAAGGAAAACCTTAAAATTACATTTATAAACTGAATATGTTTTATAAGCATTAGATAAATAACAAAGACATAGTATAGATCTTGGGCCATGCGGTTTCCAGCTGCCTGAGACTGGATTTCATCAGCATTCCTGCCGGTGATCCTGCCTGCTTCAGAGGTTGTTCTGGATGTACACACACTGATTCCTGCTTGTTTCTGCCGGAGATCAGAGGGGTGCAGAGGCCATCTTGGGTCATGCTGTTTTTAGCTGCCTGAGACTGGATTTCATCAACATTCCTGCTAATGATCCTGCCTGCTTCAGAGGTGGGTCGGGATGTACACACACTGATTCCTGCTGGTTTCTGCTGGGAGACTGAAGGGCGCAGAAGCCATATTGGGCAATGCGGTTTCCAGCTGCCTTAGAATGGATTTCATCAGTGTTCCAGCCAGTGATCCTGCCTGCTTCAGAGTGAAAGACAGAACTGAGGAACTCAGCTGTAACTCAGATGCCAGCACCCCTATCTGCCTGTCTTCTGAGCTGTGCTCCATTTTCAGCCTGATTTTATCCTGTGTGTGGTTCATCTGTGGACAGCTCGCCTTCCCTGGAGACTTCCCTGGAGGTGAGTTTATAAACCCAGAAAGGGAAAGTGGCTGAACTCTGCTGGAACTCAGATGCCAGCACCCCTATCTGCCTGCCTTCTGTGTTGTGCTCCATTTTCGACCTGATTTCATCCTGTGTGTGGCTCATCTGCGGATGGCTTGCCTTCCCTAGAGCCTTCCCTGGAGGTGAGCTTACACACCCAGAAAGGGGAAGCCACTGAACTCTGTTGGAATTCAGATGCCAGCACCCCTATCTGCCTGTCTTCTGTGCTGCGCTCCATTTTCGGCCTGACTTCATCCTGTGTGTGGCTCATCTGCAGATGGCTCACCTTCCCTGGAGCCTTCCCTGGAGATGAGTTTACAAGCCCAGAAAGGGTGGAGCCAGAGGAGCATGGCCGCTCCGCTTCACTTCCCGGCCGTGCATGTCATTTAGCCAATGAATACAACCACAACACGTAGAAAAACCCACAATACAAGTGTGGCAATGGGGAAACAACGCAGGCCAACACCAGACATAGAGAATGACAATGGCAATTCTGATTACTTGATCATGACCAACCAGTCAGTCTCTCAGATAAGGAGTTTAGAATCACAATATGGAAGATGTTCAAAGAACTCAAAGAAAGTATAGAAGATAATACTAATAAGAATCAAGAGAATATTAAGATAGAAATCAGAAAACTCCAAACTGAAATGTTAGGTCAAATAATAGGTCTGAAAAACTCAGTAGATGAATTCAAGAAAAACATGGTTGAGCTTTCCCATGGGTTAACAGAAGCTGAGGACAGAATTAGTACACTGGAAGATGAGATGAATAACAACTCCATACAGCAGAAGAAATTGAAAAAAAGCCTTAAAGAAAATGATCAAACAATGAAAAAATTACTCAAAGAATGGGAACAAATGAAAATAGAAGTCTATGATAAGCTCAACAGAAACAACTTAAAAATCATTGGAGTCCCAGAGACCCAGGAAGAAAATTTCCAGGAAGAATCAATGGTCAAGAACATCATTAAAGAGAAACTTCCAGAGCTAAAGAATATATGTGATCAAATCCTGCATGCCTGAAGAGTACCAAACAAAAGAGACCCATGAAAAACCACCCCAAGACACATTCTAGACACAATGTCGAATCCCACAGATTGAGACAGAATTCTGAAAGTAGCAATATTGAAAAGAGAAATTACATTCAAGGGAACATCCTTGAAATTTACTGCAGACCTCCCACCGGAAACCCTCAAGGCCAGAAGGCATTGGTGGGACATAGTGACAAAATTCAATAAAATAAATGCTCCGCCTAGAATACTGCTCCCAGCAAAACTCAATTTCAGGTTTGAAGGAACAATACATGGTTTCAATGACAAAAAACATCTCAGAAACTTTACAGACTCAAAACCATTCTTAAAAGAAAAACTGAACCGCCTACTATAAGACAAGACTGACCAACAGACACACCAAACTTCAATATAAAGATGATACTAACTCCCAGGACAATTCTTTCTCTCAATGTCAATGGACTAAATGCACCAGTAAAGAGACACAGAGTGGCTAAATGGATCAAAAAACTCAATCCAACCTTCTGCTGCCTACAAGAAACACAACTAAATAGTCAGAACATAGACTCAAAATAAAAGGCTGGAGAAAAATCATCCAAGCAAACAACACCCATAAAAAAAACTGGAGTTGCCATACTAATATCAGATGATGCAAACTTTATACTTAGGAAAGTTGTAAGGGACAAAGATGGACATTTTATATTAATCAAGGTATATGTACAGCAGGAAGAAATCACTCTTCTAAACATATATGCACCGAATGAGGGGTCAGCAATATATTTAATACAATTTTTGACAAATCTGAAAAATAATATCAATAACAACACAATAATTGTGGGAGACCTCAACACGGCATGGTCTACACTTGAAAGGTCAACCAGACTGAAACCCAACAAAAATATACTAGACCTGAAAATAGAAATGGAAGAAAGAGTCCTAGTAGATATATACAGGACACTCAACCCCCAGAAGACTGGATACACATTCTTCTCTAATGTACATGGATAGACTACATGCTAGCACACAAAACATACCTCCATAATATCAAGAGGATAGAAATTTTGCAGGCTCCTTTCGTTGACCACAAGACCCTGAATTTATACATAAACTACAAAGAAACACAGAAGAAAAACTTTAACACCTGGAAGTTAAACAGCCTCATACAGAAAAAACAGTGGGTCCAAGATGAAATCAAAGAGGAAATCAAAACCTTTCTAGAAACAAATGGCAATGGAGACACAAACTATCAGAAATTATGGGACACAGCAAAAGCCGTACTGAGAGGAAAATTTATAGATTTGCAACCACACATCAGGAATAAAGAAGGGGCTTAGCTGAGTAGCTTAATGACACAGCTAATAGAACTAGAAAGTGCTCAATAGAAGGACCCCAAAATAGGGAGACAGAAGGAAATAACAAAGCTGAGAGCAGAAATCAACGAAGTGGAAACCCAAAAAACAATCCGAAAGATCAACGAAAGCAGAAGTTGGTTCTTTGAAAAAAATAAACAAGATTGATAGACCACTGGCAAACCTAACAAAGAAAGAGAGAGAGAGAGAAACTTGATAACTCGTATCAGGAATGAAAAAGGAGAGATCACTACTGTTATGGTAGAGATTCAAAGGGTAATCAGAAACTACTTTGAGAAACTCTACGCCACTAAAAATGAGAACCTGGAAGAAATGGATAAATTCTTGGACTCTTATAATCTTCCACTGTTGAAGGAAGAGGATGTAGCATATCTAAACACCCCCATCAACACTGATGAAATTAAAACGGCAATCAAATGTCTGCCAAAAAACAAAAGCCCAGACCAAGATGGATTCACTAATGAATTCTTTCAAACTTTCCAAGAGGAACTACTACCAATCCTGGCAAGACTCTTTCATGAAATTGAACAAACAGAAACACTTCCAAATAGCTTTTATGAAGCCAACATCACCTTGATACCTAAAACATACAGAGATGCTACAAAAAAAAAAAAAGAAAATTACAGACCAATATCGCTGATGAATGCAGGTGCAAATATCCTCAACAAAATCCTGGCAAACAGGATTCAATGCCTCATTAAGAACATCACCCACTATGATCAAGTAGGTTTCATCCCAGGAATGCAAGGATGGTTTAACATCCATAAATCTATCAACATAATATACAACATCAACAACAAGAAAAATAAAAACCACATGATCATATCAATAGATGCAGAGAAAGCATTTGATAAGGTCCAACACCCATTCTTGATCAAAATTCTCAGCAAGATGGGAATGAAAGGAATTTTCCTCAATATAGTTAAGGCCATCTACCACAAGCCAGTGGCAAATATTATCCTCAATGGAGAAAAACTAAAAGCCTTCCCTCTAAATTCTGGCACAAGACAAGTCTGTCCTCTCTCACCACTCCTATTCAACATAGCACTGGAAGTACTTGCTATAGCGATTAGGCAAAAAAAAAAAAAAGATATCAAGGGAATCCAGATAGGAAAGGAAGAAGTCAAACTCTCGCTGTTTGCAGATGACATGATACTCTACTTAGAAAACCCTAAAGACACTACCAAAAAGCTTCTAGAAACAATAGAGTCATATAGCAAGGGGGAAGGCTACAAAATTAAGACACAAACATCAATGGCCTTTCTATACACCAATAGTAATAAAGATGAAATGGACATTAAGACAACAACCCCATTCACAATAATGCTACACAAACTCAAATATCTTGGAATCAACCTGACTAAAAATGTGAAGGACCTATACAAAGAAAACTATAAAACTCTGCTCCAGGAAATAAGAGAGGACACATGGAAATGGAAATGCATACCCTGCTCATGGATTGGCAGGATTAACATAATCAATATGGCAATACTCCCCAAGGCATTATACAGATTTAAGGCTATCCCTCTAAAGATACCCATGACATTCTTCAAAGAAGTGGATCAGGCACTTTTGAAATTTATTTGAAACAATAAACACCCTAGAATAGCTAAAGCAATCATCAGGGAAAAGAATATGGGAGGAATTACTTTCCTCAACTTTAAACTGTACTACATAGCAATGGTTATCAAAACAGCATGGTATTAGAATAAAGACAGACCTTCAGATCAGTGGAATAGGCTTGAATACTCAGAAAATTTTCCCCAGACATACAGTCACCTAATTTTTGATAAAGGAGCAGGAAATCCTAAATGGAACAGGGAAAGCCTCTTCAACAAGTGGTGTTGGCACAACTGGATAGCCACTTGCAAAAAATTGAACTTAGACCCCCAGCTAACATCATGTATGAAGGTAAAATCCAAATAGATGAAAGACCTCGATATCAGACCCAAAACCAAAAAATATATAGAACAACACATAGGTAAAATACTCCAGGACATTGAGACTAAAGGCATCTTCAAAGAAGAAACTGCACTCTCCAAGGAAATGAAAGCAGAGATTATTATATGGGAATATATTAAACTGAGAAGCTTCTGCACCTCAAAAGAAATAGTGCCCAGGATACATGAGCCACTCACTGACTGGGAGAAACTATTCACCCAATACCCATCAGACAATGGGCTAATCTCCAAAATATACAAGGCACTGACAGAACTTTACGAGAAAAAACATCAAAATATGGGGAGAAGAAATGGACAGATACTTTGACAAAGAAGAAATACAAATGGCCAAAGGACAAAAAAAATGCTCCACATCACTAATCATCAGGGAGATGCAAATCAAAACAACTATGAGGTACCACCTCACACCCCAGAGATTGGCACACATCACAAATAATGGGAACAAGCAGTGTTGGCGGGGATGTGTAGAGAAAGAAACTCTTATCCACTGCTGGTGGAAATGCTGTCTATTTTAACCTTTATGGAAAGCAATATGGAGATTCCTCCACAAACTGGAAATCGAGCTCCTATACAACCTAGCTATTACCACTTCTAGGAATATACCCTAGGAACACAAAAATACAATACAAAAATCCCTTCCTAACACCTATACCATTGCAGCACTATTTACCATAGCAAGACTCTGGAAACAGCCAAGATACCTTTCAACATATAAATGGCTAAAAATTGTGGTACATATACACAGTGGAATATTATGCAACTGTCAGGAGATATGAAGTCATGAAATTTTCATATACATGAAAGTACATGGAATCTATTATCCTCAGTGAAATAAGTCAGAGAGAGAGAGAGATGCAGAATGGTCTCATTCATCTATGGGTTTTAAGAAAAATGAAAGTCATTCTTGCAATAATAACTTTCAGACACAAAAGAGAAAAGAGCTGGAAGTTACAGCTCTCCTCATGAAGCTCACCACAAACAGGGATGAGTTTTGTTAGAGAAATAACTACGTTTTGAAGTATCCTAATAATGAGAATGTACGAGGGAAATAGAAAGCCTGTCTAGAGTACAGGCGGGGGTTGTGTTGGTGAGGAGGGAGATTTGGGACATCGGTGATGGGAATGTTGAACTGGTTTTCTTTATATGACTGAAACCCAAACACAATCATGTATGTAATAAAGTTTTTAAAAAAAGACATAGTATAAAAAACCAGCTGAATTGTTATTTACAGAGCATTTCCACAAAACATTGGAAACATTTTTTCTTCATGTAAAAGACATTTATTTTCATGAACACACAGAAAGAAAAATAGTCAAAATTGGCCATGTGCAAGACATAATATATCTATATATAGTTAAAACCAGTTAATTTTTACTGAGTATATTCTTTGTTCACTAAAAGTAACTACAAAATAAAACTTCTATAATTTATCAAATATTTGAACATCAATTACATAGGAAATATATATATATATATGTATATATATAGGAAACCTATAAACAGGAAAATGGTCTTTGGAACAGAAAAATGAAGTTACAAATACTAAATTCATAGGACATAATGAGTAATTAGGGGGATAATTGAAGAAAGATAAAACTCTACATGTTTATATTACAAAAGAAGAAAAAATGTCTTTTCTAAATAGTTTTTTTGGACTTTTGGGTAGTTGCTGAAAAGTGGACTTGTTTGGTTATATGTTAAGTTCAATTCTGTGCTTTTGGTCAAGTGACCATATTGTTTATAAAAAAAAGAGATAAAAAGGGCTAGAGCAATAGCTTATTGGGGTAGAGTGCGTTGTGTATGCAAGCGACAAGTGTTCAAATCCTAGTACCACGTGATATCCTCAGGACTACTGGGACTAACTCTACAGGTTTCAGCTAAGAGAAGCAGCTCCTGAGTACCACTGGATGTGGCCCAAAATGCATAAAGAAAAAGTAACTTTTCCTAAGTAGATTCATATTTTTAATGATCATAATGATCATAATCTGTTAGATAGAAATAAATGGATGAGTAATGGACAGCTTCAAGTATATTTTGTTATACATTTCATTTTGTATTTAAAAATAATGAAAATGGAACGCAAAGGAAATTCACTGTCTCAATTGAATAACAATTGGGATACTCATCTGGGACAGAGAGATAGCACAGTGGTAGGGCATTTACCTTGTACATAGCCAACCATGTACAACTGACCTGAGTTTGATCCCCAGGATTCCATATGGTCCCCTGAGTATGCCACGAGTGATTTCTGAGTACAGAGCCAGGAGTAACCCCTGAACATCACCGGGTGTGGCCCCAAAACAAAGAAAAAAAACCAAATTGGGGTACTTAAAACAGCTTTTTTTTTTCTTCTTCTGAGATTCAAAGTAGTTTTCCAGGTCCCAGAGCTAATAAGAGATGAAGATTTGGGAGGAGGTGTGTTTGGGCGACATTTGGTGGTGCTCCGGGCTTACTCCTGGCTCTGTGACTCCAGCCCCAAGCAACAAAAAAATTGAGATATGCATTGACCTGAATTCACACCTACTATACAGCAGGATGCCTGAATTGTTCATTATAATTCTACCAGTGTTTTGTATTTCTGAAAGTCCACCAATGTTTCATTTTATTTACACTTTAACCTCTTAAGTTATTTACCATTATATTAGATTTTTTAAAACTAAAATTAATTTTAATTTGGAAACAAGAGAAAAGAGAGATGGAAATTTAATAAAATAAAAGACATCTCACACCCCAAGTTGGAATATGTGTAATGTGCCAATATTTAGTTTTATATTATCCTACAATTAACCCCTTGCCAACCTATGGGTAAAAACACATTCTCTGTCTTTGTGTTGTCCTTCAAGTTGTAAATAATAATGGACAACAATCATCTTTATTATATTCTTCTACCTACTGCACAATTCTCTATGCAGATGAGAGACTTTTTACATACTTCACAAAAACACATTTTTATCATTTTTGTTTTCAGAAATATACTAGGTGCATCATGTTTGCAGCTATAATACCATTTCTTACTGTTAACACTAAAATTTTTCCAATACAAAAAATGAAAATTCACCTGTGAAAATTAATTTCTACTGAATAAACTGAATGAGCCACATGTAATAATAGTTCCAGGTAAACATCATTTGTTAGGCTTTAACCATATTAACTAGCTTTTATGTGTGTTTCTCATGTTCCATCCTTGTGCTATGTGCTCATTACTATAATGCAGATATACAAACCCATAAAAAAGGAGGATACTGGCAAGAACTTGCTCAAAATCACAAAATAGTTAAGATCTGAACTTAGGTTTACTTAATGTCTATGTAAACATACACCTGCCAAACAGAAAAAACATGATGAATATATAATTTGAATATAAAAGCTTATTATTTTATTTGTTATTAAAAGAAAAGTAGGAGACTCATATAAATTGGTATGCTTTATTCCTTCTCACAACTTCATCTATACTACATGAAGATTACTATCTTCTTTAATTTTACGTTAATTTTATGAAAGCAATATAATGTCTTCATTGTTCTTTTCTTAGCAATATTTCCATCTGCACTACTGCACTTAAAAAATACCTGCATCAGGGGCCAGCGAGGTGTCACTAGAGGTAAGATTTCCGCCTTGCAAGCGCTAGCCAAGGAAGGACCGCGGTTCGATCCCCCAGCATCCCATATAGTCCCCCCAAGCCAAGGGCAATTTCTGAGCGCTTAGCCAGGAGTAACCCCTGAGCATCAAATGAGTGGTTCGAAAAACCAAACCAAAATAAAACAAAATACCTGCATCTCAGCTGCACACAGCTGGCCTGAGTTAGATCCATAGCATCACATATAGTTCCTCAAGCCTGCCAGGAGTGATTTCTGAGTGCAGAGCTAGGAGTAACCCAAGTGCCAACAGTTGTGGTTCAAAAATTAAAAACCAAAGAAAAGGGGACGGGCAGAGTAATAGCACAGCAGTAGGGCGTTTGCCTTGCATGGGAGCTGATCCAGGACGGACCTTGGTTCCATCCCCAGTGTCCCATATGGTCCCCCAGCTAGGAGTGATTTCTGAGCACATAGCCAGGAGTAACCCCTGAGTGTCTTAGGGTGTGCTGCCCCCCAAAAAAGCTAGCTTTCACAGATGCTAATGTATAGCTTTGAAGTAATAAATATAAATAATATATCATGACTTGTAGTAATAAAAAATTCCAGGAAATATGTTTCCAGGAAATATGTTTAGTAAATATATTAAATTCAATATATATAAACATATATAAATTTGATATTTTTGGCCACACCCAGTGACGCTCAGGGAGTACTCCTGGCTATGTACTCAGAAATGGCTCCTGGCTTGGGGAACATATGGGACGCAAGGGGATCGAACCGCAGTCCCATCCTAGGCTAGCACACAAGGCAGATGCCTTATGGCTCACGCCACCACCAGCCCCAATAAATATATTTGCTTCACTACAGCAAATTTATCAGACTCAAGTGTGATTAAAATATTGGCTTCAAGATATTTTATCCAAAGAAAATAAAGTAATAAAACCCCAAAAGTACAAAGGGATATTTAGTTATAAAAATTAATACCTTAAGCAGTAGTTTAAGGTATAAATACAGTTTATAGCTCATTTTAGTGATTAATAGACATTAAAGTGTTTAACAGTTAACAGTTTTTTTTTTGTGATGCTCAGGGGTTACTCCTGGCTATGTGCTCAGAAATTGCCCCTGGCTTGGGGGATCATATAGGGTGCTGGAGATCGAACTACAGTCCATCCTAGGTTAGCGGTGCAACTGCTCCGGCCCCAAGTATAACAAGAGTTTTAGAAAGATACTTCTTTAAGGGGGTGTTCTTTACATGACTGCAACCCAACTACAATCATATTTGTAATCAAGGTGTTTAAATAAAGATATTAATTAGATTAGCCCCCCCCAAAAAAAGAAAGATACTTCTTCAGGGGCTGGAGTGAGAGTGCAGTGGTAGGGCATTTGCCTGGCATGCAGCTGACGGCATCAATCCTCAGAGTCCCATATGGTGCCCCAAGCCAGGAGCAATTTCTGAGTACATAGCCAGGAGTAACCCCTGAGCATCACTGGGTGTGGCCCAATAACAAAAAAACCCCAACAACAACAACAAAAACAAACTTCTTTTTTTATAATAAATTTATTTTTAATTATGAAAACAAAGATGCAAAGAAAGAGGACAAGGTAAAGTTACAGATGAAGGACAATCACCCTTAAACAGAATTCTCAGAAATCCCCTTGCTGATATCCGAACTTTGAACTTTCAGCCAAAGAACATTAAGAAAAATAAAACAGAACCCTTGTACAATTACTTTGTCCCACAAGTCCCCAGATTGTAATAAATAATAATTCTTAGCAGCACAGAAAGTAATCTAAAACCATAAAACTTATGTAACTCCTTAAACATTGAAGGCAAAGTACTTTTTTACCTTTCCATACACATGCATATTAGTTTAAGTTAACCTCAAAAGTTTAAGTGGGTTGTTTTTCTTAGGGATTAGAGTCAGAGGAGCACAGTAAAAACAGTGTTAGAGTGGCAATTATTGTTTGCATAGGCCCACTAAAATATGAGGGACGTGGAAAGGAAAAGCCTTGGCCTAAATACAAGGATTCCCTACCCCTGAAGTTTTCCTGGCATAAGACCAACTCTAGGCTCCAGGCAAACTAGTTTGTCCAGTCCAAGTCATTGGCTGTAGTGCCATTACACTTTTATTTTTCACAGTCTCTGTTGTTGGTATCATGTTTCTGTATTAAAGATCCTGGAATCTGCATATCCTAAATTAAAGTCAGGATGGTGTAGAGTGTCCTCTAGTTTCACCTCACAATATAAGGGCAATGCAGTGAGCTCTGTCCTGTAAGCAGGTCGTTGTTGTCAAGTCTTCTTAGTGTTGAGGGGAGTCTCTTTTGAGCAGCTCAATGTCAGAGCAGTGGTAGAGTCTTCACTGGTAGAGGATTGCTTCCAGATGATGTTATAAATGACCTTGGATGTTTCATAGTTAGCTTCCCTGGTTCAGGGGTGAATGGAGAATGCCCATTCTTCTGAGGCCTGTGCCAGGTCATTATGTCAATGTTCAGGGTGTAAGGATCCATTTCTCTACAAGATTTCTGTGTTCCGACCTCTATTAGATAAGAAGTTATTTGTATGTATAGTATTTTCCCATTTTAATGTTCCTATGCAAACAAGGAACAATGCCACATGGCATTATAGGCCCTTATGGGGGCTGCAAGAACAAGTCCAAAAATCCCCATGACATGGTTAAGCATAAGCATTACACTGAGGGATTCCTTCACTGAATATTCCTTATTGAACAGCTCACTGAGAGAAGAAAAGAATAAAAGTGGAGAAAATCTTTACTGTATAAGGGAATAAATATTTAGTAAGAGTTATAATTGTCAAAGAAAATAGACATAAAATGTTCAAAAGCCATACGTGTCCATTTTAAGTCTTTTAAAATAGTTGGGGGCTGTTAAACCCAGTGCACCACTTTGGTGTGTGATTAGGACAGTGCAGTACTGAAGTTAAAAAGGGTAAATGGGGTGAACTGATGGTTCGGCGTGATAGAGTTAGGAGTTAAAATGAACTTTACAGGGGTATGCAAAAGGGCAGAATACCAGATGGATATTCTACATACACAAAATATAACTTAAGGATAGGATATACTATAAATATATACCGTTTTGAACATGTAGACTGGTAAGAAATTGCCAGAGACTGCCTTAGTAAAAATGAGCAGCTCTAAGCACCCTCAATTTGGGCCCACTTTTTCTGACTGCCTGGGCTGCCACCCCACGAAGGCCTGGAGGCTGGGGGGCAGGAGAGGGGATGACTGGGGGCCTACCAAGGCTCCCAGCACGCCCAAGCTAGGGAGAAAGCGTTCCACCCGGGGTCTCCCCAGACCCCATGCCAGCTAGATCTAGCCTCCAGATCAGAGAAAGAATTCGGTAGAGAACTGGAAGCCAGGATCTACCCGCCCTCATCCCTTTGCCCTCCCCCCCTTCACTGGGGGAAGGGCAGGGAAAGCTTGGAACCCCATCCAGGAGGGACCACCTGACACCCACTTGTCTGGCTGCCTGGGCTGCCACCCCAGGAAGCCCTGGAGGCCGGGGCCCAGGAGAGGGGACAGCTGGGGGCCTACCAAGGCTCCCAGCACGCCCAAGCTAGGGAGAAAGTGTTCCACCTGGGGTCTCCCCAGACCCCATGCCAGCTAGATCTAGCCTCCAGATCAGAGAAAGAATTCGGTAGAGAACTGGAAGCCAGGATCTACCCGCCCTCATCCCTTTGCCCTCCCCCCCCTTCACTGGGGGAAGGGCAGGGAAAGCTTGGAACCCCATCCAGGAGGGACCACCTGACACCCACTTGTCTGGCTGCCTGGGTTGCCAGGCCCAGGAAGGCCTGGAGGCCGGGGCCCAGGAGAGGGGACAGCAGGGGGCCTACCAAGGCTCCCAGCACACCCAAGCTAGGGAGAAAGCGTTCTACCCGGGGTCTCCCCAGACCCCATGCCGGCTAGATCTAGCCTCCAGATCAGAGAAAAAAGACAGCAACAAACTTCTTTAGTATATCACATAATTGTAAAATAAATCTGTTATAAAAACAGCAAAACATTCCCTCCAAAGTATTAGGCAAAATTAATATGTTTGAATAGCAGAATTTGGAATAATTTTTCTTTTGAAATATTTTATTACTTTTTCTCAATGTTTCAACAACTTATAGAAAGAGAGAAAGACATGAGAACACCTAGCCCTATAAATGATGAAACTTAGATCAATGGTATGATGATTTTTAGGTACTTAAAATAAAATGTACTAGCGCAACACACAGTGTGTGCTTTCAAATAGCTGCAAGTATATAAAAAGTTTGTAGGTGGATGATTATATTTAGTGAAATTTGAAGAGATAGCTCCTTATATTTTTAAGAAAATTTCTGAAAATGTCTTGTCAGTTGCATTGAGGGTAGATTTGTACAGTATTTAGCTGCTACTGTATATTAAAATGACAGAATTTTTTTTTGATAAGAAACAGAACTAAAAGACTACAGGAAGGAAAAATGCTTAAAAATTTAAAACAATTTCGTGCTAAAATGTTTAGGAACATTGTTATAGTACTTAATCTTTGTGTCTTTTTCAATATGCCTGTTTACACATGCTGATTAAATTTAAATATAACACACATCTTTTCCCCAGTATATTAAAATTGAAAGTATGTTTTGTTTTATCATAAACTTACAGTAAAATGTTTCATGATAAATAATTTTGAATCTTCTTTGCAAAATCAAAATGTCCAGTCTAGTCTACATGATTTCTTACACACCTAAAGAATGTTTTTAAAAGTTAAAACCCTATTATTTGAAAACTCATCTCAGAACTACATCACTTTTTTTTTTCAAATTATCTGAATGCTGAGGAAAAGTAAACAAAACCCCGATTAGCTCTAAATCTTTAGTTGCTTAACCACCAATGGCCAAATGTCTTCTGGGAGGCAGGAAACTTCTGTGGGATTTAAGAGTAGACTTAAATACCAAACCCAATCCAAAGACAACAGAATCAATACCCAATCTACAACAAGATAGACACAGAGGGAACCACTTACTTATACTAGCAGCCCAGGGTGGGTAAGGGAGGGGGATAAAGGGTGCATGCTGGGAACAGGGGTGGAGGGAGGACAACTTTGGTGGTGGGAATTCCCCTGATCCATGTCAATATGTACCTAAAATATTATTGTGAAAGATATGTAATCCATTTTGGTGAAAATAAAAATCATTATTAAAAAAAAAGAGTAAAGTTTCTAAACTTGAAATATCTGTTTCTTCATCATCTCTCCTTTTTCTTATCCAAAAGAGAGGGAAATAAGATGAGTTAAATCTTAAAAGTTAAATTAACAGTCATTTCTTTTTCTTAAATGTGGAGAAAAATAAACAATTAATTGATATGCATTCTTAAATGTATTAATCATAGGCCTTATTTACATTAGATAACTGGCTCTTACTCTTTCTTAAAAAGAGGTGAAATATTCTAAGTTTTGTGTGTATGTGTGTGTTTTGGACGACACTCCTTGATGCCCAGGTCCATCCTGGGCAGTTGTGTGCAAGACAAATGCCCTAATGATGTGCTTTTACTCTGGCCCCAAGAAAACATAAACATTTTTTTTTATAAAGAATGAGACAAAGATAAAAATACTAAGAAATGAGCGTTTCTTCCCTTTTGCTTAGCCAGAGAGGTCTCAGATTGCTTCTCAGTTTGAACACCAACCCCCACTGACCTAGAGACTCTTTTATGGGTGGAAGGAATTGACACATACAAGCAGGCCCTGAAAATGAGCTCCATCAGAAGTATGAGTATTGTTTTTATAGTTTTTTTCTGAGGACATTACTAAACTTTAAATCCAGTAATAAGCTGCATTTATTCCACTAAAAGGGGAAAAGGAAAAAAGTTAGGGTTAAAAAGGTCTTGGGAAGGTTGTCATTTCTACACATATGACGCTTTTGAGATCTGTGCATGAGGTATGAATAACTTCGGAAGTCTGGCAGTCCAGGTGCAGTATGCATCTAAACAAAGGACTGTTAGATGATGATTAATTTGAGCCCTCTGGAGAAACACTGGGGAGAGATGGATGTTGCATAAGCAATTCTCTGAAAACTCTCTGAAGAACACTAAACTTAGGCAATGTAGTAAAAAATTGATTCATTGTTCTGCTACATCTTTTTTTCCCCTGTGGCAAAAGAATCAAAATTCTTATATGGTAGTTTTCAAAGACATTTACTTCAGATGGCAGTGCCATTTTTATAGCATGTTAACCAGTGTGTGTAAAAGCTATCACTGTATTCTCTTGAATTACTGGCGCGAAACTCTATTAAGACCAAATGTTTTAGAAAACAAGTTGCTCCATATTTCAACTTCTAAGAGTACATTTATTACAGAGTTCAACCAGTTTCCCAATCTCCCTAGACCTTGACACTATATTGTATGCTACAATCTCAGTAACTTGAAAAACATCCACTCCTCCCATGCTATTTCCTGGGTCTGGTCTGTTCATCACTTACAACAGCTGCTTTACACTCTCGCTCCACTGTTGGCCTCTTTAATGTCAGCCAGGCCGTAACACATTCCCGGGGAGGAGAGTGATCCACATAACAGCTGTATCTTCAACATTTTAGGGTCCAATTCAGAGTAGATGCTTAATAAATATTTGTTAAATGTATAAACCATGTCTAAATCCTTTTAGATCAACAATTACTCTCTATGTATTTCTGAAAAGGATCTGAGAGAGAAGACAGAAAAGTATTTATATGTGTGTTGATTTTAATCTTCTCTCTTTTTGATGAAATTACTGAAGGGGAAGACAGGGAAATATGTGTTACCAGAGTTTATTTGATTAAGTCTTTCAGTATGGCATTGTGAAGAAATTTAGTTTGGATCCAATAAACTTAATAAGATTCATAACTGTTGAACTACTGTGCCTCAAATAAACTTATGGCTTTAAGTTACATCATGGAAGAGTTTTGAGAGCCAGGTTCAAAGTTTTGTTATTGATTGGACATACCCATTCAACATTTTCATTTTAATCTTTATTAACTTCCTAAAACTATAGAAAAAAGCCTTTGTCACTAAAATATTAGTTAAGTTAGTTGTTATTATAATTATTAAGGATAACTGTTTAGTGGTCCAAATCTAACTTAATGTTTATATATTATTTCTTTGTTGTGGTGGATGGTTTTGGGACACACCTGGCAATTCTCAGGAGTTATTCTTGGCTCTGCACTCAGGGATCACTCGTGGTAGTTTCAGGACATCATATGAGGTATCAGTTTCAACCCAGGTTGGCCTTGTGCAAAGCAAGTGCCCTACCCCCGTACTATGTCTTGTGTTATACTCATGAAGTATTTATAAGGAATTGTCTATGGATGAAAATGTGACTAAACAGCAGGTATTGTACAGTTTTACAAATAAATGTAATCACTAATTTAATATACCAAAGGTACATTAAATTACATTAAAGGTAATGTACCAAACTAATTGAAGCAAAGGAGTAATTTATGTAAAAAAAAAAAAAGGAAAGAATTCTAACTCATATTAGATCCAACCCGAAGAAAGCTGATGACTATCAAAGAAAATATGTTGTAATTTTAGGCAACATTAAGAGAACTGTTTTAATTATGGAGTTTTTATTGACATTATTCTAGGCACAGTGTAGGATAGAGAATATCAGGAATAGAATTCCTGCTTATTTTTAAAATAATTTTTATTGTGACCAACATGAATTACAAATTTTTCACAGTAATATTTAAGGTACATAGGGACATTGAATCAGGGTATTCCCACCACCATTGTTGTCCTCCTTTCACCCCTGTTCCCAGCATCCACCACCTTTGGCCCCCAGACTGCTAGTATAACTGGTTCTATCTGTGTATAACTTGTTGAATATTGGGTATCGATTCTGTTGTCATTGACTTTAGGTTTGGTGTTTAAGTCTGATCCTTTTTTATTTCTACTCAATGTCCATATGACTTTTCTTCTGGTATCATCCATTTCCCCCTCAATTTATGAGGCAGAACAAGATGATTCAAGTTAAGTGGTTCTGTTGAAAAAAAAAAGAAAAGAAGAAAAAGAAAGAAAAAATAAACAAACAAAAACTGGGAGGAGTCCATCTAGAGGTTATAAATATCAATTTAAAAAGAAGAAAGGGAGAGGCCAGAGTGGTGGCATAAGTGGTAGGGTGTTTGTCTTGCACACGCTGACCTAGGACGGGCTGTGGTTCAATTCCTCGGTGTCCTGTATGGTCCCCCAAGCCAGGAGTGATTTCTGAGTACACAGCCAGGAGTGTCACTGGTTGTGGTCCAAAAAGCAAAAAAAAAAAAAAAAAAAAAAAAAAAAGAAACAAAAGAAGAAAAGAAAAAAAATAAGAAAAACATAACCAAAACAAATAAAAACACAAAACAAAAATGAACAACAAAAACAAAATAAAGAAAACGAAGAAACAAAAATCAAACAAAAGACCAAAACCAGCAACTACAAAAAAGCACCACAGCAACAAATACAACAACCAAACAATAACCATGAGAACGAAAGAAAAAAAAAGAATAAAAATAAGGAAGGAGGGCTGGTGTGGCAAGGTTTTGTTTTTGTTTTTTGTTTTTTTTTGCATATGCTCAGGCATATCCTAGTCAGAGAGCCACAATCAGAAAACAATGCAAGATATATTGTAGTCGGTCAAAATGACTCCATCTTATTATCAAGGAGATTCCTCAAAACTTGCAAACACCTAAATCTAACACAAAAAAATTGTAAGCTGAAACACACCTAACAAGAGCAGTTTATGTTTATTACCATAACCCAAAGTCATGACAAATTTGTTCTCACTAAAATCAGTATTAATCTGATTTGTTTATGTTTAGTTATTTCATTTTGCATGGACTATAATTCAGATACCTACACAGTTTAATTATGAGAATCAAATCATTCCTAAATGAAGTCAAATAAATCAGATACCTCTTACTATATACATAGGTAGTTAATGAAACATACATTTTAATCCGATATATATACATAGGTAGTTAATGAAACATACATTTTAATCCAGAATATTTGTGAATCAAGAGAAATAATCATGAAAATTTAGAGATAAATCCAAATGTTCCATAATGAAACCTGGTCTGTGGGTTCTGAGTACTGTACATTCATGGCACAACCAAAGTCTTTGGAATACAGATCAGAAGAAATAGGAGGAAATTACTATTTCTAGATGTCAAGTTTATAATTTACCAAAATGCCAAAAGCTAAATATACCATATCACCCCTTATGAAGACAACTCACTAAACACCAGAACAAAAGTACATTACCTTTTCAGGAAAGTAAGTTTATAGTGTACAACTTCTCCCTTCTTTGAGCTTACATTTTGGCTTTCAAATTTAAACAACAAAAATCATTGCTTTCAAAGTTAAAATGTGGAAATCTCTAAAGACATGGCCTCTACAAGTCTACAATGCAACACAGACCTTTCCTAAATTCACAACAGGCTTTTCCAAACCTCATTTCCTCTTCCCTATTTCCACCCTTCTCAGGCATGCCCTATCTATTTCATTTCCTATTTCAATTAAATATGCTGTGCTTCCAGAACTATTGCTTTTCAGTTCAAATTTGTAGAGACTATATCTGTCCACTTTTCAAAGAAATCTCCTCTCCCTCTGATCTTGGTGAAGCTGATACTGTTGGTTTCTGCCCCCACTCTGCCCCCTTTGATTTCTCCATTCCTTTCCCACAGTTAGACTTTCTTCTCTCCTTTTCCTCTAATTCCTCCTCTCCTGGCTCCTTCTCAGGTTTCTCCCTTTGCCTATCTTTACATATATGTTCCTGAACTTGTTCATTGTTTTATTTCCCTGTGATTTAGCACCATCCAGCAGTCACCCTTCCCAAATAGGCTCTGTTCTCTATGCTCAAATTCTTCACATAATCACTTTAACTTTCTGGGGCATCTGATACATTTACCCAGAGTACAGTGACCTTCAGTAGTCCAAAAACATTTTGAACTCATTCCTATTTCTCATATTAAACAAAAGCTGAACATCTATGTATACATTTCCCTGAAAACTCCCAATGGTTAACTACTTAATGGTTAACTAAGAGAGACAGAGGTTCTCTCATGCAATCACTGGTTTTCTCAAAAACAAAAACAAAAATGAAACAACAGGTTTTTAATCTCTTTTCCAACTACCACTCCACAGAATAAAAGGCTGCATTAATCTTTGCTGTAATATCTGTGTGAAAAAGACCTAGTAAACATCTATAAAGAAGTGAATGTATGTTTACCTGTTTCTATATGCATGTTTATATATGAGGTGAGTTTTTTAATTCAGGAGGTATTCAAACCCAGTCTGAAAAACCGACTGATTGGTAGGAATGCTGTTTCACAGAGATGTGGTCAAACAGATGACCAAAGTCACTGTTTGCCAAGTGACTTAATACTCCTACAATGAAGAGTTTAAGATGCTGTGATGATTTTATGCTAGGTGAATCTTTAAACTATTTTGAACACCAGAAACCAAAAAAAGTTGGGGTCGGAGAGTGGTGTGAGTGGTAGGGCATTTGCCATGCACGCAGCTAACCTACCCCGTGTCCCCATATGGTCCCTCAAGGAAGGAGGGATTTCTGAGCACATAGCCTGGAATAACCCCTGAGCGTCACCAGGTGTGGACCAAAAACAAAAAAAAAATAATCTACATATGTTACAATGTACCTTTGTTATATTATTTTGTCCTTTTGAGCAGACACTAAAATATTTTTGGGACTTTCTGTTGGGATATCATGGACTGTTATACATACTAGTATTTTTCAATATGTTTCCCCAATGTGTTCCCAGAATGAAAAGAATTGAGGAGAAATATAAATGGTAAGCCATAGTGCTAGAACTGATAGGAAAGAGTGGCCATAAGAGGAAAACAAAGTGACCCCAGTCAGTAAAAAATTGAGAAACACTATCCCGAACCATAATCTCTTTAGATCCTGAAGGAAAGAAATCTATCTATTTTCCTCAGTAGATAGTCTCAGATATTCCACTATAATGAATAGTCAAGTCAGAGGTGTGCTTAATCCAGAAAACTTGTGTTTTTAGCATTTTCTTAAAAGACCTTGAGTGGCTGGATGTAATGACAACATCTAATTTTTGTGTTCTAAATTTTTATCCTAAAGCTTTTTGTGTTTAAATTTTTTTTTAAATGTCAGTCCTTATGGTGAGCGAGTGAAATAAAGTAACTTAGTTTCTAGCATGACTGGAGACATTAATGAAGGTTTGGTTGCTGAATAAAATCTGTTTTAAATCTTTCTGAAAGATTGTTATTTCCTCAGTAATTCCCCTTAAGCAAAATATTTTAGAACAGTATGGAAGTTCAGAAACTATAACTTTTTCTTCCGAGGATCACCTTTCATAAAAATGATAAAATAGCAAAATAATTATTTCAAGTTCAATAAAAGAGCCAAATTTTCCCAACAAATCCACACAGAGCACTGCCCTTAGACACCCTGCACTTATCAGGCGGGGGGTTGATGAGGGAGAAAACTTCCTTAGATCTATTCAAATACTATTTACTACATTGAATTTTATTAAATCCCATTGTTAAATATTTCCTCTCAGACTCCTGCCAAATGGGAAGATTACTGCCGAAACAGACAAGGAATCTGTGACCTCCTCCCCCTCTCCTGTGAGCATCAGGGTTATACTTTGGCACATACACATCTATTTTCTACAAAGAATGCAGCTTTTCAGAAATGTGAAAAATCTGGAATAAGAATACTGGCCCTCATCAACCCCCTTCCTCTATTGGAAGGGAATCTTCAAAATAGATTTAAAGGAAACACTGAAATGAAGTCACCCAGGTTTAGTAAAGTAACAATAGTAGCTCAATGATGTGATTGTCTTGAAGTGATCCAAAGCACAGTGGTGAGGTTGAAAGTTCTCTGGGACTTTTAAAAATGCAATTTTAGATAAATATTTGCACAGATGTGCACACATATTTATTTTTTTCTGCTACAATAGGACTCATCCAAGTGCTAGTTTTAAAATATAAACAGTGGGAGACTGCTATAGTGATGACTAGCAAAATACAGCAACTATTTACAAGAGCTGATAAAAAGTAGGAAGCTGTGTGGGAGAAAAAGGAGTGACATTCTCTAGCAAGTGAGGTCAGTTGGAATTTAGTAATTCACTCTGGCAATCACATTTGTTTAGTCAGCAGGCTAACGTTCCTACCATACTCCACAGGAAGACTTCATCTTAAATACCCACTATATGCAAAGAGTGATTTTTCAAGCCATGATGTATGAGTCCTGTTGCTACAGCCCTTAAGTAAATACCATGTTACATATTTGATCAGATAAAGTCCAGAAAAGAATATTGTTAGTTCAGAGATAATTTGGATGAGATAGTATCAAATTATTTTAAAATGTATTATAAAGTGTTTTTTGAGAAGGGTCTGTGTCAGCAGATAGTTATGGTAAAGTTATAGAATATAACTATATATTAAGCATCTCCTTAGTATACAAACAGACTAAAGAATGGAAAGTTCCTGTTTTCTCTTTTAATTAGCAGTTCTTAGAGGATAATTTCCTCATCACCTTTCATTGAAATTAACTTCAAAAGCAGTAAAATATAAAGTGAAAAGGCTATGTGAGCATCTATACATTACTTAAGTAGGTATGAAAATTACATGGGAATAAATACTGATCAGAATAACATAATCAAACTAATGTAACAAAGAAATGTTAACAACTCACATTATGAGTAACAAAAACTGGCCATTAGGCATAAACTGTAGGAAGCCAAGAAAACAAGCTATATTTTTCTAAAGAAATGGAAACTAGAACACACAATGGGATACATGTCTATATACATTTATTCACACACAAATGTCTTTGTTTCTAACATTATCATTGATTCTTTTACAGTTGACTTTTAAATAGAATTTAATTGAGTACATTAGCACATCATTAGAATTTGGCCTTTCTTCACTATTTTAGGTAGCCTGGAGTCATAAATCTGCTTTTGTGTATAGCAGATATTTCATGTATTGTCTAACTAATGTTTTTCTTTTTTACCCCTCTGGTAGCATAAGGTAGACATGTTTGTGAATAAAATTATAATTACTCTTTCAAGGAAGGAGAAGAGTATTAAGTGTTGAAAATGGAAAGATAGTCATTCATGAAATAGCACAGTTTTATTATTTATAGTCCTGTGCAATAGGAGAGCCTTCTGCAGTTACTCCCAATCTGGAATTACTTCCTTTCTGCCAAAAAGCGTCACTGTAACTATTCCTACCACTATAGTTGGGGTCCAGATTCCCACAGAACATAATCTTGAGAGGTCAACAATCTGCACAGCAGTAACTCAGTGGAGAACCTGGTAATATCAGAATAAGGAATGAATTTCTAGAGAGACATATAAGGAGTTGGCATTTTTTAAGTGAACTAGAGTAGTCATTTCCAGTCTTTCTTACATCTGTGGATGGGCATAAGTCCATGGCCCTGGGGTTGAAAACCACTGTGTTGGCGGGTCTTCAGGGCCACGCCTGGTTAATCGGGCCCTGGGGGGAGGGGGTGAGAAATTCCTCCCTAGGCATCCAAAAACTACAGAGGCTCGGCTGGGCTCAGAACACTCCGCATGCCAGGATTTCTGGGGTGTTTGACTGGTATGTTGGGGGCTCTGGGCAGGACAGCATGCCATAGGCCCCCTGGGCTGACCACTTAGTCCAGGGGAACAAGATCCCCCCCACACCAGGCGGGTCTTAAGGGCCACGCCTGGTTAATCGGGCCCTGGGGGGAGGGGGTGAGAAATTCCTCCCTAGGCATCCAAAAACTACCGAAATGCGTGGGGGCTCATGCCCCCGCGCGTACTTTATGTATTAAGAGTATTCCTTATTCTTATGTTATGTTTTGCGTATACAGAATGTTCATTTTGTATTCTGCCTTTTCCTACACCCCTACAAAGCTCTTTTTTACTCCTTAACTGTCTAACCCCCTCTCAAACATCACTAACCTACATTCCTCTTTTTAACTTCAGTAGTATACAATCCTAATCACAGTCCAAAGCTGTGCATTGTGTATGACAACCCCAAACTGTTTCAAGATACATAAAATGGACACGTATTTCTTTAGAATATTTTGTGTTTTTTCTCTGACAGCTATAATTCTTACTAAATGTTGTCTTATACAGTGATGATTCTATCCACTTTTTATCTTCTCTTTTTGAGCTGTTTAACAAGGAATTTTGGTGGAAGAGTCCCCCAGTTTAATGCTTATGATTGAACCATATCATGGGAATCATTGGAATTGTTCTTATGGCCTCCATATGTGCCAATAACACCACATGGCATTGCTTCATATTTGCATAGGCACATTAAAATGGGAAAATACTATACATACAAATAAGATCCTATCTAATAGAGATTGGAACACACAAATCTTGTAGTGCAAAGGGACCTTACACCCTGAACATTGACAAAACGACCTGGCACAGACCTCAGAAGAAAGGGCATATTCCATTCTCCCCTGAACCAGGGAAGCCATCCACGAAACATCCAGGCTGGTCTATAACATCACCTGTAAGCAATCCTCTATGACGGAAGACCTACACTGCTCAGACTTCGACCTGCTCAAAAGAGACTTCCCTTAACACTGAGAAGACTTAACAACAACAACGACCTGCTTACAGGACAGGGCTCCCTGCATAGCCCTTTGATTGTGAGGTGAAAGGAGAGGATGCTTCACATCCTGACTTCAATGTAAGATATGCAGATTCCAGGATCTTTAATACAGAAACATGATACCAACAACAGAGACTGTGTGAAAAATAAAAGTGTGTTGGCACTACAGACAATGTATTGGATTGGACGATCTAGCTTGCCTGGAGCCTAGAGTTGGTCTTGTGCCAGGAAACTTCAGGGGTCGGGACCCTTTGTATTTAGGCCAAGGTTATTTCTTTCCATGTCCCTCATATTTTGGTGGGCCTATGCAAACAACAATTGCCACTCTAACACCATTTTTACTGTGCTCCTTTGACTCTAATCCTTAAAAAGAACTCACTTAAAATTTGAGGTTAACTTAAGCTAATATGCATGTATATGGAAATGTAAGAAAATACTATGCCTGTAATGTTTAAGGAGTTACGTAAGTTTTATGGCTTTAGATTGCCTTGTGTGCTGTTAAGAAATATTATAATGTGTTACAATCTGGGGACTTGAGGGACAAAGTAATTGTACATGGATTCTGTCTTATTAATGTTCTTTGGCTGAAATTTCAAAGTTAAGATATCAGCAAGGTGACTTCTGAGAATTATGTTATGGGTGATTGTCCTTCCACTGTAACTTTACCTTGTCCTCTTTCTTTGCATCCTTGTTCTCATAATTAAAAATAAAAATTAAAAAAAAAAAAGAAAACCACTGTGTTAGTAGTAGGACTACCTTTGTTTCAGATTAGCATCTGTCCTCACACCAGCACTAAAAACAACTGAACTAGAGGAAAATAATCATTTCAAAGAAACAGTTGAGGAAGATTAGATATGAAAGTTTGAATTGGCAGTAGGAACAAATTAGAAGACTGAAAAATCTTTATATGTATACAAAAAGACCCGACTGAGAAACTCTAATACTGACAGGAGTGGAACAATAAAACATGAAGGAAGAGGACAAAGTTGGAATCAATTCCCTCAGCCACAGCTGTCTAGGGAGTTGGTTAAGTGCCCAATTTGGAAGATTGAAAGTTAATGCCTGTGTATAATTTGATGGATAATAATTTTGCTTAGAAAACCCTTTTAGAAAATTATGAATAGTTCCCTTCTAGAATTTCTAAGAGTCCTCACTAAAGAAGGCAGCTGTGATATAGAAAAATAGCATATTTTTATTTGTATCCTACCTTTACAAAATACTGTTTCCTCCTGTAGGTCTCTCAGGCCCAAATCTTACAATCAACACTAAGGACAGCTCAGGCGACTGTGATTTAGAATATCTTGGTGTAGGGAAGACATCAAGACAGTCAGGAAACAATGGCAACATTAGAAGGCACTAGTTGAACAGAATATATAATTGCATTTAACAGCTGCAGAAGCTAATTAACTATGCCGGCATGAATGATTCTTTACAACTACAAAAAGAATGAAAAACAGCAGCCTATTTACAGATGCAGTGAGAACCATCCCTTGTTTTCTAGCTTTCAAGGGAAACAAAACATTTCTGCATAATAACTTTATCCTATAATTCAACACTATTGAAGTGTGGCTTGCCCTAAGAGTAAAGAGATATTTTTATATCACTGTTCAGAACCTCTAAACTGCAAAGATCACCAGCCTGGGACTGAGAGAGATAGGGAGAGAAGTAGAAACCAAGTATACTTTTTATTCCTCCTGGAATCCGAGGTCTGTTATCATCACTGTCTGGGAGTTTCTGAGAGGGAGAGACAGATGTTAATTTACTAGTCAGAGGTGGTGGGGTGAGGCCAGGGTTCACAAAGAAAGAGAGCAATAGATACAAAGGAGGCCGCATCTCTCCGAAGCTTTATGTCTGGCCCCCTGTGAACTGGCAGGCGCTGCTCTGGTCACTATCCTGCCCCTCCCCTGTAATGGTGCAAGTTTTTCCTTTTATACCCTGCATAACAATTGGGCGTGTCCAGGGGCATGTCCAGGTTCAACTGTCATTACAGTGAGGCACCGAAGAGGTGTGTCCAAGTCCAGTGGGGGTATCCAAGGGGCATGTCCAAGTCAATTGCCTTTACATCAACACTACACTACAGCAGCACTTCTTTTCTTATACTGAATGCTTGTATGCATTTCCAGTTTTGTAGGATCTAGTCTTATCTGTAGGCTGAAATCTTATCTGCCAGGCCCTCTCTTTTCAAAGACCTTCCCAAAAGTGTCCTTTAACCAAAGAATATGGAGCTCAAACAAATGCCTTCCATAATTCTTTGGCTTAAATTATGTTATTTCTTATTATCTTTTTTGTTTTCAGTTTTGAACTACATCTAGTGGTGCCTACGGTATCTGTGGCACAAGGGATTAGAACCAGTTGAAGGTGTGCAAAGCAAGTGCCCTACATTCAGTAACTATTTCTCAGGCCCTATGGATTACTCTTTCCTGAGCAGTCTGGACTTATTGTTTACTTTCTTTATCACTCTTAGTGATCTGAAACAAGTCACTTAGTCTTTCTGTGTCTTAGTTTCCTACTCTGTAAATTATGGCTAACATCTCTCAGGGCAGTTGTGCAAATTGCCTCATTACATACAACTTGCATTAAACATACATTCATACAAATAAAGCATCTAGAATTCTGAGTATACTGTCTATGTTCAATAAATGTCCATCAATATCTCATTACTACCATTGCTAGTTAGGATACTACTAGTATCTAGTAAATACTAGTATTTACTAGTACTGTATGTATTACTTATGCATTTTATAGACTCCAGTTTCGTAAATGAGAGCAAGTTTGCTATCAAGGGTGAGTACAGCTACATGTTATCAATGTGTCCTCTCTCCTAATCCCTGCCAAGATACACATGTAAGGAAGAATGGCATTACAGGACAGGTTTGCTGGCATTTTAGTAATGATAGTCTTTAGCCCATTTGAACAAATGTTCTAATGGATGCTTTTTCTCCAAAGAAAAAGAAGTGAAATGTATTTTTTACAGGCTTCTATTTTACTTTCTCTTTCACCTTCTCGAATTGTCTTTGCCATGATATCTTATAAAAGAACCCTCCAATGGGGGTCTAAACTAAAACAGTATGAACAAATGATGCCTTCATGCAGCCTTGTTCAGCATTCAAGCTGGAATGTTTGCTCTACTCAGTAAGGTTATTCTGTTCGTGTTTCTTTTTTCTCATTTTTTAGCATGTATTTCCTCTAAGACCCTTTTCAGGGAGAGGTGGCAGATCTGTGTACATAATGTTATTCAATTCCTGTGTGACCAAAAAGATCAAATTTATTTTGACTTTGCTCCCTTAAACACTCAGCTTCACCATTCTTGACATGACATCCATAATTTATTAAAGAAAGTCGACATTGACCTTATTAAATGTTTTGAAAGGGATGTCTCTATATTAATGGCTTATTATTTAATTAAATATTCAAAGATCATTTTATAATAACTAGCTTCAATTGGTAAAATGCAAACTCATAGTTTATAAGACTCTATTATCTGTTCTCCTTTTCTGGTATTTTGTTCAAAACTTGTGGTGACTCATAGGTTAATCCTGGCTTTGCACTCAGGAATCCCCTTCTGGCAAGTTCAGTGGACCATATGAGACGCTGGGGACCAAACCCTTGTCGACTGTTGTTACTTCTCACACTCTGGCTTACTCACTTTGAACCAGAACACTTCATAACTTTTGCCTGATTCAACCTCTATTCATTTGAACTTACTGTTATCTGTGTCTGAAATGCTTTTCATCAAAGATCAGCTGTTTCTAATTCCTGCCTAGGATAAAAATGAAGTCCACAGCAGGATGAGAAAGGAAGACAAGGTTTTGTCTATAAAAATGGTAATAAGAATAAAATCTAAAGTATAAGCATTATGCATATATATGTGCAAACATTTATAGCATGTGCATGTGTGTACATGGCCACAAGTATGAGACAGAGGAATGAGCAAAAATAAGACTATTCAACTATTCAGAGAAGAGGGTTAACATAAAGGCCACAATAGAGAAAGATAAATAACTGAACTCAATGTCATTGGAGCTAAAGAGCTGGGAGACAGCAGATAAGGTATGCAACAAATCACAAAGGCTTCTGTAGAAGCAGACACCAACAGAAAGACAATAAATTACAGTACTGTAACTTTAAGCAGTATCTAAATTCTATTTATAAAATGTTTCTTCATAAAAGATATAATTAAGATATTATTATTCTTCATAAGAAATCCTGTCTGCCATCATTGATATTATCCTTTTCATCCTTAACAGTGTAATCTGAAGTATGAGGTGTTAACCTTCCCTATGGCAGCTTTTCTTAGTATTATTCTTATAGCGTTACTGTAGAACAGGAGCTAAATAAGTTTTTAAAGATGCCTTTAGTGAGCTAATAGCATATTACACACATTAGTAAAGCCTGCATTTGTACTAAGAACCTTAACAGATTCTATTTTACACAAAATTAAACATAAATTATAATTCAACTAGGTATATTTTGACAATTGAATTTATACCACTAAACAAAAAAAATTTCTAATTGCTAATAATTTGTGATGATTTATTTTTAATTATTTAAAAAATTAGTACAAATCATAATAAAGCAGTGAAATAATCTTAAAAGATAAAGCTAAGGTATAAAAAATTTCTCATTCAATAAAAGTCAAGTTATTTTGAGTAAAATTAAGATTTACTGTAGTGCAGTGGAGAATAAGAATTAGAAAAATACCTAGAAAAATACAATATGGCCTAGATAGTCAGGTAAAGGCTATGAAAACAAAGGTATCAAAAATAATTTTTCTAATGGGTATTTAATTGAAATATTATTATTACAAAGCCAATTTTAATTTAACATGACAGTTAAAATGAATTTAACAAAATGATATGTACTTAGAAAGCTCTATTATGTATGAACACAAATATCACAAAAAGTTAATATCTGAATTTTCAACTTTTACCAATTTTTGTGTTTCAATAAATTTATAATCAAGAGATAACTTCATTTAAATAAGACAACACTATGCTGCATTAATATCTCACATCTTGCAAATAAACTTTTTTCAATTGACTACAAGAATCTTAGTGATTTAAGTGATCAAGTATATGCCTAGAATATATGAAGTCCTGTGTTCAATCTCTCTGTGTTCTTATGGCACCCTGGTCACAGTAGATATGCTCCCTCCCAGCTTAAAGAGTTATTAATTGCAAGTAATACTATTTAAAAGGAACTGATAACTTAGAAAACATTTAATTTGTTTTCTTAGATTTTCCTTCTTTGGTGAGATTGTCCAAATGTTTAACTCAGCTTTATAGTTAAAACAAAGCAAAAAGGGGCCAGAGTGGTGGTCTGCCTTGCCCCCGCTAGGCTAGGATGGACCGCGACATTCTACATAATCAAGCCAAGAGTGACTTATGAGAGCATAGCCAGGAGTAACCCCTGAGCATCACCAGGTATGGCCCCCCAACAAACAAACAACAACAACAACAAAAGGATAAAACACAACACCAAAATTCTGATAGTTAAAAACCTGCAAGGAAGCAAAGTAGTAAGTATAACAAGGCCATGACACAATGCTTACTGTAAAATTACTGTAAAATATTTTGTTTTCCAACACACTTTTCAATAAGATAGTTTGAATATAAAGTCTCATGGCATCATTTTTTCATAAAAGGCTGTGAGGAGATTCTGAATTTACTCAAAGTCAAGGTTCCTTAAGGAGTTCATTCATTACTTTCTCTCACCTTAAAGGGCATAAAATCTTTGGGACAGTAAATCCACATTTAGTGCAAGTACTAAATGAATCTTCAAAATACTGTGATTAAATATGCATTAAAAACCTCCAGTCTCAAAGTAATATATCATTAAGTTTACATAATAAAATAAAATTAGGAAAAAATTAATATCACATTAACTTGTCTACAACATATATAATACAATTTTAAAATCATATATATAGATATGTATTCTCAGAGATACTTCTTTGAGAAAACAATTAAAGAAGCCTACTAAAGAATATTTAACACACTAACTTATTTCTAATAAATATATATAGAAAAAATGATTTAACAGTTTGATTCATATGAATCAAACATATGTACAACAACCATAAGTACTTGCTATACTAAGCAAGTATATATTCAGGATAATTATTTTATGCATAAGTTAAGATAAGTTTTGTGCACATACAAAATAGTTTCAAAGAAACTCAATTATTTAAGTAAGCTTGCAAAAAATAGGCTCATAAGATTTATAGTATGTTGCTTCAAAAGTCAACTCCCTATTACAGTTCTGATAGAGAAAAAAATGGCATCTATGCTTTTTAGTGCTATTAAGCCACTACAAACTTACATCATTTAAGACTTTTCCCCCACCTAATAATATTTACCTACATTTTTAATGAAAGAACATGGCAACATTGATAGCAATCTTAGTTGAATATACAGGTTTCACAGGAATTGCTACTAGTTCCCAAGTTAGACTGACTGTCTCTCCTACAGGTCCTTTTGTCTTCTGACAAAAGTCTGAGTTCTGTTTAGTAAGGATTTCACACATGTGTAATATTTAAAGATAGCATCATTAGAAAATGGAATGCAGGCTCAAATCAGAGTTTTAAGTCCGGAAAAGGAAGTACTGTTTAAATGAATCACCACAACCACTTTTAGATTCTCTTACACTTCCTCAGAAATCATCCTTCAAAGGTTGTGCCAATTTTGTTCCTGGCAAATAAAACTTACAAGCAAATATAAACATTAAGATTACTCTGGTGTCGGACTTTTGCTGAACTCAACATAGCAAACTTTACATCAACATTCAGGTTATGTTTATCTAGCACACATCTGGCAGTGTTAAATTCTCACTAGCTGAACTAGTTTAATCATTTCAAGAATTTCATGCTCTACAGCTTGTGTGATATTTTATTAGGTTGATAAGATTATCCAACCTTTTAAAGACTACATTAAGAAAATATCTCTTAAAAGCTATTAGTTGTATTTCTAACTTATGCTAACAGATCTACATAACTTATACATAATAACTTATGTAGGTATAACAATGTTAAACAGTGTATTCTGAAAGTTGGAGTTCTTTGAAATTAAAAAAAATTTCAAACAGAGTATATTCCAAATATAAACAGCAGACTTCTGATAGGTGTATAAGATGTAAGACATAATGTAAATATGCCATTCATCTCAATTCTACCCAAAATGTTTTCTGGAGGATGGCTTATAGTTTTTGGTTTCAGAGTATTTAGAAACAGCAATTTTTTTTTTTTTTTTTTTTTGGTTTTTGGTTCACACCCGGCAGCACTCAGCTCTGGCTCTAGGCTCAGAAATCGCCCCTGACAGGCACGGGGGACCATAAGGGATGCCAGGATTTGAACCATCGTCCTTCTGCATGCAAGGCAAATGCCTTATCTCCATGCTATCTCTCCGGCCCTAAAACAGCAATTTTTATTTCAATCTTAATTTTGGAAATTGACACATTCCCAAAAATTGCTTAATTTGAAAAAAAACTAACCGAGAAACAAAATAAATATTAGTAAGGCAAGGAAGGGATATGACATAACAGAGAAAAGTAAAACTCAAAGAGAGAAAAGTTTGTCCATTGCTTCAAACCTGTAGTCATTTATCTAGAAAATGTGGTTAAATTCCTTGTGACATAGTCGACTTATTTGTTCATGGGCTTTTAAGTTTGCCAATTTAAAAACAGATCATAGTCTCAATTCCAGACCATGAGGCCTATTGATGGAAATCTTCAGCCACACTCATCTCATCCCTGCATTTCAGTGGCAGTTCCACTAACTTCTCTTGCTCAGGCATAAGTGAGTTTTCTCACTTGAGAGCTCTACATAAGAGGAAAGTCCAGAGGCATCTCTTAGGGCTTTTTTGTTTGGTTTGGTTTCCTCATCATTCCTAAAGAATATACTTCTACTCGGGGGTCACCCCTGACAGTGGTCAGGAGACCATGTAGTATTAGAATTTAAACCTGGATTTAATGCATAAACTATTTAACAGCATTTTTATAGAGATCTCTCGCCATCCCAGCTAGTCATAAAGGTCAACTGTAACTTGATCATCATTTTCAATGTCAATATGGTTTATACCTTTTTAATATAATCTCACTTTAAATTTTCAGAAATTATAATTTCTATCTTAATGAACATACATATGTTTACAGGATGGTTTCATAATAGTAGTTTTCAACCTCTAGTCTAAGGCCTGCTGTTAATCTGCAGACATAGAAAAGGATGAAAACCACTGTTTTAAGAATTAAGTATGCCAGCTTTGTGTTTTCTTAAAGGGTTATTTAAATGCCTCATGTTACACAAGCTTTTCATAAGATAAAATTCATAAAATAGTATGTTAGAAATAAAATTTTTCATTAAATTCTGCAATAGTATCATTGAGTGTTTCTTAGGTTGCTTTCATTTACTTAGCATTTGATTTGGGATTGAGAGATAGTACAGTGGATAACATAAGATACTTTCCTACAAGAAGATAACTCAAATTTGATCCAAGTTCACTGCATGTTGTCTCCTGAGTCTGCAGAGAGTGAGAACTGAGCACAGAGCCAGAAGTAAGTCCGGATATGATATGGGTCATACATACCCATGTCACTGGATATGACCACAACAAAATAAATTAAAACAAGAATAGCACTTGAATTAACATTAAGAGATATATGCTATTGCATAAAGGCAGAGTTAGGCTTTTCCTTCCTGGTTGAGTTCACTTAGATGTGCTTCCCATCCAAATTGTAGCAGTCATATTTTATCTCCTTTGATAGTTGTATAGTATCAAACTACCATATATATAGTTTATATACTACTATTTATCTACTCATATGAATGATGTTTGGTAGTACAGTTGTTTCCAGATCTTGGCTATAATTATAATGCTGCAATGAGCATAGATATGCATGTCCTTTTGAATTAATGCCTTTGCATTCTTGGAGTAGATACCCTGAAGTAGAATTGCTGGGTCAAATCATAAATAGTAATATATGTACAATGATAAGATGCCAAACTATGGTCACTTAATAAAAATGATGGGGTTTCAACTGAACAGAGGTAGAGGGAATAAATTTATAAAATGTTAGGTTCATCAGCTAGCTCCAATAAATTTATAAAATGTTAGGTTCATCAGTAGATCCAAGTGTATCACATAACAAAATCAGTAAATATTTGCTATTTTATTTACAGTTCTTCATAACGTTGAAAACTATCACTTAACGAACAAATGGACATAGAAATAAAGACATTAACTCCAAATGTGGGCTAAATTAACTTTGGCCTTTACTTTTCATATAATTGGGATTTCATTAATGCAAATGTTTGTGAATATTTCAAAATACAACCATTTTTTTTTTTTGGTTTTTGGGCCACACCCGTTTGACGCTCAGGGGTTACTCCTGGCTATGTGCTCAGAAATCGCCCCTGGCTTGGGGGGACCATATGGGACGCCGGGGGATCGAACCGCGGTCCTTCCTTGGCTAGCGCTTGCAAGGCAGACACCTTACCTCCAGCGCCACCTACCCGGCCCCAAAATACAACCATTTTTAATTTTACAAATTAAAAAAAGCTTGATGATAAGTACACTTGTGATGCTACCTAAAGAACTGACTTAATATACTTATATTTTAAAGATCAAAAATATTATATGATCTTATTTTTCTTGGAAAACTTTTTTTCTTTGGGGTATTGCAATTTCTATATAGTGAACATCTCTTTCTGCTCTGGTAGAGTTCTTAAAAAACCTAAAGATGTTTTAAAATTTGTAAAATTATAACATTTTCATCCAAGTTTCATAAAACTATACCAAGAAAAGCAAGATATTCAATTTTAGATAATTTTAGTTGATTGCTCTTGAAGTAGTAGCTCCTTGAAGTCTGCGGCAATAGGCAGCTGCAAACATCTGACTGAAAGCCTATGTGTGGCTTCACAGCTTCCAGTCGAGGATGTTTACAGTTGCTCACTGTCAAGGGGATCCCTCTGGTTAACCTGAAGAAGGGAGTTTAACAAGTGTTTCTTAGATGCATCTACATGCTGTAATTCTGCAAATTACTTCATTCACACACAGAAATATTCAGAATATTCAAACTCAAACAAAAAGCTTCATTATGTCTGTTACTCATTACAAAATCTTATAAAGTGGTATGATTCACTAAGAATACATTTGCAATTGATTTTCAACCTTTAGTTACAGGAAACAGTCAATAGCCGGATTACTTAATATGACACCCACATATCTTATATAAAGTGATCAATATAATGAGAACATTTAAGATTAAATACTACACTTATGTCAACTTGGACTCTCAAAAAAAGTATAAAAATCTATTTTGAATATAGTAATATGATTTATTATTATTACTATTATTATTATTATTATTATTATTATTATTTGCTTTTTGGGCCACACCCTATCATGCTCAGGGGCTTACTCCTGCTTATGCACTCAGAAATCACTCCTTACGGGGCGAGGGGAAGTGGATATATGGGACACCAGGGATCTAACCAAGGTCCCTCTTGGATCAGCCGTGTACAAGAAACGCCCTATCACTGTGCTAATGCTATGGCCCTAAAATGATTTTTTAAAAAAGACATGCTGATTTTATTCATCAATTTTGTTCTGAAATCTGCTGAAACAACTTGTACTGTCAGCTGGTTTTTGAAAGAGTAAGCAGCAATCAGGAGGAAAAAAAGAAAAAAAGAATAAAAAAGAAAAAAGAACAGAAAGGTCTAAAAAGGCATGTATCAGTTGTGGATCTAACTTTCTCACTGGAAAAAAAACAGAACCTATCACTCACAACAGAGTGACGCACATTAACTCCGAATTTGAATGCTTTGAATTCCACTCCCATTCTGTTATGAACATAAAGGAGGAAAACTGAAGGTTAAGATCTATCAGTCACTCCTTTGCTGAAGTAATTCAAAACTAGCCCCAGTCCACTGAAAGATTAAGTTGATACAGAGAAGTGGGTGTGTCTCTCTCTCCAGATTTGTTTTTACATAAACTTACCATAAGATTCTTAAAATTGCTTCAGCCTTAGTATTTTGGAACACCAAACCCCCAAACAAATCACACAGACCGTGTCATGTTTATTAAAACTAACAAATGGGAAGAGCTCTGTAAAGTACTTTTTTAAAGTAAAGAGTAACTCTATCCCATTAAGGTTAAAATAGTCAATCTCTAGGCAGCAGGTGAAAACAAGCTGAAATATGCTGTGGCCTTTTACTTTATTAACTAAGAACTTGGAACTATTAAAACTTCCTAGGGAACCACATTTTCTCAATGGGTCAGTCACACAGGGGAACAAAGCGAACTTTATCAGTGCTGTACAATTCTACATTCCAGAAATTCTTAGTTGTTGGCGTTCATATATACCAACCAAGTTAAGATATAATAATTTCTACCCACTCACCCTATAGTTATTCAGTTTGCTTGCTATGTTTTCTGGGTAGCCTTGAATGAGTCCACCAAATTCAGCTACAGCTACCAACCTTGTGAACTCCTCGCAAGAGTAGTTCTTATTTCTTTGTAAGTTATGCATATACATGGCCCTCTTTAATTAAAACTACCCTGCCTACACCCTGTGAAGACATTGTACAGCAGTTTTACTCTCATTGATCTTCCCCATCAAAGTCAGAAATCTATTTGTCTTGGAATTTGACCACTTTAAGTTAATAACTTTAAGATTAAAAGGGAAAGCAGTAAGTAATGAAAACATAGCAAGCAAACAATCTAAATAATATAGGCTGAATGGGTGGAAATTATTATACCTTAACACAACTATAAGAACCCAGCCTTTGTTTAAAGTTCCACTGATAACATAAAAAGTTCTTTGAACACATGAAAGACTTTAAGACCTAAGTTATGTGAGTTAAAATTTTTTAAGTTGGGGCCGGGCGGTGGCGCTGGAGGTAAGGTGCCTGCCTTACCTGCGCTAGCCTAGGAGACGGACCGCGGTTCGATTCCCCGGCGTCCCATATGGTCCCCCAAGCCAGGAGCGACTTCTAAGCGCATAGCCAGGAGTAACCCCTGAGCGTCACCGGGTGTGGCCCAAAAACCAAAAAAAAAAAAAAAAAAAAAAATTTTTTAAGCTTTTTGCTCTGGTATTTGTTCTGGTATTTGGTTCATTTGAAACAGTGATTCTCAAAATAAGAGGCTGACAACAGAATTCTTAGGACAACTTCTTTAACTCCACACACCTAGACTGTCTTTTGTCCTAATAACTTCATGATTCATACTGGTCAGAAATTTTTATTCAATATTCCTGACAGAGAGCAACAATCTAGGATTAATAAAACCAAATACCATGTACTTAAAATAAAAAAAAAACTTGTCACTCTCAGTAAATCAGTTAAGAATCATGAACTAGGGACTTAAGAAATAATACATTTTATTATAATATAAATATGGCATTTAACTTGTATATGATTATCACTGGCCCAATTTTGATACCCCATATCCAGAGTCCACCAGGAGTGATCCCTTCAGCACAGTCAGGAGAAAACTCAGAGCACTTTCCGGTGTGACTCTTCAAAAATAACGAATAAATAACAAATAAAAACATGACTGAAAAGATTCAGTTTTATCTAATATATCAAACCCAAGTCTCTTATGTAACTTTGGAAATCTCATAGAAAACTACGAAGTTTAAAACTATAGAAATAAAACAGCCTTATTCCTGGTAGAAAAGCTTCTTAAGGGCCTCCCACATTCAAAAAAGCAATGCTGTATGTCTACAGCCTTGCCAGTTTAGTAATCTTTCCCACATTAATTTTGCTTTAAATATTTTTGGGCCACACCCATTTGATGCTTAGGAGTTACTCCTGGCTAAGCACTCAGAAATTGCCCCTGGCTTGGGGGGACCATATGGGATGCCGGGGGATTGAACCACTGTCCTTCCTTGGCTAGCGCTTGCAAGGCAGACACCTTACCTCTAGCACCACCTCACCGGCCCTGAATTTTGCTTTAAATATTTGAAGGATTCCTCTGATGGTGGAGCATTTAGTTCAAACCTGAGATAAAATATTAAATTTTTTTCATAGCTACCCTAACCCTTTAATCTTGGATTCTCTTGTTGACTCTATAATTAAGCATTTTCCAAGTTATGCACACCTTTCTCCACCTTTCTCCATCTATATAGCAAATACTCTACATTTCTTTTGTTTGTTTTTGTTTGGGGTCCACACCTAGGAGTGCTCAGGTTCTGCACTCAGAACTGGTTCTGCACTCAGAAATCGTTCCTGGCAGGCTCAGAGGATCAAACCCAGGTCAGTCCTGGGTCAGCCACGTGCAAGAAAAACACCCTACTGCTGTGTCATCACTCCAACCCCTAAATATTCCAAATTTTAAGATATCACAATATGAAAATGAAATCCCCATGCTTGGTGAAATGTTAGGACTGATTGGCAGGAGAAGGACATTAACACAGCTTTCTTGGATTAATTGATTTTTCCTAGAATGATGGATCCTTTGGCCTTGGAAATGTAATGTTGCATGCAGACACCAAAGAACAGTGACTCTCACTATCCATTAAGGAGTGTGTTTCAAATAATCACTTTCTGCTCTTGATCTATATACTTGAACTCCTTGAGGGTTAAGCAACAGTATTTGTTCACTCTTTTTCCCTTTACAAAATTCTTCTAGAAACAAGAAATATAAGTAGTTTCTACTTCCCTTTGTAGCATACATACACAGAATTGATTTAAATTTAAGTACAATAAATAAACAAATAAAATTATACCGTTTGCAATTCATCTGTACCTTCTTTTATACACATTTTATTAAGCCATAAAGTTTTAGGCTTAATGAAAGGATTCTTATTTTCATTTTATTTCTTGCCAATAAAAATGGTGATCAACTTTCCCTCACATTTTTGGTGATGAAGAGAAACACATCCCTATCACCTATCTGATGTTTGTCTCTTGAAAATGGTTGGGGCCTAGAGACAGAACAGTGATAGGGCATTTGCCTTGCACACAGCGAATCCAGGATGGATGGTGGTTTGAATCCTACCATTTTATATGGTCCCCCTGTGCCTGCCAGGATCGATTTCTGAGCAAAGAGCCAGGAGTAATCCCGGAGCACATAGGTGTGACCCCCCCCCCAAAAAAAAAAGAAAGAAAGAAAAAAGAAAATGGATGAAAACTGTTAAAATGTACCAAAAATATTTTCTCATGGATTGTGCATACAAAGTCGATTGAGGTGCTCAAATTCAGGGGTGGAGCTTAGTATTACCTGGAAAATGTAAAATTCCTAACATTGTCTATAGTAAAAATTTAATGTACACTGGAAGTTCACATATTTTTGATCAATTAAGAGTCTAATAGTTTATTCTTCACCTTAAACATATATCTTGCTTCCTTATTTTACATATCTTTGCTTATTTACTTGCGCTTTAAAGTTTATGTTCTTTCTCGAATGCATATTAATTTCCTTCTCCTGTCTACATAACTTTCTAAATTTCATTTAATAAAAACTATCTTACTTCTCTAAAATAATTCTATGAATTATCACATAATTGGGGACACCAGGCTCAGAGAGATAATATCGCATCTCTAACTCATTTTATTATTCTGCTATTTTGCTTATTGTAATTTTTTCACTATCATTTATGGTGTTGGGAAGATCATTTCTATTGAACAAAAAGACAGTGAATGATAACTCAGTAAAAACTGTATTTTCATTGTAAATATGGAATAAAAGATAAAAAAAACTTTCAAGAATGGAAAAAAGCAGATGCCTGATGATAAACATTTTTTGTTCACTTATTCATTTATCATACACTTATTTGCCAAAGTCTAATAAAAAACAAACAAACACTGATTTCTAATCTAGGTTCGAGTAGGAAAATTTATCAATTTTTGGATTGGTAATCACTCCACACTTCCTTTCTTCTGCCATTGACACCCCCCACACACACACACCATGGCCCACCTTCTGTTCTTCTATTTTGGCTGGCATTCTCAGTAAGGAAAGGGATTCCGTGGGGTCAGACCGTCCCAAAGTACTGGCTAATAAGGGACTTTCCATCCCAGTCCTCCCACTCTTTCCTCAAGCACTGTCAGCAGTTCCCAGGCTATATCTCTCAGAGCACCTGCTGGTTCAGCGTTTCCCATTCGGGGGCTCCTATTTCTCAGAGAATAACTTGGACCTAGAATATTTTCCCTGACCTAGTGAAATACAAAATTATATAACCAAAGGAAAATAGGGTGACTTTCAACTGAATCTGATAAACAGAATAAAGAATTCAACCTGTCTTACTAAAAACAAAATCAAAGTTATTTATTACTCAAATTATAAAGTCAACATTATCTTCTGATTAATGAGAAATTATTTCAAAATAGGAATTACTTTAAAATATTAGTTTATACAGTTTAAAATGAAAAAAGACCTTCATTTATTGATGATGTATCAGCTGTACAGTTGATAATTCTGAAATTTTAAGCAAGTCAAACTATTTGAATTCATAAGAAATTTTTAAAGATTTGAAGGTAATTTACCTAGTTAAATATTTTAATTTAAAATAAATATAAATTTTATGTTGAACAATTAAAATATATTTATGGCTTGGGGCCGGAATGATAGCACAGTGGTAGGAGATTTGCCTTGCATGCAGCTGACCCAGGATGGACCTCAGCTCGATCCCTAACATCCCATATGGTCTCCTAAGCCAGGAGCGGTTTCTGAGTGCATATCCTGAACATCACCGGGTGTTGCCAAACAACAACAACAAATATATCTATCTATATAGTTATACATTTTCCCATATTTCAAAACTTTTCTTTAGTGTTAATAATTCAATATATATTTGTTTAAAGTTACCAATTTAAGATGTAAGATAATCTTGGGGTTTTGTTTGTTTGTTTTAAGGCCACACTTGGTGATACTAAGGGGATTATTCCTGGATCTGCACTCAGAAATTACTTCTGATACAATATGGTATGCTGAAGATGAAACCTGGGTCAGCTACATGAATGCAAGGTACTTTATCAGTCTAGCCTCAATATAAGACTATCTTTCCTATCCTAAGAGTCACATAGAACCAGACATTTTTCAAGAATAATTTTTTATCTAGATAAATTTTTGAAAAAAGAGAAGATTGCATACATTGTTTTTTCCTGAGGCCATATTTTTAATAATTGACCTGGAGCAGTCCATAATGTGCCTTCTACATAGTAGAAACTCAATATATACTGGATGAATTTTTTTGTTTGTTTTTTTTTTTTTTTGTGTCATACCCCATGGCGCTCAGGGGTTACTCCTGGCTCTGTGCTCAGAAATCTCTCCTGGCAGGCATGGGGGACCATATGGATGCCGGGATTCGAACCAGTCTGTCCAGGATCAGTTGAGTGCAAGGCAAACGTCCTATAACTATGCTATCTGTCTGGCTCCCTGGCTGAATTTTTATGTTTCTAAGGACTTTCTTGAACTTCACAATTAAGCAATATCTTTTTTATTTTTTTAAATGATAAGCTCTGATTTCTTCTGAAAAAGTATTTCCCCCTTAAGAATTAATGAAAGTGACAAAAATTAGTAGTTGGTTTAGGCTTATAGACAGAGCTAAAACTTGAAGACATAATTTTCCAATGAAAATTCTCTTGAGGTCAGCCAATACTTCTTACATGATGAGAATACTTCAAGTGCTGAATCTCTTGATAGACAAATGAACTGGGCAGGCCAATCACCATAGCTGAGCCTGTTTTCTCAGTGAAGAGAAACTAGTGAATCATTATCTCACAGATCACTTCCAAAAAGCAAGAAAGCAAGCTAGATAAATATAAGAGAATATCAGACGTTAACTATTTTCCCTTATTGTTTGTATATTACCTTTGGACTACAGACATCTTGGGGAAGAGTCAATAGAACTATGCCAACTAATGGTTCTTAATTACTAAGTGTCATTTAGACTTTTAAACTAGCTACATGATCTCATTTGACTTTACTGATATTAATTTCCTCCGCTGTAATAAGAGGGATAATCAGATTCTAAAAACATCTCCCTACAAAGTTCAATGACTCTGATTCCTTTATTGTTTGAATATATCAGGTAGAGGTGAGAGCTGGAGAAAGTGACAATAGGAATAATTTCTTAATTGAACATACACAGATCATGGAAGTTAATTTTCCTTAACTCATATGATTTTTCTTCATACAAAGAACTACCAATTATCCTGACTTCATTCACCATTACTTCCCACACCCACACATTTTTAAAAATAGCAAGGCTACGAAATAGTTTGAGTATATTTATAGACACAGTAGTTAGTAGCTTACTTATGGAAGAACTGAATTATCTCTAATATAATTTAGCAATGAATTTATAAGAAGCAAAAAGGCTTTTTATATATACCTTACACCTATATAAAAGTAGAGACTGCGACATATATTTGTGGCAAATCATACAAAGACCAGGTCATATTTTTTTCAGCCAGAGTCCAACCTTGACTGACATTAAGTTGCAAGAATTCCATAACACTATTTTTATGTAATAAGCAACTTAATTTGAAACAGTTCACTGCATCTCAATATCAAATACCACTTCAACAATTTTACTGACAAGTTAGTGTATGACTTAAAATGTTTTGGACTATCAGCAACTTTAGTTTCTCACAAGGATTTTTCTCAATTTTCAACTAAATAAGTATAAACTCAAAAAAACTACACTTCAATTCAAAGAATAGTTATTAAAAAGTCCATGTTATAATTTATCCTATTACATTTACCTAATTAATATGTACTCACAGAAGGTTTGTGCTAAATCTGAATTACTAGGGATGATTAATATACTATGTGGCTGGCCCTAATTTCATTAGCAAATTTAAGCATTAAGAATGGGGAATTAAAAACATTAGGTCAACCAAACAGAACAGCCCCCAAAGCAACACTTACATATCACCAACTACTAACTATTGTGCTTCTTTTGCTTTGGAGAGGAGAAAGAGTCTGACAAAGCATGAGATGGTCTTCATTAGTTTCTAAATGCTCAAGTTCCACTCTATTTAAAAGTAATTTGGGGGATTCTTAAAATGTTTAAACAACATAGTAATGCCATTCAATGAGCAAGAGAAAAAAAATAATCTTTGGTTTACTTTGCTTTACAGATAGGATTTAACCAAAGCTGGTTAAGGCTATATTTCCTTTCCAGGCAAATGAATTATTTTGGATGGTGGAGTAGAGGTGGGGTTTGGGTCAGAGATTAAAGAGTGAGTAGGGTTCTTGTGTAGCTTGTGGATGGCTCAAGTTAGATCCTGGCACACCTAATGGTCACCTAAGCACTGTCTGGAATGCTGCCTAAGCCCAGAGCCAGGAATAGCCCCTGAATAGCCAAAAAACAATAAAAACTTTTTTTTGTAAATGTCATTGAAAAAATTATCCTGATTTAGAATCTTTAAAAGCATTAAAAACAACAACAACAACAACAACAACAACAACAACAACAACTTTCAAAGTCCTACCACTTCAATTGACACTCCAGAATATTTCTTTCTTTTTAAAACACTTCTTGAAATTGTCTCTGGTATTTTCTAAATATATTCAACAGTCCTAGGGCTCTGGCAGTTTTTTAACTAATAAAATAAACATAGCAATTGAATACCTTCAGTCTATTAAAAGTATTGTTTGTATTCTAAGCTCCATCCACAAAGGCTAGAGAAAAATATCCGGTATAAACAAAAATACCCGTGGCATCTCAAAACAGCACTCTTTTCAAAATGCAAAAGGGAGAAATTTTCCACTCCCGTGCTACATAACTTTCTGGTGAACCTCATGTCAGCCAAGAAAGTGAAATTGCCTCAGTTGCTGAGAAGTTGAGGAGGAGGTGTGGGTGTAAAGCAGATCAGTAATTCTCTTTCTTTACTTTCTTCATCATTTCCCCAACCTTCCCCCAATATCTCTTTCTTTCCATGATACTGCTCTCCTTCTTCCATCTTTACTTTCATTATTTTCTTCCTTTCTCACCTCCAATTCTACCAGAAAATATATCTTTGTCCGTTCATCTTGCTGCTTAACCTCAAACTCTAAATTTTATACAGCAGACATAAATATTATTGGTTAGTGTGTTTAAAATAATGCAAGTGAGAATACAGTGGACTAGGGTTTTGGCTGGGATTAAAATCTTTGCCAGAGTTCCCAGCACTCAAGTTTCCAGGAGGGAGAGAAATATTAACTTCTGTGAGTACTGAGAACATCAGGCTGCTGCAACCCTATTATAGCCACAAGGGTCTGAATTTGCACCTTGCACCAGGCAGAGCAGGTAGCCAGAAGGCCCAGCAAAGACCATTATCTTGGACTGAAGTGTCTCCTCTTTCTAAGCATGAACTTTGGTTCTACAGATCAAAGGGTTCAAGTAAAGTAAGGAAGATACACTGTGACTTCTTGATCTTTACTAAGTAGAGTAATCTTCCCCAAAGTTTTTCTTTTTTTATTTTTTTAATTGTCTTAGTGTTTTTAAAAACTAAAACAGAAGTGGGGCTCACCTGTCTGTGCTAAAGTTGCAGGCCAGGTTTGAGGAATCATGAGGTGCCAGGAATTAAACCCTAGTCAGCTACATGCAAGACAGTACCTTATCCCCTATGCTATATCTACAGCACGTTTTGTGGTCTTATTCATGTCTTAGCACTATTGCCAAGTTACACATACTGCCTACAATTTCAATCTCTACTCATTTATTTAGGCCTCTATCTAAAATAGTGTGTACCTTAGTTTTCTCAATTGGAAAATGATAATGGTACTCTAAGTTAGGAGTTGAAGAATAATTAAACTACAAAACTCGTCTATCAGATGAAAATCACAGTTTACAAAATGAAAATATGGGCATTCATCCTGCTTGGGGGTAGCTTCTATCACACTAATTAGCACTGTAGTTCATTTGTATTCTTTAGATACTATTATTTAAGTGGCTTCATTGTAGATATATTTTAAGAGTGAAGTTTAATGATGAGATTAAAAGAAAATAGACCATTTCCATTAAAAGCAAGGTCACAACAAGATTAAAAAGGTTATAGGAGGAACCAGAGAGAGAGCATGGAGGTAAAGCATTTGCCTTGCATGAAGAAGGTCAGTGGTTCGAATACTGGCATCCCATATGGTCCCCGAACCTGCGAGGAGCGATTTCTGAGCAGAGTCAGGAGTAACCCCTGAGCGCTGCTGGGTGTGACTCCCCAAAACAAACAAACAAAAAAGGTTATAGGAGGGGCCAGAGTGGTGCCTCAGCAGTAGAGTGTTTGCCTTCACGCAGCTGACCTAGGATGGACTGAAGTTCGATCTCTCAGCGTCCCATATGATCCCCCAAGCTGGAAATGATTTCTGAGTGCATAACCAGGAGTGACGCAGGTGTGGTCTAAACACACACACACACACACACACACACACACACACACACACACACACACACACACATTATATGCCAGCCTGCCAGGATTGATTTCTCAGTGCAGAGCCAAGAGTAAGTAAGCTCCAATCTCTCAGATGTGCCCTCCTTCCACAATAAACTGAGACAGCTATATTCTGTAAATGTAAAACAAAAAGGGTAAGAAAAACAGGGCAAAGCGGAGGGGCACTTGCAATATACTAACATCAAATAGATTTAAGTTTGAAATAAATGCATCTAAAATATGGAGTGACATATGAAAAGTATAAATATTAAATGTTAAACAGGTCTAAACATTTTAGCCTACTTAAAAATTGCTTTTAAGGTAAAAATAGTTTCTTTAAAAACGTCTGGAATCTCAAATAAATTACAGAAGATAAATTAGCACAACTTGGCAATTTTTTTTTTTTTTTTGGTTTTTGGGCCACACCCGGTGACTCTCAGGGGTTACTCCTGGCTATGCGCTCAGAGGTCACTCCTGGCTTGGAGGACCATATGGGACGCCGGGGGATCGAACCGCGGTCCGTCCTAGGCTAGCGCAGGCAAGGCAGGCACCTTACCTCCAGCGCCACCGCCCGGCCCCGCAATTATGTTTTTTTTTTTATCAAAGCCTAGCAATATTTGGATAATTTTTCAGGGTAATTAGATATATTAATTTTAAGCATATAAGGTATCTTACCACATTAAACATTATTTCTATGGAATTATTTGGTAAGCTTAAGGCCAGGAAAAAGTTTATAATTTCAATAGTTAACCTAATAAAATGTAAAACATCAATTAATACATTAACTTTATTTTTACAATACATTTAGAATATAGTAAATTTGTATTCATGACTTAAGGAATGTAATAAAAATATTATTAGTATAGTTCCAATCTACAAAAGGTACCTCTGAAAGACTCTCATGAGGTTGTTAAAATTTTGCAATGAATAGCCATGGCTAATTTTTTCATTGAAACTTGAAGTATCTTAACTTCAGTCACAAGCAAACAACACTTTAAAGAAATTTCCATTATTCCTATATTAAGATGCCATACCTCATACAACTACTAACAGGAAAGTATTTTTATTCAGACCCCAGCCTGAGGAAAAGTTGTTTTTTTTAAAGATGGAAAGTAAAACACAACTTATATTTTCAAAGCAGAAAAGAAAGTATTGCTAAATAAGTAGCAATTATGCTGAAGAATTTATATGCTAAGCACGACTGAATATAAAAGCACCAGAGCAGTCAACCATAACTTTAGCACTTTGAGTATGATTAACAGAATGAACTTTCAAAGGTCAATTAAATGTCAACACACTTTAAAGAGATACTCTTAAGTCTGGTCAGTGTATAATAACACCTTATAAGTTAAAACATCCTTCTTATATAAATGGAATGCCATGTGATTTATGCACTGTAACACTTCCAGATTATAGAAAATAATCTATAAGCAATTCTCCAGTTTTGACTACTTAACATTTTGAAGTTATCAAATGATTCAAAAATAGCAATATTTATTATTTAGCAATATTCAATGAATCAAATGTAAGTGCTAAGAGTTTTTCAATAGCTGACCCTATTTATTCTTATAGGAAGTAATTCACAAATAAAATCTTTATTGTTCCTAATACATTTTATCTTTATAGCTACTTCATCCCACTCTTTCTCTGACTGTGGCTAAAGCACTTGCCAAAACATTATATTAAAAAATGTTTAGCATTCAAAATGATGAGATGTAGCAGGGCTATAAAGTGTCACGTACCTTCCCAGCTATTTCTCTTGACTCTTAATATTATTATTATTAGGGGGGGTTGCTAGAATGACATCCATCTGAGATCAAGGATTGCTCTAGATTTTTTGTTTAGGGATCTCTCAGCAGTATTTAGGAACCATATGAAGTGCCAGGAATTGAGCAGGGTCAGGTGCAAGAGAAGTGTCTTAACTCCTGTACTATTTTTCCTACAAAGTTTAACAAGAAATCTAGAAAATAAACTTTAAGTCTGAGGGTAGGGACCTCTTTGATAACCTATCAATGCCTTTATAGTATTGCTCTAAAAAGGTAAATTTGGAGTTGAGTTCTGGAGCTATTATTATGGAATCAGAGAGCAACCTCTTTCCCCTTCAATAACTCCAAAACTTAGATTCCAAGAGAGATAGCAGTCATTCTGAGACACTGCAAAGTTCAGGGTCATAAATACTTACCCAAACCCGAGATTAAAAGTGAGTAAAAATGTATAAATGGTGCTAATAAAAATATCAAGACTAAAAGGAAGGAGACTAAAGGAGATAGTGTTTGAAACAGGGAGCTAGAGAAGAAATTCTGAGCTATTATTTTCCACTGCTGTCTGACTCCTTCTATGTCCTATTGTGTCCTCTGCTCAACAATTACTTCTTAGTGATATGACCTTCCACTATCTCCAGTTCTATTTATCTCCACCTGCATTGTCTTCCTCTCTTGTCACTCTTCTACAGAAATCCTACAGAGTAAAAATGAAAGTTTTAAAACTTGTAATTAGATGCTACATATATTGAGTGTATTGAGTGACAATTATCATCTGTCACCAATCTTGCATAATGTATATTACATAATTTCTAAAACAGTTCTCATGAACTCTACTGTTGTCTAGAAAGAAAACTGAAGCTTAGAGGGTCAAGGATGCAGCTTTAAGTCACCAAGGCATAAGCTAGGATTTAAATCAGGTATAGTTGACTCCTCAGTCTTCTTTGACCTTGTCTCCTAAACTCTCTCCTGCCCCCCCTTTTCTCAATATGAAATGCTCACTTATACATCAGGTAAATTAATAGATCAAAGGCACTGTGTAGCTTGGTAGATGAAATTTTGACAACAGAGAGGACCTAGGCTCAGCCAAAGACTACCAAATTATCAGCGTTAAGACTGAAATATATGAACATTAAAGGGTGTCAAAGGTAGTTATCAAACCAACATTCTGGAACTTTCTGATCTTCGGAAACTTGGGAGATCATATACAATACTTTGCTTTAAATTTCATTTTCCTTGTTGAAGGAATGATCATTCTACAAAACACACAGTCTAGAGAAGCAGACATATACCATGAATAAAAAGGGGTCTCTTGGGGGGCTGTAGTGATAGCACAACTGTGGGGTGTTTGCCTTGCATGCAGCTGACCCAGGACAGACCTGGGTTAGATCCCCGGCGTCCCATTTTGTCCCCTGAGCCAAGAGCAATTTCTGAGCACAGGAGTAATCCCTGAGCATCACTGGATATGGCCCAAATACCCCATCCCCCCAAATAAGGGGGTCTATTGGGCCTTGCATCCCAAAGCAGCTTTGACTTTGTTTATAGGCAGTCTTGCTTTCTCTAAAGAAAACCTTGAAGGGTGTTTTAACCCCAAGTACCAACATGTATATTTCTAGAAGGAAAATGATCAGAGCAGTAGAAATCTGGGAGGCTTTTTAGAAATTCCTACTGAAAGCAACAATTTCCATTAGACACTGAAACAAAAGTGTTAACTACTCCCAATTTGAATAATTCTTTGGGAGCAGCTTGTTAAGAATACAGACCTAAGTTTGTTCATAGACATTCTGATTTTTCAAGTGAAGGACAGTGTCCTGAAGTCTAATATTTTCCAAATACCACAGAAGATTCAGATAGTGGTAAAAAGAATAACACTCTGTTTCTATTCTGATTACTATCAGAGTTTAATAATTAAACTCAGTAATAAATTGTATCTTCAATAAATTAGGAACTCAGTCATACATATTCAACTAAAACAGCATGTGGTTCCACCAGTAGGTTCTAGCTCTGTCAATTTTCCATAAGGTCACAAGAATTATTCCTGAAGTAGATTATCACACAGACCTTTAGGAAAAATGCTGTCTCGATGTGAAGTTCACGTACCATCTCTAAACACACACACACACACACACACACACACACACAAAACACACACACAAAAAACACACTTTCTGAAGTGAAAACTTTCTTGGAAGGCAATTATTTCCACTGCTTATTTTCTGTCTAGTGTAAGTCTGGGCATAAGTTTCTTACTACAGATTTTTATGGATTTCAAAAGGTATACTTTACTTCATGTAATTGTACCAAAAGATTTATTTCATGTAATTTTAAAAAGTCAGCTTAAAAAAAATTCAACAGCACTCAGGTGAAACATGATAGTTATGATTAAGCCCTTGAATTAGACATTCAATCATAATTCAAACAGCTACTGGTTGTTTAAGAAACATATTTTCTAAGGTTCTCATTTTCAAAGAACACTGTCATAAAATGTTATTTCAAATTAAAACAACTATCCTACTCCAAAAAATTGTACAAATTGTCTCTATCTCTTTCCAAATCTGAATGCACAAACTTTCAGGATAGCGACTTGAATTAACTTCAGTTCTTTTCTTCCAATTCTTTCTCTTCTCCCCAAGGCACACAGTAATTTTAATGGTGGACAAAGATAATATTTAATTATTTTAACTAAGCTCTGGATATTTTACTTACAAATATTTGTTGACTATATCTATGCATTTAAACACAAACATTTCTGTTACAACATTCCCAAGAAAAGTAGCCAGTGGAGTACTCTCAAGAATGTTAAGAAAACTTGGGAAATCTTATCACAGAGAGAACAAAATGACTTCTCATATACAGTATTGACAATTATACTATTAAGAGTGAAAAAAGTTTTTGTTATGGAACATATTTGATTTTATTATTTCTAGAAAATAGGCAGTTTACCTTGACAACCAAAAGTTACCCCTCCATTGCTTTGCAACACAATCTGTGAGGACTGTATTTCAACATGATTGCCAGGGCAAGCCTTTAACGTTAATAATTTATCAAAATTTAACATGCCACTAACACTTCCCAACAAAGAAGATTATGTAAGAGCGTCGTCAGTGATACCGAACACAATAGCTATTTTCAAACCTTCATTAAAATTAGGCCAAGGAGTTACTGTGTCTGTAGGAAGAGTTACATTAGTTTCAGACTGACTTTGGATGTAAAGGCATTTTCTCGTCCTTGTCAGAACTCGGCTTCCTGGCCCCAACCCAGCACCCTTGTGACCCCCGTCTCCCCACACACAAAAGGTTCAGCTGACAAAATACAAAATAGAAATAACAAGCAAAACGTGCCCTTGTTGACTCTCACCCAAATAAAAGCCTCCTTCCTCTAATCAGCCTTCAGAAGGGATAAACGGATCCCACCCCCCCCGGCCCCCCCCCCACACCCCGCCAACTTAACTCTCAAGCTTGGTTCTCAGTCTCTGGGTCAGGTCCCAAGAATTCCAAAAGGTGCAGCAAACAAAATTAGTTTAAAAAGCGTCTTTAAAACAGACGTCGGCTTTATTTTTTGCATGAAAACAGAATGCACCTTCAAACAGCACCGTTTGAAAGCCTCAGCCTTAACAATTAAGTCTCAGGAAACTCAAAGGTGAATCCACACTCAGGTTTAAATCCACACGGGGCCTACGTCTCCAGAACTCGGGCACCCCATCAAGAGGCCCAAGGGGAAAAAAATCTCCAATCGAGATGCATTTATTTGAAGGAGAGGAAGGAAAAACGGGGGTGGGGGGGTGAGGGGGACGAACAGCCTGGACGACACCACAGATCCTGGAGCTGTCCTCAGCTGTCCGCGGTCCCCTTCCCGCTCCCCACCCCAGGAAGGAGCTCTCAGTGCTGAAGTCACGCGTCCAAGGTCACACTCGTCCAGTTCCAGACGCGGCTGCTCCACGACCTTCTCTCCCGCTCCCCGAGGCTCGGGCAGAAGCGGGGATTGGGGGGGGGGTGTTCCCACGGCTAAGCCTCACTGGCCACAGGCATGCCAGCTCTTGCAAACCTCGCCCTGGTCTGTGCCCTCCCGGACTGCTCCCCGACAAAAGTGCCAAAGGCTCACCCTACGTCTCCTTGCACGGTGCCAGGTGCCCGACGAACTGGGCACTCAATTCCTCGTTCTCCCTCCCGGCCGACTCACCCGCAGCTCCCGGGCACGCTCCGGCCCGGCTCGGTCCCCGCGGCCGGCGAAGGCAGAAAAGTCACCAGCGGCCACCGCCACGCCGTGGGCGGAAGGCGCCGCAAACTTTTTATCCGGCGAGCAAGTTGCCTCGCACGGCGGCGGGCCGGACCGACTGCTCTTCCCGGACTCGGGGACCAGGAGGCGGTGCCCCGGGCCCGGCGGGGACTAGCCCGGCCGGGAGCGCAGCGCTGGGGCATTGGGGACGAGCCGGGACGCCGTCGAGGTGCGAGCCCGACGCTGGAGGAGCGCAGAGCCCGAGCCCGGCCGCATTGTCTGGGCAGCCCAGCGGACCCACACACCCGGCGGCGGCGGCACGGAGCTGTCGTCCGGGACCCGTCGCCCCCGCCGCCGCTCGCCGCCTTCTTTGTGTCGCTCGCCGCCTTCGGCCCCGGACGCTCGCTCGCCTGCTGACAGCTGCAAGGGCTGGCCGAGCCGGGCACCGCTTCTCCCCCGCGGCGGCTGCCGTCCGCGGAGCCCAGCCGGGCCCGCACGACCCGGGGCAGAGGAGCTTTGACAGATGCCGTCTCGGAGCGGCCATCGCCGAGAGAAGTCCCCCGGGAGACGGAGCGGGAACACAAGCACAACCCTGCGGCGACCCCGAACCCCCGGCCTCGCTCCACGGCCGCCAGCCCCGCTCCAGTCCAGTCCCGCGGCCGGCGCCCAACTCCGCCGCCGAGCGCGCTCGGTGCAGAATCCAGGGGAACCCGCTCCGCCCCCCTGGCTCCAGCACCCGCCAATGGGATCGGCCTACAGGGGGCTGTGGCCTCCAATCGAGTGTCGGAAAATCCGGCCTGGCCCGGGGACTGCGGCCAATACAATAGGACTCCGGCTACACACCCGCCCCAATCCGCTGGGAACAGCCCGCTCGCAGACTTAGACTAACGGTGGGACGCGGGTTCTCCGGGCTTCGCGCAAAATCACCGCACCCCGAGCGTGTCACCAGTGAGGGTCTGTCTGTTCGAGGCAGATCCGGGGCTGCATTTATGATGGAGGGCACCGACGAAGAGGCAAACGCTGCACGCAATAATACTTTTGTAGGTCACCAGATTTTTCTGCTCGGATGAACACTTTTTTTCTGCCAAAGGTTCGTTTATGCAAGAAGGCTGAACAAATAGTGTGGCCTTGGAACTGTTCCAACGGAAGGCCCTGCCTTCTAGTTACTCTGAAGTGTCTAAGTGTCCTTTCAGCCAGGACTTTAGTACTTTCTTTTTCTTTTCTTTTTTTACTAAATGTGCCCAAACATCAGGTATTTGAAACAGTCTGTCCTGCTCCCCAATATAGGTGGAATTCGTATTAAAGGTTGTTTGTTCTTTTGAAAGACTGCTGTAGTCAAGAATTAAATCATGGAAGTTTTGTCCGCAAGTCATCTTTAATCTGAACCTTTACCTTTATAATAAAATAAGAAACACTACACAGACTATGTTTGGAGATTGTATACTATAGCCCAGTAGAAGAATAATGCATGTGTGAGTGAGAGACGGGGGAGAGATTTGAGTTACGCATTGACCAGATAAGTTGAACATCTAATGAAAAAATGTTGAAATTAATAGACATTCTACAGTCATCTGTCTTGTGGTTTTAAACAGGATTACTGACTTGTTTATATGTTTTATAAACCTTTCTGGGTTCTTTACTTGAAAGCATACATTAAAATCAAAATGCAATTATTTGTTCTTCAAATAACTGTCACGGTTATTCTAGCAGTAAACTTTGCATTTAAATATTCACACATTCGTGAAAGTTTCCCCCTCCTATGATTATGCTATCATGATTAAAATTTGTAACTTTTTTACATTAGCTTAAAGGGACTGCACAGATTCCCCCGAAGACTAATGACCATGAGATTTAGGTTATAGATTGACCTTTAGGAAGATCTATTAATGAAATAATGACTTTTTTTTTCCTCTTTGGGGGGCTCTTCTACTTAAAAAATAAAGCCAGTTTTGAGAACAGAAGGTAAAAATACCTAAAATTTGGACTTTATAGAAAAGTTTGAAAAATTCGATTTAATTCATCTGATTTTGGTAATGGGGTGGTGGGCACACTCAACATGCTCAGGAATTACTCCTGGCTCTATAATCAGGAATCACTCCATTTGGGATTCTGAGGCTCAATCTGCCTGACCTACTATGCAATAATTTCTACCACTATCTTATTACTTCTTAAAAGCAAAATGGATCTTAACGCCTAATTTGTAAATTCCTGTTTGTTTTTAAAAGTTATGCTCTCATGGGGCCAGAGTGATAGCATAGCGGTAGGGCATTTGCCTTGTACTTGGCCAACTCTGGACGGACTCTGGTTCGATTCCCAGCATCCCATATGGTCCCCGAGCCTGCAAGGAGAGATTTCTGAGCGCAGAGCCAGGAGTGACCCCAAATAAAAAACAAACAAAACCAAAGTTACGTTATGTTCTCATTAAAAGTGAAAGAAAGCTAAATGAAAATGAAGACAACAGTTATATAAACAAATGTCTGAATAAAAAGAATTTTAGCATATGCAAGTTGTAATATATACACATTTCTTTACATATTGTATAGCTGCCAAATACATAGTTTTATATGAATTTTATTGATGATTACCAAATTTATATATATTATGAGATTTGGAAGTCTTTATTAAGGATCACTTAAACTATTATTTTTCAAAGAAAAACAAATGCGTATTTTAGATATTTTACATGTGTCATATGTAATGTTGCTTGTTTCATTTGTTCTGAAATATGCAATTTAGTTTAGGATTTTATTACTTCAAGAAAATGTGCATATGGTAACACTAGAATATGAAACTTACTAAATTTAATTGAACCAGAAGTCGTTGTTTTTCACTAATTAACTCCACAGATTTTATTTTTTGAGTAAAAACTTGTGGTAGAATTATTTATATGAATCTAGTATGTATTATTAAATGTATATAATTTAAATGTATGTATGCAAATAAAATGTATAAAAATAAGTCTATGGTAATATTTTGATAATTGATTTATCCCATTGAGTGAATAAATATGTCATCATTTTTTGGACAATATTCATAATTCTCTGTGGTAAAGTCATATCCACCAAGTGATATTGGCAAAGTTTTTTTGATCAATAATTTCTTCCTGTGTTGAACAAGAGACCTTAGCTTTTTTGGGGACGTTGGGTCACATCCAGTAACACAGGGGCTACTTCTGGCTCTGCGCTCAGAAATTGCCCCTGGCAGGTTTAGGGGACCATATGGGATGCCAGGAATCAACCATCTTCAGTCACGGTTCGGTGGTGTGCAAGGCAAACGCCCTACTGCTGTGCTATATTTCCGGCCCCCAATCTTAGCTTTTTGTTTGTTTGTTTCTTTTTGAGTACTTTTGTGGCTGGGGGGGGGGGGGAACACACCCGGTGACGCTAGGAGATTACTCCTGGCTTTGAGCTCAGAAATCGCTCCTGATTTGGGGGACCGTATGGGACACAAGAGGATCGAATGGCAGTCCTTCCCAGGCTAGCGTGGGCAAGGCAAACGCCTTATGGCTCCGTGCCACCTCTCCGCCCCCACCTCCCGACCTTAGCTTTTTCTTTTATAATAATTTTTATTGTGACCAAAGAGTGAATAACAAATATTTCATAGTAGTATTTAAGGTACATAGTGACAATGAATGAGGGCCATTCCCACCACCAGAGTTGTCCTCCTCCCTCCACCCCTTTTCCCAGCATGTGTCCCATATCTCCCTCCTTTGTCCCCCCCCCCCAGACTGCTGTGTATAGCTTGTTGTAGATAGGGTATCGATTCTGTTGTTGACTTTAGGTTTGATGTTTAAGTCGGATCATTTTTTAATTCCACTCAATGTTCATATGACTGTCTGGTCCTGGTACCGTTCATTATTATTCCCCCCTCCAACCCCCGCACTTCATGAGGTTGGCCAAGTGCAACCTCTGTGTTATTGCTTCGGACCTTGTATGTATCAATTTTAAGGCATTTTCTGAAATGAAGTCTAAATGCATGAAAAATTACTGAGTCATGCATAGATCTTTGTATGAAGAAACAGGAGAAACTTAAGTAGATGTGTGCTGAGGTCAAAGTAAAATAAGTTGCTGCAGTTTCCTTCAAAGAGGAAGAAGAAACAGATTCACTAGGGATAGCTTCTCAAAACTTTTTCAGAGAGGCAGAAGAGTATAGAAGAACATGATAGAGAAATCAACTTATTTTTAAGGTAAAAACTATCAGTAACATAGCTCCTTTCAGTAACTCTGGGTTATCACTTAAAGCCTATTTGACTTAAACATAATCTGGATGATATTAGAAATTATGTATAAAATATAGCTATTTCCCATCTTACCCGTCAGAAGTCTTTATATATGACTTATATATTATATATTAATTATATATAATATATAAGTTACTTATATAACACCTAGAAAATGTCTCAGATACAGTAAATATTTTACTAGAATTACTATACACCTATATTTTTCAATATTGAGCCTCTTTTAGAAAATTATCTAACTTTTATTTTCAAATAATATTTTGCAATACTTTTTTAAAAGTCTCCATTTCATCTTGAGTCATCTATTTTAATTTTATATAAACTACAAGTTACCAATCACACATCCTTTAAAATAGAATTGTTTTTCCTCCCAGCTCCTTAAAATAGAATTTTTAATGAAAAGTAAATATTGGCATTCCTTTTCTAAGTCAGTATAGGAGGCTATCATTGTAAAAAGGAGGGTTCCTATAGTGAATGATAGAAGTACTCAACTAAAACTGCATATATGAAAGTTTTTTATTAGTTATCATGATTAACAGTTATTCTTACTATCTGAAGAAAGTAAAGGTAAAAGTATAACTAAAAAAGAAGTTGGCATGTGAAATAAGGGAGAAAATATGGAGGGCTGAATTAGAGTATTAAAAACCTTTCATATATAGGAAAATCAAGAAATGAAGGCTTTTACCCTGCCAGGGAAGGTCATACTCTTCCTCTGTAGAACAGCACTTTCTTGCTCTCTCTCTTTCTCCTTCTCTTTCCCCTCAACTTTCTCTCGGTAAATAGAATCACTCCCTTTCTCTAGAAAGGGGATAAGAAACAAATTTAAATAGATGATTCTAATTCATAACCATAAGTATTTAAAAATAATAATTAATATTACAATAGTGTTGAGAGAACTTTGGTAAAAAAATCATTTTACATAGCTGAGAATAAAGTGCATAGAGACTGAAAATAGATTCTAGAAAATTAACATAAAGCAAAGAGTTTTAGTTTTTCATTATTTAAATTTTCAAATAATATTATCTCATTTTCTACAACAGACAAGACTAAAAGATATCCTTTAAGGAATTGGAGTGCTGCTTCAGGACGTATTTTATTTGCCTTGAAGTGAAACCTTCAGCCAAGATCTTAGTTCAATTCTGGCCACAAAATAAGGTTTGCCAAGCACTACCAGTGGTAAGTCCAGAGCACAAAGCCAGGAATAGCTCCTGAGCACAGCAGAGTGTGGCTCAAATCCCTCCTCAATCCACTTCAGAAGGCTTCTTTTATGAAAGGGTTGCAGTTGTACATTAGGAAGATTATTATTTTGTTTGATCTTTTATACCAAATGTAAACATTACTTTTAATGAGCTTTTAATATTTTTTAACAAAAAAGTTTGAGCAAGATCTTTAGAAACAAAGGTGGGGCTTAAAGGACTGGATTTTCACCTGATGGACTTGGATTTGTCCCCCAACCCCTGCCATGACTGATCTCTGAGCACAGAGCTAGTATACGCCTGCACCACCTCCAGTGTAGCCCTACAAGAAAAACCACAATTAGAGTAGGTTTAGGAACTCCGTGTGCTATAAAATATACATATTATGGGGCCAGAGCAGTGGCGCAGCAGTAAGGCCTTTACCTTGCATGTGGCTGACCTAGTATGGACCATGATTCGATCTCCTGGCATCCCATATGGTCCCTCAAGCCAGGAGTGATTTCTGAGTGCATAGTGAGGAGTAACTCCTGAGAGTCACTGGGTGTGACCCCAAAACAAAACAAAAACAAAACAAAAACAAAAACAAGACATACATATTAATAACAGGTTTTAATAAAGCAAATATAGTGAATATCTAGTAAAATTTCCTTATTTACTGCACACTTAATTCATAATATAGACTCCTTTGCGCTATAGAAAAACTATGACTTTGGATTTCATAGATTCTAGTACATATTGGTTACAGGAGGGTGTATGTTAAATACCTATTTTTTAAAGAAGTACTTGTATAATTTGACATTGTTCAACTTAGTATACAGGAAAAGTTAAGAAATTTGTGCAATTGTGAGCTTCATAGCTTGAGAATGAATAAAAATTATGGAGAAGTTTTAGTGAAAATTTACTAAACGAATTAGAAATCTGGAGCACAGGCTATTTGAGGAATCAAAATGTTTGAGCTATGGGGGTTGTAAATATTCAGATAGAAGTCAATGCTAATTTTCATGCCAGATAAGAGTATTGGGGCCACTCTAAAATGCTCCTGGGTAGTCTATTAGAATTAACTTATCTAGATTAGTAGTAAAATCAATCCACTACAATTACAGACCGTATTGTGAATATTCAAAGACAAGAGGAAAAATCATTACAAGGAATCATAGGGGAAGAAAAAGGATGGGACTGGAGAATATGGTGTTTGTAGAGCATGCATATTAAAGAAAAAAGTGAAATAAATGTCTGATTACCAGTTGGATAATCTGCTAATTAATAAGGATTTTAAAATAATGTAGTAAAAATAATTAAAGCATTATTATGGAAGTTAAGACTATCAGATTATATTGTTTTAATTCTAATATAGTTTTGTTTAATAATGTTAAAACTATTTATGAAAACAACTGTAAACAAAGTATTCTCATGTAGATTTCATTTTTGCAAAGTTGTCTCATAATAAATGCACAAATAAGGGACTGGATGGGTCAGATCAGTGGTGCTAAGTAAGGCGTCTGCCTTGCAAGTGCTAGCCTAGGATGAACCGCAGTTTGATCCCTGGCGCCCTATATGGTCACCCCAAGCCAGGAGCGATTTCTGATCTCATAGACAGGAGTAACCCCTGAGCGTCAATGGGTGTGCCCCTCAAAAAACCCAGACAAATAAGGGACTGGAGAGATAGTAGTACATCAGGTAAGGTATTTGCCCTGCATGTATCTGGCCTATGTTCAATTCCCAGCACCCAAATGGTTCCCTGAGCCCACTAGGAATGAAACTTGAATAAGCAGTAAGCCACAAGCACAGCCCAGTATGGTCCAAAAGCAAACTAAATATTCCACAGAAAACAATCTACACAAATAAGTATAGAATTTGTATTTACTTTTTCCTTTGGGAAAGTGAAGTCTCATACTTAATCTTCAAACCTCAAAAGTTTACCCCAGATGAGAAGAAAACAGCATGGTTTAGTATTTTCATTCAAAGACATTTTGGAACCTTGCTACTTTGATGGGATTCAAAAAGGCCACTATCTCCTTTGGGTTTATAAATAAAGATGACAATAATTTAATATTACAGATGTTAATAACTCTCTCTCATTCATTATTGTAAAGGATGGAAACCACCGATCTGTAAATATTTGTAAACCATTATTTGAGTTTCTGGTATTATTAGTGTAGGTTCTGTTTCTATTTCATGGAAAATGAAAAGAAGATGCAGTGATTTAAATTTGTCTTTGTTTACTAGATAAGATTGTGTCCTTAGCCTTAGGTCCAATTTCTCATAATTAGTCACAAATGTTCATTCCACAACTTTGATTTATGCTTTGAACTATGTTCAATAAATAAAAAGTTAGAATATTTTGGTGGTTTCCTTAATTTATTTTTTTGAATTGAAGAATCAGATTTGATTACTGGAAATAACTGATTGGAAGTCCTATAATATTTGAGATATTGTCTGTCTCCCTCAGGGGTTTCCAGTTCCCAAGAAATTATTTGGGAATGAAAAATCATGGTAAGAAATTCTGTGAAGGAAACAAATAGAAATCTCCTTTTCTTTGTAAGATGACAAAGCACAGAACTGTAAAGAATTAAATTGCACTGGTAAAGCGGGGTGTGCAGCTTATGACTGAAACCCAACTATGAATATGTTTGTAATCATGGTGTTTAAAAAATCATTTTATTTTTATTTTTATTTATTTATTTTATTATTTTATTTTTGAATAAAGAAATTATTTTAAAAATTTTATCTTTATTTAAACAGCATGATTAAAAATATAATAGCAGTTGTATGATTTAAGTTATGTAAAGAACACCCCCCTTCACAAGTGCAACATTCCCACCACCAATGTCCCAAATATCCCTCACCCCACTCCACCCCACCCACACCTGTACTCAAGACAGGCTTTCTAATTCCCTCATTAATTCACATTGTTAGGATAGTTCTCTATGTAGTTATTTCTCTTTTATTTTAATCCAAATAAGAAATAAAGATACTTTTCTTTCTCTTATAAAAAGATAAAAGTTTAAAAAAAAAAACAAGTAATCCCAGTATTGTGTTTTGGGAAATATACACTCATAGACTGCTGTTAAAAAGGATATTGGGTCAGGGGAAGAAGATTTGGTCTTTCCTGGTGGGACTGAGTGTCAGAGACCCAAGCTGCCAGAGCTGAGTTCTTGCTCAGGCAAGCTCTTTCAAAATACTTCAAGCTTTCTTGAGCCAGAACAGTGGCACAGTGGTAGGGAATTTGCCTTACACGCGGCTAACCTAAGAGGGATTGCGGTTCAATTCCCCGGCATCCCATATGGTCCCCCGAGCCAGGAGGAATTTCTGAGTACAGAGGCAGTACCCCTCAGGAGTAACCCCTGAGCATTTCTGGGTGTGCCCCCCGAAAAAAAATACTTCAAGCTTTTTTTTAATAAAGGAGCCAAGAGGACTATGACAAGTCCCCAGACCAGGAGATGGAAAAAGAGGGAGAGAGAGCTGAGTTTGTGATCAGGGTAAGGTCAGATTAAGGGCCCGGTAAAAGGAACAGGTATACAAGGCAAAAGATAAATAATCCAAAAGGATATGGCTGCAGGTCTTTCAAAATCAGGGAGAAAAGCCATAGACAGTAGAAACAGTTTGATTAAATTGCTGCTTCAACCACCTCTTTCAACTGTCACACACTCTCCACACTGACTCTGTACACCACGACGTAGTTATTTCTCTAACAGCACTCATCACTCTGTGTGGTGAGCTTCATGTCGTGAGGTGCATCTTCCAGCTCTCCTCTCTTGTGTCTCTGAAAATTATTGCAAGTGTCTTTAATTTTTCTTAAATAGAAATTTTCTTAAATTTTCTTTAAATTTTAAATTTAAATTTCTTTAAATTTTCTTAAATAGATGAGTGAGACCATTCTGCATCTCTCTCTCTCTCTCTCTCTCTCTCTCTCTCTCTCTCTCTCTCTCTCTCTCTCTCTCTCTCTCTCTCTCCCTCTGACTTATTTCACTCAGCATAATAGATTCCATGTACATCCATGTATAGGAAACTTTCATTACTTTATCTCTCCTGATGGCTGCAAAATATTCCATTGTGAATATGTACCACAGTTTTTTTTAGCCATTTATCTGTTGAAGGGCATCTTGGTTGTTTCCAGACACTTGCTATGGTAAAAAGTGCTGCAATGAATATAGGTGTAAGGAAAGGATTTTTGTAATGTATTTTTGAATTCCTAGGGTATATTCCTAGGAGTGGTATAGCTGGATAGTATGGAACTCAATTTTCAGTTTTTGGAGGAATCTCCATATCGCTTTCCATAAAGGTTGCACTAGACAACATTCCCACCAGCACTGGAAAAGAGTCCTTTCTCTCCGCATCCCCACCAACACAGTTTGTTTTCCTTCTTTGTGATGTGTGTCAATCTCAGTGGTGTGAGATGGTACCTAATAGTTGTTTTGATTTGCATCTCTCTGACGATTAGTGATGTGGAGCAAATTTTCATGTGTCTTTTTGCCATTTGCATTTCTTCTACAAAGTGTCTGTTCATTCCTTCTCCCCATTTTTTGGTGAAGATAGATTTTTTTTTCTTGTAAAGTTTTGTCAGTACCATGTATATCTTGGATATTAGTCCTTTATCTGATGGGTGTTGGGTGAATAATCTTTCCCACTCAGTGGGTGGCTCTTGTATTCTGGGCACTATCTCCTTTGAGGTGCAGAAGCTTCTCAACTTAATATAGTCGCATCTGTTTACTTCTGTTTCCACTTGTTTGGAGAGTGCTGTTTCCTCTTTAACGATGCCTTTAGTCTCAATGTCATGGAGTGTTTTACTTACATATTGTTCTATGTACCTTATGGTTTCAGATCTGATGTCAAGATCTTTAATCCATTTGGATTTTACCTTCGTACATGGTGTTAGTGGGGGTCTGAGTTTGCTTTTTTGCACGTGGCTAACCACTTGTGCCAACACCACTTGTTGAAGAGGCTTTCATTGCTCCATTTAGGATTTCTTGCTCCTTTATCAAAAACTAGGTGGATGTATGTCTGGGGAACATTCTCTGAGTATTCAACTCTATTTCACTGATCTGAGGGTCTGTCTTTATTCAAGTACCATGCTGTTTTGATAACTATAGCTTTGTAATACAGCTTAAAATTGGGTAAAGTAATGCCTCCCATATTCCTTTTCCCTGGGAGAGCTTTAGCTATTCAAGGATGTTTATTGTCCCAAATGAATTTCAGCAGTACTTAATCCACTTCTTTGAAGAATTTCATGGGTAACTTTAGAGAAATTGCATTAAATCTGTACAATGCTTTTGGGAGTATTGCCATTTTAATTATGTTGATCCTTCCAATCCATGAGCAGGGTATATGTTTCCATTTCCGAGTGTCCTCTCTTATTTCTTGGAGCAGTGTTTTTATAGTTTTCTATGTATAGATCCTTCACATCTTTAGTCAGCTTGACTCCAAGATATTTGAGTTTGTGTGGCACTAACGTGAATGGGCTTGTTTTCTTAATGTCCATTTCTTCCCTATCATTATTGGTGTATAAAAAGGCCATCAATTTTTGTGTGTTAATTTTGTAGTCTCCCACATTGCTATATGAATCTATTATTTCTAGAAGCTTTTAGTTGAGACTTTAGGGTTTTCTATGTATAGTAGCATGTCATCTGCAAACAGTGAAAGCTTGGCTTCTTCCTTTCCTATCTGGATTTCCTTGATATTTTTTTCTTGCCTAATCGCTATAGCAAGCACTTCCAGTACTATGTTGAAGAGGAATGGTGAGAGAGGACAGCCTTGTCTTGTACCAGAATTTAGAGGGAAGACTTTTAGTTTTTCTCCATTGAGGATAATATTTGCCATTGGCTTGTGGTAGATGGCCTTAACTACATTGAGAAAGGTTCCTTTCATTCCTATCTTGCTGAGAGTTTTTATCAGGAATGGTGTTGGACCTTATCAAATGCTTTCTCTGTGTCTATTGATATGATCATGTAATTTTTATTTTTCTTGTTGTTGATGTTGTGTATTATGTTGATAGATTTATGGATGTTAAAACATCCTTTCATTCCTGGGATGAAACCTACTTGATTATAGTGAATGATCTTTTTTTATTTTAATAATAACTTTATTTAAGCACCATGATTATAACCATGTTTGTAGTTGGGTTTCAGTTGTAAAAAGAACACTTCCCCTTTTAACCAGTGCAACATTCCCACTATCAACACCCCCATGTTCATCCTCCCCTATTCTCTGCCTGTCTTTGAGATAGGCATTCTTTTTTTTTTATTGTGACTGAAGTTTATTTACACAGAATTATTTACGATACATAGTGACAATGAATGAAGGGCATTCCCACCACCAATGTTATCCTCCCTCCACTCTTGTTCCCAGCATGTCTCCCACATCTCCCTCCTTTACGCCCCAGAATCCTACTGCAAATTGTCTCCACCATACAGCTTGTTATAGGTTGGGTATCTATTCTATTTGGTGTTCCAGTCTGGTCATTTTTTTATTTACACTACATGTTCATATGACTGGTTCTGGTATCATTTCCCCCCCCTCAATTTATGAGGCTGAATGATTCAAATTATGATATTCTGTTGGAGGTAAAAAGGTTAAGGAAAAGAGGAGAAAAAATTTGGTATCAACTACTAAAAAAAATCACCAAATAATATCCACAAAAGTGGAAAAGAAAGAAAAAAGTGGAAGAAAGAGGAGAAGGAAAATAATATCAAAGAACAAACAAAAATATAACAAAACAACACCAGAAACAATGCTGCAGTGGCAGGGTTTGTGTTATCCCACCTTTTTTTTTTTTTTTTGTATAGGCACAACAAGTATTGGGGAAGAAAGGAAAATTCCCGTGGCCTAAGCTTAGATTCAGGGTTTCTCCGCTCTTGAAGCATATTGTTATGGGAACAACCAGAGTTGTTTTTTTTTGTTTTGTTTTGTTTTTTGTGGTGTCAGGAACCTTTCTTCTCTGTTGTGGATGAGAATAAAAGGCCACTATAGCAAGCAATCTTGGTATTTGCACAGGTCCTAACAGGGCCTAGGATAGAGTCTTTAAGGTTCTAGAGCAGAAGTCCTCAAACTTTTTAAACAGGTGGCCAGTTCACTGTCCCTCAGACCATTGAAGGGTCTGACTACAGTAAAAACAAAACTTTTGAACGAATTCTTATGCACACTGCATATATCTTATTTTGCAATGAAGAAACAACACAGATACAAATACAATATGTGGCCCACGGGCCATAGTTTGATGACCACTGTTAGAGGTACTGTTCAACCATTGTTGGTGTGTTCAGTTTTCTGTATCATGTGCTCCATGTTTTTGCTTGTTTCCTAAGCTGAAGTCTAGGAAATTATGGTTCCAATGGTTCTGCTCAGTCTCTGTTGTCAGAATTGGGCCTCTGTACTAAGAAGTCTTGATTTTTGTAAAATGTCTGGGCTATAGCCTAGGGTAGGGTTTTCCTTAATGTTCTCAAGGTATGTTCTGTTCAGTCACAGTTGTCAAAGTCAGTTTTCTGTAGTTAGTGCTCTTATTTTTCATAGGACGATACATCTTCTGATTTCCACTTAGTGTTAGGTGATGTGATAGGACCTCCTGGTTCAAAGGACGATACATCTTCTGATTTCCACTTAGTGTTAGGTGATGTGATAGGACCTCCTGGTCTTAGGTCAAGTTTTCATTTCCTTGCTGTCCTCGTTGTCATATTAAAACTGGCACGAGTATATCTCCCAATGCAGCTTAGTTCCTGGTGTTGTTGCATGGGTTTGTTTCAGTTCTATGTCTGGGATCTGGGATTTGAGAATGAATTAACACTGTCCAATCTCATGGAAACTGAGTTGTATCCACATGACATATGTCCAGAATGGGAGGCACCCTTGTATAAAAAGTGTGAGTTATTATCCTAGAAGATAAGATCATGTGTGTGAGTCCATGATTTCCCCTTATTTCCTGTGCTTATACAAAAATGTATGATGTCCTTTTGTATTGCTGGTGCTATTCCAGGTAAGGATGAAAGGCTACACGTACAGTATCTGTGGTGTGGTCTGAGCTTTTATCCCAGGCAAGACGTTTTCTTGTTTTTTGACCAAGCAGCACCAAAACTGGTGAGGGTAGAGAAAATATGTATATATAAAAAATAAAATATATAGATAAAATTGAGATATATAAAAAAAGGAAATTGAGAAAAAAAGAGAAAAAAGGTATTTGAAAAAAAGAAAGTGATTGGGGAGGTTATCTGTATGTTTAGGAATACATATCTTAAGATACATTTTTATAAAGGTGTTAAGCTAACGTAGGCAATATAGGCCTCCCAGTTAGGTCTTCTGAAATATTCTTGTGAGGAGCAAAAGCCAAGGTATTTTGTCGTATCACAGACTTTGGTCTAGAGTTTAAGATATGATTTGTGGCATTTCAGAGTCCTATAGTGTCCTTGAGCTGGGGGTTTTGCTGCAGCTGAATCCTGTATCATGCAACCGTCCATGATTTGAAGAGAGTGAGAGGGGTCACAAGCTTGAGTCAGGAGGCTTATTGGTTGTGGTTTTTTGCTGAGACACAAGATGAGGGATCAAGAGGGTGTTATTCATTGAGGAGCTGGATGGTGGTCTGTTGGGAAGGAGATCGGTCTTGGTGCCTAACGAGTTAAAAACTGAGGGTAAACAGGGTTAAGTAAGGGGGGAATAGAAAGGTCTCTAGGTGTGGAAAGGCAATATAGAAGAAGGGCTCTATACAATGTATAGATAAAATGTTTAAGGCTAAGGCTCGATAGTCAGAGAGGACAACTGTATAGAAAGTAACGTTTACTTAGACACTGACTTCAGAGATTTATTTGAGTGCTATCCTCCATACATAGGATATTCCATTTCCTTACCTACAAATCGTCAAGAATTAGAATATTTTTGGACTATGTTAAAAAGGGTATATATCACATGGGCACATCTGCGCCCACACGCTTTTGAAAAAGGTTGAGATAAGTCTGCTTTGGCTAGCTGTCCAGGGTTTCTTCAGCTAGCTGTCCAGCCCAGTGCCCACCACATACCAGTGCAAGGGACCAACTCCTGGCGTGTGGCTTCTCCAGGCCCAGCTCTCGCCTCTGTAGCTTGCGAATGAATGGATAGGGGTGGAGTTTTGCTCCAGCCCATCCCATCCCATTCCCCAAGGCCAAGGTTACCAGATCAGGCCATGAAGACCCTCTGGTGTGGGGGAATCTGGGCCCCTGGACTGACTGGCATTCCGGGGTTTCTTTGGCTAGCTGTCCAGCCCAGTGCCCACCACATGCCAGTGCAAGGGACCAACTCCTAGCGTGTGGCTTCTCCAGGTCCAGTTCTCACCTCTGTAGCTTGCGAATGAATGGGTAGGGGCGGAGTTTTGCTCCACCCCATCCCTTCCCCCAAGTGAATGATCTTCTTGATGAGGCATTGGATACTGTTGCCAGGATTTTGTTGAGGATCTTTGGATCTGTGTTCATCAGGGATATTGGTCTGTAATTTTCTTTTTTAGCAGCATCTCTATCTGGTTTTGGTATTAACGTGATGATGGCTTCATAAAAGCTATTTGGGAATGTTTCTGTTTGTTTTTTTTTAATTTTATGAAATAGCTTGATCAGGATTGGTAGTAGTTCCTCTTGAAAGGTTTGGAAGAATTCATTTGTGAATCTATCTGGGCCTGGGCTTTTGTGTTTGGGCAAACTTTTGATTATGGTTATAATTTCTTAAATAGTGATGGGGGTGTTTAGATATGCTACACCCTCTTCATTCAACTGCAGGAGGTTATATGAGTTCAAGAATTTATCCATTTCTTCCAGGTTCTCATATTTAGTGGCATAGAGTTTCTCAAAGTAGTCTCTGAATACTATGAATCTCTGCAGTATCTGTAGTGATCTCCCCTTTTCATTTCGAATAATGGTTATCAAGTTTCTCTCCCTCTCGTTCTTTGTGAGCTTTGCCAATGGTCTATCAATCTTGTTTATTTTTTCAAAGAACCAACTTCTGCTTTCATTGATCTTTTGGATTGTTTTATGGGTTTCAACTTCATTGATTTCTGCACTTAGCTTTATTATTTCCTTATGTCTCCCTATTTTTGTTTCCTTTTGTTGGTCATTTTCTAATTTTATAAGCTGTGTCATTAAGCTATTGATGTATGCTCCTTCTTCCTTCCTGATGTGTGCTTGCAAAGATATAAATTTTCCTCTCAGTACCACTTTTGTTGTATCCCATTGGTTCTGATAGGTAGTGTTTTCATTGTCATTTGTTTCCAGGAATGTTTTTATTTCCTCTTTGATTCCATCTCAGACCCACTGGTTGTTCAGTAGTAGACTGTTTAATTTCCAGTTGTTAAAGTATTTTTCTGTATTCCTGTGTAATTCACATCTAACTTCAGAGCCTTGTGGTCAGCAAAGGTAGCCTGCAAAACTTATATCCTCTTGATTTTATGGAGGTATGTTTTATATGCCAGCATTGGTCTATCCTGGAGAAAGACCCATGTACGTTGAAAAAGAATGTGTACCCAGGTTTCTGAGGATGAAGTGTCATATATATATATATATATATATATATATATATATATATATATATATATATATATATATATATATATATATATATATATATATACACTAGGCCTCTTTCTACCATTTCTCCTTTTAGGTCTAGTATATTTTTGTTGGGTTTCAATCTGGTTGACCTATTAATTGTTGATAGGCCCGTGTTGAGGTCTCCCACACTCATTGTGTTACTATTGATATTCTTTTTCAGATTTGTCATCAATTGTATTAAATATTTTGCTGGTCCCTCATTGGGTGCATATATGTTTCTTCCTGCTGTACATATCCCTTTATTAGTACAAAATGTCCATCTTTGTTCCTTATAACTTTTTTGAGTATAAAGTTTGTGTCATCTGATATTAATACGGCCACTCCAGCTTTTTTATGGGTGTTTGCTTGGATGATTTTCCTCCAGCCTTTGATTTTGAGTCTATGTTTGTTCTGACTATTCAGGTGTGTTTTTTGTAGGCAGCAGAATGTTGAGTTCAGTTTTTTGATCCATTTTGCCACTCTGTGTCTCTTAACAGATGCATTTAGTCCATTGACATTGAGAGAGATAATTTTCATGGAATTTAGTGCCATCATTGTGTAGAAGTTTGCTGTGTTTGTTGGTTTGTCTTGTCTTAAATTAGACCTTTCAGGGCCCGGAGAGATAGCACAGCAGCATTTGCCTTGCAAGCAGCCTATCCAGGACCAAAGGTGGTTGGTTCGAATCCCGATGTCCTATATGGTCCCCCGTGCCTGCCAGGAGCTATTTCTGAGCAGACAGCCAGGAGTAACCCCTGAGCATTGCAGGGTGTGGCCCAAAAACCAAAAAAAAAATTTGACCTTTCAGGTTTTTTTAAGGCTGGTTTTGAGTCTGTAAAGTTTCTTAGCTGTTGTTTATCTGTGAAGCTATGTATACTTTCTTCAAACCTGAAAGTGATTCAGGCTGGGTGCAGTATTCTGGGAGAAGGATTTATTTCATTGAGTTTTGTAGCTATGTCCCACCACTGTCTTCTGGCCTTGAATATTTCTGCTAACAGGTCTGCTGTAACTTTCAAGGATTCGCCCCTTAATGTAATTTCCCTTTTTGATCTTGCTGCTTTTAGTATTCTGTCTCTATCTGTGGGTTTCATCATTGTGACTAGGATGTGTCTTGGGGTCTCTTTTAGCTGGTACTCTTCTGGCATGCAGGATTTGGTCACATGTATTCTTTAACTCTTGTAGTTTCTCTATGATGATGATTTTTTTAACTGTTGATTCTTCCTGGAGATTTTCTTCTAGGGTAGGGGTGGCGAACAAGTTTGACACAAAGAGCCAAAATTTTAAAATGTGAGAGTCAGAGAGCCACACCAGGCAGTGACCTGCCAAAACAGACAAACACTCACACAAAAGCATATAATTTTAACAATAATATATTAAACACATATTGCATTTTTCCATTTTGAGTGAGGGTAAAAATTCTGCAGTGATGGCGAGGGTGTGCTGCGTCCTCCACGCTAAGAACTCACACTAAGATGTGACACAACATGTGACACACAGGTCCTCCTGCTCGCTGGCATGTGCAGTTGTTTCTGAGGAATGGGTGATGGGATGAAGCATCCTGGGGGCGGGACTACATGCTCGGAGATCTCTCCTCAGAGGACCCTCCTCAGAAGCAGCATAACAAAATCTAAACTTGGCAAAGAGCCACAGTATACAAAATAATAATAAGAGGCAAAGAGCCACATTCATTTTAGCCAGGAGCTGTTCTAGGGTCTCTAGGACTCCAATAATTCTTAAGTTGTTTCTGTAGAGCTTATCAAAGACTTCTGTTTTCATCTGTTCATATTTTTTGTGTAATTTTTCCATTGTCTGGTAATTATCTTTAAGTATTTTTTTCAATCTCTTCTGCTGTATAAAGTTGTTATGCATCTCATCTTCCAGCACACTAATTCTATCCTCAGCTGCTGTTACCCTGTGTGAAAGCTTATCTATTTTGTCCGTCAATTTGTTTACTGAGTTTTTCAGACCTGTTATTTAATCTGTTATTTTAGTTTGGAGTTTTCTGATTTCTATCTTCAAAATCTCTTGATTCTTATTAGTGTTCTGTTCTATACGTTTTTTGAGTTCTGTGAACATCCTCCATATTTTTTTTCTAAACTCCATATATGAAAGACTGACTAGGTGATTGGCCATTCTCGGTTCATCAGAGTTGCCATCTTCGTTCTCTATGCCTGATGTTGGTCTGCGTAGGTTCCCCATTGTCATGCTTGTATTATGGGTTTTTCTACATGTTGTGGTGGTTTTCATTGGTTAGATGGAGTGTGCAGCCCTGAAGCAACATGGAGTGGTCACGCTCCTCTGCTTCCACCCCAGTGGTGGGAAGACTCACTTTAGAAGGAGCAAGCCCTGAGGGGATAGATGCCAGGGAAGACCAAATTTCCAAGGCTGGAGTCAGCAAGGGGAAGCTTCAAAATGGCTGCCATGCTTAAGGGGCCCAGCACAGTCAGTTTTATCCACAGTTTCCAAGCAGAAAAGACTCACCGCAGAAGAAGCAAGCCCTGAGTCATTGGTTTTTTTAATACATTCATATAAAGCAAATAAAATAATGGATGACAATGATAATAAAGGCTCCTTCCTTCCTTCAAAATGGCATGCTTTTGTACATCTATATCAAAAAGGCATAAAGGCATAAATACAAAAATATATGTTCTTTTTAACACTATTATGAAAAGCCTGTGGGTTAGAGCAATTAGGAGGTAAATTACAGTATGTAGAGGTTAAGGTTATTGTTGAAAATAGAATTGTTGGTTCACTCTGAGGACTTCAGGAAACTCCTATCTCTGTCTGCCTGAAACTGTGCTTCTGAATTTCTGAAGGTTTCCTCAGGGGCCTAGGGAGCGCACCCCCCAAAAAACTGCATTTTGAAGCTGGTGAATGCCTACATTCTGGGGCTGCAGGATCGCTCTGCCCTACTGTGCCTTTGTTCACTCTGAGGACTTCAGGAAACTCCTATCTCTGTCTGCTTGAAACTGTGCTTCTGAATTTCCAAAGGTTTCCTCAAGGGCCTAGAGAGCGCACCCCCAAAAAGCTGCATTTTAAAGCTGGTGATTGCCTACATTCTGGGGCTGCGGGATCGCTCTGCCCTGTCCTGCCTTTGTTCACTCTGAGGACTTCAGGAAACTCCTATCTCTGTCTGCCTGAAACTGTGCTTCTGAATTTCCGAAGGTTTTCTCAGGGGCCTAGGGAGCGCACCCCCAAAAAACTGCATTTTGAAGCTGGTGAGTGCCTACATTCTGGGGCTGCGGGATCGCTCTGCCCTGCTGTGCCTTTGTTCACTCTGAGGACTTTCAACTAGAGGCAGCAGAAGAGCTCAGCCGCTTTGCTTCCCTTTGCATCCGCGAACTCTTCCTAATCAATGAACCCCACCACAACACGCAGGAAAAACCACACTACAAGCGTGACAATGGGGAAAACTCGCAGGCAAACACCATCCATAGAGAATGAAGATGAAAGCTTGGTTGATCTAATAAATTCCAACCACCTGATTAACCTTTCAGATAAGGAGTTTAGAATAGAAATATGGAATATGTTTGTAGAACTCAAAAAGAGCATAGATTGATCTGAAGAGAACACAAAGAAAGAAATCAGAAAACTCCAAACTGAAATAACAGATCTGAAAAATACGGTTGCTCAACTGAAAAACACAATGGATAGCCTCGCCAACAGGATATCAGCAGCTGAGGAGAGAATCGGAGTAATGGAAGATGAGATGCAGAAAAACTCAACACAACAGAAGAAATAGGAAAAGAACCTTAAAACAAATGAACAGGCAATGGAAAAAGTACTCAAGGCATGCAAACAGATAAAAATAGAAGTCTTTGATAAACTCAACAGAAACAACAGAAGAATCATTGGAGTCCCAGAAACCCAGGAAGGAGATCTCCAAGAAGAATCAACTGTCAAAGACATCATCAAAGAGATACTCCCAGAGTTAAAGACTATATGCAATCAAATCCTGCATGCCCGAAGAATACAGCTAAAAGAGACCCAAAGAAAAACACCCGAAGACATATCCTCATTACAATGACAAATCCCATAGATAGGGATAGAATACTGAAAGCACAAGATCAAAAAGGGAAATTACATTCAAAGGAGCATCCCTAAGACTTACAGCAGACATATCACAAGAAACTCTCAAGGCCAGAAGACAGTGGTGGGATATTGTGACAAGACTGAATGAAATGAATGCCTCCCCAAGAATACTGCACCCAGCCCGACTCACGTTCAGGTTTGGAGGAAGAATACATAGCTTCATGGAAAAACAACAGCTCAGAAACTTCACAGATGATAAACCAGCCTTAAAGGAAAAACTGACAGGTCTACTCTAAGACAAAAGAGACCAACAAACACAGAAAACTTATCTACAAAGATGACAATAAATCTTATGACAATTATCTCCCTCAATGTCAATGGACTAAATTCACCAATTAAATGACATAGAGTGGCAAAATGGGTCAAAACGATGAATCCAACCTTCTGCTACCTACAAGAAACACATCTAAATAGTCAGAACAAACATAGACTCAAAATCAAAGGTTGGAAGAAAATTATCCAAGCAAACAACACCCTGAAAAAAGCTGGGGTGGCCATATTAATATCAGATGACACCAACTTTATACTCAGAAAAGTGGTAAGGGACAAAGATGGACACTATGTACTAATCAAGGGATATGTGCAACAGGAAGAAATCAGACTATTAAACATATATGAACCCAATGAGAGACCAGAAAATTATCTAATACAATTACTGACAAATCTGAAAGAAGAAATCAATAATAACACAATCATTGTGGGAGACTTCAACACAGCCCTATCAACACTTGATAGGTCAGCCAGACTGAAACCCAACAAAAACATACTAGCCCTGAAAAGAGTTATGGAAGAAACAGGACTAGTAGATATATACAGGACACTTCATCCCAAAAAACCTGGATACACTTTCTTTTCCAATGTACATGGGTCATTCCCAGAATAGACTACATGCTGACACATAAAACATACCTCCATAAAATCAAGAGGATAGAAATCTTGCAGGCTACCTTTGCTGACCACAAGGTTCTGAAATTTGATGTGAACTACAAAGCCACACAGAAGAAAAACTTTAACAATTGGAAATTAAACACCCTGCTACTGAGCAACCAGTGGGTCCGAGATGAAATCAAAAAGAAAATCAAAACTTTCCTGGAAACAAATGATAATGAAGACACAAACTTCCAGAATCTATGAGACACAGCAAAAGTGGTCCAGAGAGGAAAATTTATAGCTCTACAAGCACACATCAGGAAGGAAGAAGGAGCATACCTGAATAACTTAATGGTGCAACTTAAAAAATTAGAAAATGACCAACAAAAGGAACCAAAAATAGGGAGACAGAAGGAAAAAACAAAGCTGAAAGCAGAACTCAATGAAGTGGAAAACGAAAAAGCAACCCGAAAGATCAATGAAAGCAGAAGCTGGTTTTTTGAAAAAATAAACAAGATTGATAGACCATTGGCAAAACGCACAAAGAAAGAGAGAGAAATCTGATAACCCGTATTAGAAATGAAAAGGGGGAGATCACAACAGAAATTGCAGAGATCCAAAGGATAATCAGAGATTACTTTGAGAAACTTTATGCTACAAAACATGAGAACATAGAAGAAATGGAAAAATTTTTGGACACTTATAATCTTTCACATTTAAGTAAGGAGGATGTAGCATATCTAAACACCCCCATCACTACTGAGGAAATTGAAACTGTAATCAAACATCTACCCAAAAAGAAAAGCCCAGGCCCAGATGGATTTCCTAATAAATTTTTTTAAATCTTTCAAGAGGAGCTACTACCAATTCTAGCCAGACTCTTCCATAAAATTGAAAAAAAGGGAACACTCCCAAACAGCTTTTATGAAGCCAACATCACCTTGATACCAAAACCAGACAGAGACGCTGCCAAAAAAGAAAATTACAGACCAATATCCCTGATGAATGCTGATGCAAAGATCTTCAACAAAATCCTGGCAAATAGGATCCAATGCATCAAGAAGATCATACACTACGACCAAGTAGGCTTCATCCCAGGAATACAAGGATGGTTTAACATCCATAAATCTATTAACATCATACACAACATCAACAACAAGAAAAATAAAAATCACATGATCATATCAATAGATGCAGAGAAAGCATTTGATAAGGTCCAACACCCATTCGTGATCAAAACTCTCAGCAAGATGGGAATAAAAGGAAACTTTCTCAATCTAGTTAAATCTACCACAAGCCAATGGCAAATATTATCCTCAATGGAGAAAAACTAAAAGCCTTTCCTCTAAATTCGGGTACAAGACAAGGCTGTGCGCTCTCACCACTCCTCTTCAACATAGTACTGGAATTTCTTGCTATAGCGATCAGGCAAGAAAAAGATATCAAGGGATTTCAGATAGGAAAGGAAGAAGTTAAGCTCTCATTGTTTGCATATGACATGATACTCTACTTAGAAAACCCTAAAGACTACCAAAAAGCTTCTAGAAACAATAGATTCATATAGCAAGGTGGCAGGCTACAAAATCAACCTACAGAAATCAATGGCCTTTTTATACACCAATAATAATAGGGAAGAGATGGAAGTCAGGAAGGCAATCCCATTCACAATAGTGCCACACAAACTCAAATATCTTGGAGTCAACTTGACCAAAGACGTGAAGGACCTATACAAAGAAAACTATAAAGCCCTGCTCCAAGAAATAAGAGAGGACACACAGAAATGGAAACACATACCCTGCTCATGTATTGGCAGGTTTAACATCATTAAAATGGCAATAATCCCCAAAGAATTATACAGATTTAATGTGATCCCCTTAAAAATACCCATGACATTCTTCAAAGAAGTGGATCAAACACTTAAGAAGTTCATCTGGAACAATAAACATACTCGAATAGCTAAAGCACTCCTAGGGAAAAGAAAAAACGGAGGCGTTACTTTCCCCAACTTTAAACTGTACTACAAAGCAATAGTTATCAAAACAGCATGGTACTGGAATAAAGACAGACCCTCAGATCAGTGGAATAGGCTTGAGTCCTCAGAGAACGTTCCCCAGACATACAATTACCTAATTTTTGACAAAGGATCAAGAAATCCCAAGTGGAGCAGGGAAAATCTCTTCAACAAGTGGTGCTGGCAGAACTGGTTAGGGACTTGCAAAAAAGCGAACATAGACCCCCAGTTAACATCATGTACAAAGGTAAAATCAAAATGGATTAAAGACCTTGATATCAGACCAGATACCATAAGGTATATAGAACAACACGTCGGTAAAACACTCCGTTACATTGAGACTAAAGGTATCTTCAAGGAGGAAACTTCACTTTCCAAACAAGTGGAAGCAGAGATTAACAGATGGGAATACATTAAACTGAGAAGCTTCTGCACCTCAAAAGAAATAGTGCCCAGGATACAAGAGCCATCCACTGAGTGGGAGAAACTATTCACCCAACATCCTTCAGATAAGGGGCTAATATCCAAAATATACAGGGCACTGACTGAACTTTACAAAAAAAATCTTATCCCATCAAAAAATGGGGAGAAGAAATGAACAGACACTTTGATAAAAAAGAAATACAAATGGCCAAAAGGCACTGAAAAAATGCTCCTCATCACTAATCATCAGAGAGATGCAAATCAAAACAACGATGAGATACCACCTCACACCCCAGAGATTGGCACACATCACAAAAAATGAGAACAATCAGTGCTGGCGGGTATGTGGAGAGAAAGGAACTCTTATCCACTGCTGGTGGGAATGCCATCTAGTACAGCCTCTATGGAAAGCGATATGGAGGTTCCTTCAAAATCTGGAAATTGAGCTCCCATTCGACCCAGCTATTCCACTCCTAGGGATATACCCTAGGAACACAAGAATACAATACAAAAACCCCTTCCTCACACCTATATTTCTTGCAGCACTATTCACAATAGCCAGGATCTGGAAACAACCAAGATGCCCTTCAACAGACGAATGGCTAAAGAAACTGTGGTACATATACACAATGGAATATTATGCAGCCGTCAGGAGAGATGAAGTCATTACATTTTCCTATACATGGATGTACATGGAATCTATCATGCTCAGTGAACTAAGTCAGAAGGAGAGAGTGAGACGCAGAATAGTCTCACTCATCTATGGGTTTTAAGAAAAATAAAAGTCATTTTTGTAACAATCCTCAGAGACAATGAGAGGAGGGCTGGAACACCAGCTCACTTTATGAAGCTCACCACAAAGAGTGGTGAGCACAGTTATAGAAATAACTACACTGAGAACTACCATAATCAAGTGAATGAATGAGGGAACTGGAAAGCCTGTCTGGAGTACAGGTGGGGGTGGGGTGGGATGGAGGGAGATTTGGGACATTGGTGGCAGGAATGTTGCACTGGTGAAGAGGCATGTTCTTTATATGACTGAAACCTTATCACAAGATATTCAAATAAAGAGAAAAAAATTTAAAAAAAAGAAAATAGAATTTTTTGGATAACATAGCATCCTTGTTTGCTGATGTAAAATAATAATTTGAAGGTTCATTGAAATAGTATGGAGATAAGTTTATGGTGTGTATATATCCTAAATGGAGTCAAGCCCCAAGTACAGTCCCCAAGTCACAGGTAATGCCAGTACTGCAGAGACTGTGCAGCACACCACATACTTCCTCATGTTCTGGTCTTGAGCAACCTGCCTGGCTGCTGAAAACTGTAGAGAGATAGCAAGAACTCCTGAACATCAATCACTTGTAAGGAGTGTCACCCCAAAAGTTGTTTGAGAAAGTTAGTATAACATCGCAGACTTTGCCCTTAGAAACTGACAAATATATTTAACACAGGAGGCAAATTAATCTTGATTGGTACATGAACACAATTATAATCTAAATAAATAAACATCTAAAGGTGGTAATCTCTGGGTATAGAATTTAGTAATCTGCTTTTTGGAGAGAGTATAGTTTAATAGACATGCTACAATTAAAATTATAAAAAAAAATCTTAGAATAGAGAAATACTTCAAAAGATTGGAGCACAAATCTTGTTTGTGTGAAGTCGCCAGTTTAAGCCCCAGTGCTGCATAGTCTCTGATTATCATCCTGTCTATCCCTAGAGGCTGCTAAATATCAAGGGTTTGGCCCTATGTCTCCTACCATCACTAGATCTAAGCATAGAGTCATATAGCCTGGTTTGGTGAGTATCATAGGAAGTTGCATTGAGATCTCATGAGCATTCCTTGGAGGGTCTCTCCAAAAATTGCAAAACTCTTTACATGATACATGACTGAAAGATTTCAGTGGTAGTATAGAGGTTAGAGCCCTTATTTTGTACCCACAAGACCTAGGTTTGATCCTCAGTACCCAGTGTGGTCCCTTAAACTCCTCCATGTGTGATCCCCAAATGCAAAGCCAGGACTAAGCCTTGAGCACTGCAAAATGTTGCCTAAAAAGTTAAAAAAAATTAGAAACATAGGTGTATAACTAATACAGAGACGTCCCTATTGCTATAATGTTTGCCATAATAAAGTGGCTGTAGGCATTAATATGTTATATTAACTGCTTACTTTTTGGTTTTGTTTCTGGGCCACAACAGGTATTGCTCAGTATTTGCTCTTTCTCTGCACTCAAAATAACTCCTGGTGTGCTCAAAGGACCATATGTGTTCCCAGGTATCTAACTCTGGTTGAATGCCTGCAAGTCAAGCATCTTATCTGCTGTACTATCTTTCTTCCTTTATATTAACTGCTTCTTAATGAAATTCTTAAATCTTACTTGATTATTCATTGTATAAAATAATTTATATAATTTTCATGGCAAAATCAAAACAAGACTATATTATAAAGATAAGTGAAATAAAATGTGAGTGTTACTGTTATCTCTCACAACTGAATCACAGATGTTTTGTGCATTTGAATGTTTTTACTTGAAAGGTTGAAAATCTTAGCAATTTATGAGTTAATTTTGGGTAGAAAATTTAAGTATCAGTGAGATAATAGAATAGCAAGTATTCTTAGTATTTTATTTATTGATGGTTTTTGTGGCAACGTGCAGTGGATGCACAGGGTTTATTCCTGGCTCTGTTCTCGGTGATCACTCCTAGAAGAACTTGGGAGTCCATAGGTGGAGAAAATGAACAAATATTCTAAAACCATAAAATACTTTTGAGGAAGACATTTGAGGAAATTAGAATATAGATTATTATAGTAATAATTGCCAGAAAATCTCTGATGATTTTATTTTATTATTATTATTATTATTATTATTTGTTTTTTCGGGCCACACCTGTTTGATGCTCAGGGGTTACTCCTGGCTAAGTGCTCAGAAATTGCCCCTGGCTTGGGGGACCATATGGGACACCAGGGCAAGGCAGACACCTTATCTCTAGCACCACCTCACTGGCATCAGATGATTTTATTTTATATTACTTTTCAAGAAGGATGATTTGTGACCCCATTAATGCCAGGGGGCATTTGGAAATGTCTGAAGATTTTTTTGGTTTTCACATCTGGAGGAAAGGGGGTTCTACTCGCATGTAGAAGGTTGAGGCCACGAGGCCTCTTTTATAAGTCATAATGCAAAGGCAGCTCCCCAGTGGAGCAGAGTGCACAAACTGAAATGCCCTGCTTTAGTTTGTGTACATATAAGTAAAATGACATCATAAAACATTAAAAATAAGAAAGGAATTCCATAATTTTATTACAAATAATGGAAAATCGAGGTGGAATTTACTCTCCCCAAAAGTCAAAATGAGAAATATTTCTAGCACAGTTTACTAACTTAAAATAATATTAAAAAAGAACCTTCTGGTTGCTGTTCACAGTGTCTGTGAAGGTAAAATGAGAATAGTGCAACTCATAGGAAGCATGGAGAAAAAATATGAAAAATGACTTTATAACAGTCCACAAAAGATATTTTAGGTAGTAATTCAAAAACAACAATGGTGGGCCCGGAGAGATAGCACAGCTGCGTTTGCCTTGCAAGCAGCCGCTCCAGGACCAAAGGTGGTTGGTTCGAATCCCGGTGTCCCATATGGTCCCCCGTACCTGCCAGGAGCTATTTCTGAGCAGACAGCCAGGAGTAACCCCTGAGCAGTGCCGGGTGTGGCCCAAAAACCAAAAACCAAAAAAAAAAAAAAAAAAAAAAACAACAATGGTGATGGAACAAAACCCCTAGAACCATTCAGAAAAAATCTTCACTAGCCTTTTCCCTATATCCTATGCAAATAACAAGAGCTCCAGCTACAGAGGTGGGATGCTCTCAGTCACATCTGAGTGGGAAGTTTACCCGCAGTATTAAAAGGCCTTGCGGTATTGTAAACGAGTGAGTACAGAGCCTGTAGGTGTTTTCATGGCAGTATGCTCCAAGAGTGGAGAAACCCTGCATTTCTTAGGCCAAGGGATTCCCGTTCTAAAAGGAAGAAACACAACCCTTCTTTAAGAAGTTTTTGGTCTGTTTATTTTTATTATTTTTTAGTTTAGTTTTTGTTGTTATTCTTGGGTTTTTTGGTTTGTTTGTTTAGGGTTTTTTTTTTTGCCCTAGCTGATGGTTTTTGTTTTGGTTTATTCTTTTTTTAATTCTTTTTGTACTTTTGTTGTTACTCCCTTATTGTTTTTTGTTTTTGAGTTGTTAACTTTTTCTTCATTTTCCCCTTTCTTTTTCTAAATAGATACTTACAACATCTACCAGGGGTCTCAAACTCATGGCCCGTGGGCCATATGCAGCCCTCCGTACAAAATTTTGTGATCATGCCCTAGAGGAATCTTTTTGTTTTGTTTTGTTTTAGTTGTTTGGGTCACACCCCCCAATGCTCAAGGCTTACTATTGACTTTGCACCCAAGGATCACCCCGACTTTGCCTCCTGCGGTCCCCAGGTAAATTGAGTTTGAGACCCCTGATGGACTCCTCCTAGTTTTTCTCTGGTTTGCCTTTCCCCACCCCCATGGTACCAGGACAAGACAGTCATATGTTCAGTAGGTGAAAATAAAAAATGATCAGACTTGAATACCAAATCCAAAGTCAACGACAACAGGATCAATACCCAGTCTACAACAAGCTGTACAAGTGGAAAACAGTTCCTCTAGCATTAAGGGGGTTGAAGGAGGGAGATGGGGGATGCATGCTGGGAACAGGGACGGAAGGAGGACAACAATGGTAGTGGAAATGCCCCTCATTCATTGTCACCATTGCCTTAAATATTACTGTGAAAGACTTGTATTCACTTTTACCAAATTAAAAAAAAAAAGAATTGGCAATGTGAATGTAATGATATGTCAAGAGCATACATAAATAATGATTGCTCTTCTCAAGAAGTATGTAAAAACTCAAAATGTGCTTATTACAATGTCTTATTTGACCTTCAGTGTCACAAGTTATTAGATAGGTGAACTTGAGAACAAAAAACCCTAGCTCCAATACAAAAACTTGCTGGAATATTTGGAGCTGTGAAAAGATCATTAATAGCAACAATAACAGGAAGTTTGGCCACATTTTGTATCTCCACAACCCTGAAGCATTTTCAGGACATTTAAAAATGTGTTTTTAGTTGGTTTGCACATGAAGTTCAATGGCAGTTGCAAGTGCTTTTTATATTTCTCCCTAGAGGGGCATTAACTTAGTTTTCTATAAATGAGATTAATGACAGTTAACTAAACTATATCGATCTGGTCTTGATTATTTCTTTCCTCAAAGACAGAGTAAATAATCCTGAATCATAAAATGATATATCACTATTACATTTCATCTTAGATATAAATTGAATGTGCAATGCTCAGAGCCACAATATTGACTCTGTCAATAGATGAAAACAATTTAAATGAAGAAAGAATCAAGTTACTCTACTGTCAGAAGGATTTCTTATTGGCATTTTTAAAATTTATTCTCGGGCCCGGAGAGATAGCACAGCGGCGTTTGCCTTGCAAGCAGCCTATCCAGGACCAAAGGTGGTTTAGTCTAATCCCGGTGTCCCATATGGTCCCCGTGCCTGCCAGGAGCTATTTCTGAGAAGACAGCCAGGAATAACCCCTGAGCAACGCTGGGTGTGGCCCAAAAACCAAAAAAAAAAATTGTTCTCTATGTTAAGCTAAAAGCATAATCCTCCTCTACAGATAAATATTGTACATTTTAATTAGAACAGGTTTCAGTACAAAAATATTACAGAATTATCTTGTTAGCATTCTACACTAATTCTTTTATAATGTTTTGATAATAATTTCTATTTTTTGAAATCTTTATGTTTTTTTTCTTTTTTCTTTTTAAAATAATATCTTTAAGCACCATGATTACAAACATGATTGTAGTTGAGTTTCAATAATAAAAAGAACACAACCCTTCACCAGTGAAACATTCCCACCACTAATACTCTGCATTTCCCTCCTCCCCAAACCCCTGCCTGTATTTGAGAGAGGCATTCTACTTTTCTCACTCATTAACATTGCCATGACAGTTGTCAGTGTAGTTATTTCTCTAACTGCACTCACCACTCTTTGTGGTGAACTTCATATCGTGAGCCAGTCCTTCCAGCTCTCATCTCTATTGTCTCTGAGCATTATTAAGATAATGTCTTTTATTTTTATTAAAACCTATAGATGAGTGAGAGTATTCTGTGTCTATCTCTCTCCCTCTGACTTATTTCACTCAGCATAATAAATTCAATGTACATCCATGTATAGGAAAATTTTATGATTTCATCTTTCCTGATTAATATATAAAAATTTCATGACTTCATCTCTCCTGATAATATTCCATTGTGTATATGTACCACAGTTTCTTTAGCCATTTATCTATTGAAGGGCATCTTGGTTGTTTCCAGAGTCTAACTATTGTAAATAGCACTGCAATGAATATAGGCTTAAGTATGGCATTTCTGTATTGTGTTTTTGTGTTCTTAGGGTTTACCCTAGGAGTGGTATAGCTGGATCATATGGGATCGCATTTTCCAGTTTGTTGAGTAATCTCCATATTTTTTCAATAAAGGCTGGAATAGACTGTATTCCCACCATCAGTTAATGAGAGTTCCTTTCTCTCCACATCCCACCAGCACTGATTGTTCTTGTTTTTTTGTGATGGGTGACAGTCTCTGTGGTATGTGATGGTATCTCATTGTTGTTTTGATTTACCTGTCTCTGATGATTAGTGATATGGAACATTTTTTTTTATTTGACAAAGTATCTGTTTATTTCTTCTCCCCATTTTAATGGGGTTAGATGTTTATTCTGGTTAAGTTCTGTCAGTACCTTGTATATTTTAGGTTTTAGCCCCTTATCTAATGGGTATTGGGTGAATAGTTTCTCCCATTCTGTGGGTGGCTTTTTGTATCCTAGTCACTATTTCCTTTGAGGTGCAGAAGCTTCTCAGCTTAATATAGTACAATTTGTTCATCTCTACTTCCACTTGTTTGGAGAGTTCTGTTTTCTCCTTAAAGATACCTTTAGTCTCAATGTCATGGAGTGTTTTACCTACATGTTGTTCTATATAACTTATGGTTTATGGTCTGATATCAAGGTCTTTAATCCAGTTGGATTTGACCTTTATGCATGAGATTAGATGGAAGTCTAACAGCCATAATTGCTCAGGGGCGTAAACAAAGTAAGGCTGTCTCTGCCCATAAAGGGTGGAGCCTTATCCATGCCATGTGCTGAGGCACTTGGGAGACATTTTAAATGGCCTTTTCTCAGCTCCTGTCCTGTTCAACTCCATTTGGAGGTCAAGAACCATCCCAGCCACAACAGCCTAAGCACATAAGCAGAGTTAGGCTATCTCCATCCATGAAGGGTGGAGCCTTAGGAAAAGCAGCTGCTTCGCTTTGCTTCATGGTCATGCATATCTTCCAGTCAATGATCCCCAACCACAACACATAGAAAACACTACACTACAAGCATGGCAAAGGGGAAACAATGCAGATCAACCCCAAGCATAGAAAATGACAGTGGCAGATCTGCTGATCCGAATATAGCCAATCTCCTACTTAGCTTCTCAGATAAGAAGTTCTGAGAAGAAATATGAAGGATGTTTATAAAATGAAAGAAAGCATGGATCGAGCTGGACGAACCACAAATAAGAATCAAGAGGATATGAAGACAGAAATCAGAGAACTCCAAACTGAAATAATGGGTCTGAAAAACTCAGTAGATGAAATAAAATTCTCAATGGAAAGCCTTTTCAATAGAGTAACAACAGCTGAGGGCAGAATCAGTGAGCAAAACAGAGATGCAAAATAACTCCATACAACAAAAAGTTTGGATAAGAACCCTAAAGCAAATGAACAGAGAATAGAAAAATTCCTCAAAGAATGTGAACAGATGAAAATAGAAATCTTTGATAAACTCAACAGAAACAACATTGGAGTTCTAGAGACCAAGGAAGAAAATCCCCAGGAAAAACAAATAGCCAACGACATTGGCTAAGAATTGGCTAAGAATGGCTAAGACATTGCAAAGAAACACCCAGGCTAAAGATGGCATGCAACCAAATCTTGCATGCTCAAAAAATACAGCTAAAGGAGGCCCAAAGAGGAGCACCCCAAGACACATTCTAGTCATATTGATGAATTCTACAGATTACATTTAAAGAAGCTTTTTTAAGATTTACAGCAGACCTGTCACAAGAAACCCTCAAGGCCAGAGGCAGTAATGGTATATGGTAATTTTCAGAATTTTTATATGCCCAATTTTCTAAAATTTTTACTCTCTTTGCCCAGTTGCTTGTCAGTTTTAGATTTTGGCTAGTTCTGGCTGAGACTTGTGATTTCATTTAATTGTATGTCCATCTTTTTATTAGCTTTAAATAAATTTTCAAATTCTTAAAAAGAAACTTCACATTTTTCATCTAGAAGATGTCTAAAATAAAACTTTGTATTTTCAGGACATCTTATTGGAAATATTTCTATATCTTACACTTTTTTCAATAAATATTAGAAAGTGAAAAAAATTATTAGATATTTGGAAAAGCTTCATAAGGAGACCAGGTAACCTCTTCAAACAGAATGCTTTACTCATATTTATAGATTCTTTAGAGTCAGAGGGATTTGGTATTCCCCTAATATTTCAAGTTCTAAAAGGCACACTAGAGTCCTGTGTATATATTGCTCAATTAAGTAAACAGTGATGAATGAGTTATTCAAGGAGTTGATCATCACATAAATGTGTATGCATATTTTCTTTGCTCTTATCTTTTTTCTTTTAATTTAGTATTTCTTGATGACCTACTTCCTTATAAAATAATGAAAGTATTTTCTGGCCTTACAGATCTTACTAAAACAAACAGTGTCATCTATTGATTTACATGATAAACTCTCTGGTCTTGACTGCTTTGTGGAACTCAAAGCACTCACAGATTTTTCTATTTGTACCTTTTTATTTATCTAAGTGTTGCTATAAAGAAAATTCACATTATCTCCATCTTACTGATCACTAGGAAGCAAAGAGCAAGAAAATTTCAGTGGAATCAAAAAGAATGTAGTGTAATCAAAGTCAAATGACATGGATAGATTTTTTTTTTTTTACTTTTCATCATCTGAACAGACTTCTCTTTTAAAATGGATCTTTACAACTATACGTGAAAGTCTAAAGAAACTGAAGCAGACTGATGGATCAGCAGAGATCCTATTTGTTATTCAGAAGAGACATTTTAACTTCAGGTCAGTGCGCTTGAAAGGAAAGAGCAGGATAAGAGGAGGTGTCTCCTAGCTATCCCAGGTGAGCAGTGTTCAGCCACACAATCTCAAGAAATTGTGGCAGACACATGGACCAAAAGTGGGGTCCTTTTTTTTGACTCAGATCAGTACACCCCAGGAAGAGTGCTGTTGCACCACTTCACTCAGGGACAATCTTCCAGTCAATGAACTATATTGGAACACATATAAAATAGCCTCACACTGTAATAGTCACAATGGGAAAGCAATATGGAATGATGTCCATCATTCTCAGTGAATGAAGATGATAGTTATGAAGACCCAATTAGTATCAGCTACCCATTTAGTCTCTAATAAGAATTTTAGAAAGAAAACATTAAGTATGCTCAAGGAACTCAAAAGAACATGGAACCAGGGGTCAGAGTGATGGCACAGCAATAGGGCATTCGCTTTGCACGCAGCTGACCCAAGATGGACCATGGTTCGATCCCCCAGTGTCCCATATGGTCACCTAAGCCAGAAGTAATTTCTTTTTTTTTTTGACATTTTTTTAAATTTTTTATTTTTAATTATGAGAACAAAGATGCAAAGAAAGAGGACAAAGTCAAGCTACAGTGGAAGGACAATCACCCATAAACAGAATTCTCAGTAGTCCCACTGCTGATATCTTTGAACTTTCAGCAAAAAACATTAAGAAAAATAAAACAGAACCCATGTACAATTACTTTGTCCCTCAAGTCCCCGATTATAGTACATAACTATTTCTTAGCAGCACACAAAGCATCTAAAGACATAAAGCTTATGTAATTCCTTAAACATTGAAGGCCAAAGTACTTTTTCACATTTCCATACACATGAATATTAGTTTAAGTTAACCTCAAAAGTTTAAGTGGGTTGTTTTCCCTTAAGGATTAGAGTCAAAGGGAGCATAGTAAAAATGCTGTTAGAGTCGCAATTAATGTTTGCATAGGCCCGCCAAAAATATTGCGGAACATGGAAAGGAAAAGCCTCTTGGCCTAAATACAAGGAGGACCTTACCCTGGCCAGGAGTAATTTCTAAACACAGAGCCAGGAGTGACCCTGAGTGTCACCAAGTGTGGCCAAAAGATCAAAACAAAACAACAAACAAACATAAACAACATGGAACAGACAACCAATAAGACTCATGACGATATGAGAACAAAAATGACAAAACTTCAAACGGAAATGACAGAACTGAAAAACTTAATAGGACGAAATTAAAAAGTCATTGAGGGCCTCATCAGCAGAGAACACCTGCTGAAGAGAGAATTAGTGAGCTTGAAGGTGAGCTGACAATAGCAAAAGATGGAAAAGAGCCTTAAAATAAAATAACATAAGATGGGTAAAATCTCCAAAATAAACAAATGAACAGATGACAACAGAACTTTGGGATAAATTTAACAGAAACAACATTAAGAGTCATTGTGGTTCCATAGGGCCAGGAAGAAAATCCCTATGAAAAAAAAATGTCAAAGACACATTGCTGAGAAATTCTGAGAGCTAATGAATGCATGCATCCACATCCCCTGGATACCTGAATTACTACCAGCTCACTGGCAAAATAAAGGACCTTAAAGCAATCCTAGACACAATAATAAAAATCATACATATAGATATAATACTTAAAGCTTCAAAATATAAAGAAATTGACATGCAAATGAGCATCTTAAGATTTTATAGTATACTTATCTTCAGGTCCAAAGGCAGTGGTGGAATATAGTGAGAAAAGTCAATAAAATGAACAGCTTACCAAAAATACTTTATCCAGCCAGATTTATTGAGTTTTGAAGGATATATAGCTTCAGAGATAAATAACAGCTCAGGAACTTTACAGTCTCAAAAATGACTTTAATAGAATTGAAGGAGCTTCTTGAAGGCTCAAACTCACCAAACATGAACAAAAAGATGGCCGAAATCCCATGACTATAATGCATCTCAATGCCAAGGAACTAAAGGCACTAATTAAGAGACACATCTTTTAATAAAAAGATGAATCCAGTGTTCTGCTGCCTGCAAGAAATACATGTGAATAGTTAGAGGAAACACATTCAAAGTCAAAGTTTAGAAGACAATTCTTCAAGTAAACAACTACCTTAAAATGACTAGTCTGGTCATACTAATATCAGATTACATAGACATTAAGCTTAAAATTTTTATTAGACAAAGACAATTATTTCATAATAAGGGATATGTACAGTAGAAAGAAATCACTCTCCTAAACACATTTGCAGCCAATAAGGGACCAGCTTAAAACAACTGCAAATAGATTTGAAGAAAGATATTAGTAGCAGCAAAATATTGTTGGAGATTTCAGCATATCTCTGTCTTGATACATCAACCAGGCTAAAATTAAACAAGAAATAAATACTTTTTGTACTCAAAAACGCTAAAAACATTTTCTTCAATGTACATTGGACATTCTATAAGGCAGACTATATGTTGGGACACAACACATGTCTCCATAAAATCAAGGGGATTGAAATTGTGTCAGTTATCTTCTCTGACTATGATGCACTGAAAATAGAAGTGAATTACAAACAAAAATGGAGAAATAACTTCAACATTGGTAAATAAACATCTAACCATTGAACAACCAGTGGTGATGAGACGAAGAAATAAAAAGATTCCTGGAAATAAAGGCACAAATTATCAGAACTTTTGGGACATAACAAAAGTGGTATTAAGAGGAAAATTTATAGCTTTGAAAGATTCATCAGGAAGGAAGAAAGGCCTACATAGATAATATAACAGCACAGCTTAAGAAATTGAAAAATGGCCAAAAATGATAAAAAAAGATGCAGAAAGAAGGAAATAATAAAACTACTTGTGAAGTGCATCCACAACAGTGCTGATATTTTTGGTGAAGGTTTGTTTTCTTTTTTTTTAGTCTTTGGGCATACACAGAAGTTTTCAGGGGTTACTTTGGGCTCTGTGTTCAGGAATCACTCTTGATGGGCTTGTACGATTATATGCGATGCTGGGGATGACCTGAAAAAAATGCAAGAACCACACCCTCTCTATACTATCCCTTGAACTCTATTCTAAAGCATATCTTTAAAACAATTCTTTTTTTTTTTTTTTGGCTTTTTTGGGCCACACCCAGCGGTGCTCAGGGGTTACTCCTAGCTGTCTGCTCAGAAATAGCTCCTGGCAGGCACGGGGGGCCATATGGGACACCGGGATTCGAACCAACCACCTTTGGTCCTAGATCGGCTGCTTGCAAGGCAAACACCGCTGTGCTATCTCTCCAGGCCCTTTAAAACAATTCTTACTAGTTATTCATAGTTGAGTTTTAACGTATGATGTTTCAACACCAATCCAACCACCAGTGTCAACCTCCCTCCACTAGTATTCTCAGAGTCCCACCCATACCCACCTTGTCCCTGCATCTAGCCTAACTTCTTAATAGGCACCATTTTAAGTTTGGTTGTTAAAGTTTGGATCTTACGATTTCTTGTATTTCTGTCTCTGTAGTTTGGACAATTAGTTCTATCCTTCCTTAACATCATCAATGGACCTGAACCCCAATAACCCTTTTCCCCATTATTTCACATCTGTCTTTCTCTCCATATATTCTATTTTCTCCTATTTTTTAAAAAATATGTTGAGATGTGAGGGTGAGTAAAAAGTGTTGCTTATTTGGTCGAAAGTGATACTCTCACACATACCATTTTTAAATAATCAATAATATGATATAGGATCACTTTTTGTAGTGCAGTGAACACTAATAATGATGTTGTTATATTATATATATTAATAATAGTTGTTATTATTCAGAACATTTGGGTTTGTCCAAAATTAAAGAAAATCTAGTATCATAGAGGTAAAATTATGCAAAAAATCTTAGACATATCATAGTATTTGTAAATGCTTTAGATTTTCATTTTAATAATTTGTGGCTCATACATTTTCATATGAGAAAAATTGCAATAAGTAACATTCCCAAGATCTTACAATAAGTATATTATGGGGTTGTAAGTCTTACCCAAACAGTCTAAGCGCCATGCTCACTTTTTCCCACACTATACCATCCTTTTCATAAGTAGTGGACCAAGAGATTCTTGTTTTTGAATCTATTTTAGAAACTATACTAATAATTGTAGCAAACTTATTTGGTGGATGAAACAGTGCTCAGTTCATGTGAAGGGGGGTTATCAACTTATTCCCCCAAGGACAAACTCAAGAGAAAATAAAGTTAGTGTTAAAGCGGGCAGAGGTATGGAGATTATTTTCAAAGAAGCGATTCTTTAAAACATCCTTCCACATTCTTTCATTTGTTTCACTCAAATGGGATTTTTAAACACCCCAGTTTAACTTTTCTTTCCTTGGTTTACTCTGTAGCCTCAAAAGTGGGAAACCTTTTAATAAGAAGCTCAAGTGTCAGAGCAGCAGGCAGGTAAAAAGAGATTCTGCGCAACTTCTTGTGAATTTTTTAATTTCAATTGTTCTTTCCTATTTCCTGAGATGAGAAATTTACAATATACTAAATGTCAAAACACATCCAACCTGGTCTTCTTTGAGTAGATTTACCAAGCTATAATGTGTAAAGAACTTTGGTCATTGGTTGTTGAGAAATAAATCACACTAGGAAAAAACAATCGACTTTATTCTCTAACTTTGAGTTTCCAGTAAGCCAAAAGACTGAGAAAAAGTCCTTATACATAGCTTTATTGTGTTATAACCCTACTCAGAACTGCTCTATGGCTATGAGAAGCTCAAATAATAATATTCAAGGCATGACACTTGGCATTTGAAGCATTCCATGTTCCATTTAGTATCTTCTATTCTATTAACTCTCCTTCCTTGGACATACCAGGCTGCAATTCAGATACTTGACAACTGGTATTATTAAACCATTTTCTGCACAAAACATTTATCTTAATTAGCTCATGTTTGTGTTTTGCTAGGTGTTGAGCTTTATAAAAATCAGAGCTTCTTCACATAGATTCCATAATATTCTATGAAGTCACAGCCTATTAATTTCTTCTATCTATTTGTTTTGTACTTATTTCATATTTTACTTCTAAGAACTTTGCAGCTGGTTGAAAATGCTAAATAATACATTTGTAGTACAAATTAAAAATCATAATTTTTCTATGTTTTCTATTTGGCCTTGTGATGTGAAAATAGTTTGTGAGTGGGGTAGTGAAAGAAGAAAGAATGTGTATATGCTCTATTCTGTTAGCACAGAAATTTCCAACACCCATATGAGAAAGCAGGGAGATATGGTTAAAACAACTATGTTTTTTTATATTGACAAAGTTGAGAATCTCCTCAGAAGCTTTTATTTTCTGAGAAAAGGAGAAAAGTCATCTTAGAATACAGGATCCAAAAAAATAAAAGCACCATGTTTCATTCGTGTTTTATATATAATTATATGTAATATATTATATTTTATAATAATATATCATATATAATGTTATATATTATATAGTATGTATATATATTTATTTATATGTACACTTATTGTATATATTATATATAATATGTAATGATATATTATATGTAACATGTATTACATATAATTTTCACTGGGGGAGTGCAATTGCCTCTGCTCCTGCCCTTTACTGGGAGAGAATTCCGGCCAGCAGCTTTCTCTCAACCAGGACAGAAGGCAGAAGGCAACTACAAATAATTCGCAAGTGTTAAGCTCTTTTGTGAACACCTAGAAAATTAAGCTGTAAGTTAGTAAAAGTAAAAGGCTCAGGGTGACATGTGTGCCAGTCGAGAAACTTTATTGAGGGGAGGGCAGGGTTTTTATGCCCTGCTCCAGTGGGAGGAGTAGTAACATAGGATATGATAGTAACATAGGATAGAAACATAAACCAATCAGATTGTTACAAGTACAACAATTTTAACCAATGGGAGCATAAATCCCTTTTTTGGTTTAGTGCGCATGCTGCACATACACATTTTGATGGCGGGAAGGATAAGGAGGAACCTGGCAGGATGAGGGGAGGGGAAGCAAATTCTTAAACAAATAGCTAATTGATATTTACGCAAATTACAATTTTTTGTTTAGCCCTATTTTCCATTTAGATCTATCTTTTGTGCAAGCAATAAGGATCACAAATTTTTAACTTTACAAATAACATATCTATAACTATATGCTTGAAAGCAGGCACAAAAACAGATTCCATGGAAAGGTTAAGGAATCTGGTTAAGCCAGATTCTGTGTGCTGAGCTAAATTTGATTTGCAGAGTTTCCTGTTGGCTTGGCGGCTCATGCAAACTTTGCGGCTTATCAGGCAGGCGGTGGAAAATTCATACCAGAGTTCCATTGAATACTGTGGGTGCACGGTCACCCACAGGGGAGGACATCTGGGTGCTATAACTCCAACTTCGAGGGACAGAGACACTACTATTTTCACAGGTGAAGGGACCTAGTAATTATTCAAATCTCAACTAGCATGCATTTGAAGTATTTTTAAAAGTCACTCTCAGACTTTATTTTCAGGATACCTACAGGTATCATATTCTTTTTTTTTTTTTTTTTTTTTGGTTTTTGGGCCACACCCAGCATTGCTCAGAGGTTACTCCTGGCTGTCTGCTCAGAAATAACTTAACTCCCTGGCAGGCACGGAGGGAACATGTGGGACACCGGGATTCGAACCAACCACCTTTGGTCCTGGATCAGCTGCTTGCAAATTAAACGCCGCTGTGCTATCTTTCCGGGCCCCTGTAATCATATTCTCTCTGCCATTTATGAACTTGTGTTTCTGTTTCCTTATAAGCTAAACTTCATTAATGATTTATTTTAAGCTCTAGAGAGATAGTACTGAAAGTAGGGTGCTTTCCTTGCCTATGAGACTAAACTTGGTTTCAATTTCTGGCAATTTATGATCATTGAGCCTTGTGTATATATATTTGTATCATATATATACATACATACATACATATATACATACATACATTATATACATACACTATATATATATATATATATAGGCATTTTAGAATGAAATAAATGGTCAGGCCATCAGCCTGGGATCCATTTTATCTCTGATCATCAGCTGTGGGAATGTCCTCACTTCTTAACACATCAAGAGAAAGAAAGTTGATTCTCGCTGAGTAACTGGGTAAACAAAATAATAATATACAAAAAAGTTAATATATTTTAATCTTACCTATAAAAAATTAAATAATTCACATAATAATAAACAAATGAACAAAGGCAAACTATTTAACTAGTTTATCTATTTTCTAGGTACACTTACTTCCCAAGATGCAGCTTGTCTCTAAAGCAGTTTAATAAATATCAGAAAAATAAGCACACAGAATCAAATAAATAACAAATTAATTCCCCTCATAATTAACTACCTGATGTTGGCTTTAAAAAGCATACCAGGTGCTATAATAACTATAAATAAAAATCAAATACTTAATATACCATTTCTGAATTGAGAAAAAGCATTCCCCGTAATCATTTTATGGAGTCTCATCATTATTGACTAAGATGTAACTAAAACAAAGCAAAATGTTTAGAAATTTTATAGTTGTGTTTTCTTTACTTTCATCTTCCCTTTTATAAATGTCCACTAAGTGCTAAGAATTACTGTATTTAATGGAATTTTCTTGTTTCCATGTCCTATTTTCTCTAACATTGTATTTAATTTTATGACAATAGGAGACACTTAATGAAATATCCTTTTGGACTGATGGGATATCAATATCAATGAAACTTAATAGTACAACCCTCTTAAAATACTCTGTCCATTTCAAACTACCACCAACTATGTTACTACTAAATTGCAATGTTTAGGGAAAGTAATAAAGCATATGTTGCTTTCCCCCTTAGCATAGTTGAACCATATGGTACCAGGAAGAGAAATGTAATCAAGTTATATTTTAGACTCCCTGGCTTTCAATATGCTTCCCTAGATAATGGGAGAAAAATCTTTACTACTGACCTGAAAACATTGTTTTTGCCAAATAAGTAAGGATCAGGGTGAAGAGAAAATATTTAACTTCTGATGAAGGGGGCCTGGCCTGAGAATACCACTCTAGACCTGGCACACAATGAAAACTCTGTGAGAATTCTCTGTACTTAATTTTGGCATGTAACTGTGCTTCTTACGTGTCACTAAAACACTACTTATTATCATTAGCATGAGAAATTAGTCTATGGCATCATATTTAATTTGATTCATATTTTCTAAATACTTTTGGCAGAAGTTAAGGTTAATGGTAGTTTTTTGAATGTTTGATAAAAACTCACTCATAAACCTATCTGGTCCTGAGCTTTTATTGTGTGGAAGATTCTTAATTACTATTTCAATATTCTTGCTTGTTATTGGGCTTTTTTTTGACTATCAACTTCCTCCTTGGTCAATATTTGGAGATTAGATGTTTCCAGAAATTTACCCATTTCTTCTAGTTTCTCTAGCTTAGCAGACTAAGTACAGCTTTTCATAGTAAGATCTCATTATGTCTTTGATTCTGGGGGTTCTGTGGTAATTTTTGCCTTTCATTTTTTAATATGATTTATTTGAGAAATTTCTTTCTCTTTATTTTTGGTGAGCCTTGCCAATGTTTGTCTATCTTGTTTATTCATTCAAAAAACCAACTCATGTTTTTATTGTTTTTTTGTATCATTTTCTTGGTTTCTATATCATTTATATTTGCTCTGACATTATTTGTTTTCTTCTACTTGTTTTTTCTTACAATTTTATTTCTTTCTTTTTAATTTTTATTGTGACCAAAGTGAATTACAATTATAGTAATATTTAAGGTATATAGTGACAATGAATAAGGGGCATTCCCACCACCAGTGTTGTCCTTTCCACCCTTGTTCCCGGAATGCACTCCATATCTCCCACCTTTACTCCCCAGAATACTGGTGTAACTGGTACTTTACACTTTACAGCTTGTTGTAGGTTGGGTATCCTGTTTGGGTTACTTTGCAGTTCATTTTCCAGATATTTAAGGTGTGAATTTAGGTTGTTGATTTCTTTCTTTATGTAGTCTATATTGCTATGAGTTTCCCCCTAATTACTGACTTCACCATGTTCTGCAGATTTTGGTAACTTGTTTCTTCTTTATCATTATTCTCAAAAACTTTTTTATTTCTTCATAGATTTCTTCTTTGATTCAGCTTTTATTAAACCGCATGTTGTTCAGTCTCTAGGTGTTAGAATTTCTCCAAATGTTTTTTATAATCAGTCTCTATTTCTGTGGCATTGTGGCCTAATAGGGTGCTTGGGGGTGATTCTTAGGTTTGTAAATTTTTGTAAGTTAAACTTTTGTCCAATAATTTGATAAATCATAGAGACTGTTCCATTTGTACCAGAGAAAATATGTAATCAGATATTTGAGGATGGAAGACCCTCTATAAATTCATTAGTTCCAGTTCATCCTTTTTCTCATTTAGGGCTTCTATGTCCTTACTGATGTTTTGTCCAGGGAATCTATCCAATGGTGAGAGTAGCAGTTTGAAATGTTCCACTACTACTATGTTTCAACCCAAGTTTTCTAGGTTTGTGAGCAATAGTATTACATACGTTACCGACCCAAAATTTGCTGCAAAAAGTAGATTATACTTAGTACTTCTTGTTCTATTGTTCTATTGATCAATAAGTAGTGCCCATGCTTATTTTTAATAACATTCTTGAAGTTGAATGCACTTGGTGAGATACATATGACTGTTCCAGCTTTTTTTTTCTTGTATAACTGTTTTTCATAATTTTACTCTGAACCTGTTTCTGTCCTGAGATTTTTTTGTTGTTGTTGTTAGTTTTTTCTGGGGGTCACACCCAGCAGTGCTAAGGGGTTACTTCTGGCTCTACGCTCAGAAATTGCTCCTGGCAGGCTCGAGGGACCATATGGGATGCCGGGATTTGAACCACCGTCCTTCTGCCTAAAAGGCAAACTCCTTACCTCCATGCTATCTCTCCGGCCCCTGCCCTTAAATTTTTAGATGTGTTTTCTGTTAGCAGCAAATGGATGGGTTTTGTTTCCTGATCGAACACTCTTTGTGAGTTTTGGTGGGAGAATTTAGTCCATTGAGATAGATTAAAAGAAATTATTGATAGAGAGCACTATCCTACATTATATTGTGTAGGCTGGTTGCTGCAACTATTGGTCTATTGATTTTTTTTACATAAGTGAATTTTAATTAATTTTATTTAGAATTGGTTCGATTATTGCAAATGTTGCAAGATTTTTTTTCTCATAATATTTTTATATATCCCTCCACATAATTAATTGAGAGATTTTCAGGGTAGTAGACTAAATTTTAAATTTTATTTAATAATTTGAATATGTCATTCCCTCTTTCTTTGCATGGGAAGGTTCATATGAGAAATTTGATGGGATTCTTATGTTCTTTCCTTTATATTTATGGTCCCTTCTACCTTGATAGGCTCCCAGCCTTCCCCTCTTTTGCACCCGGCCTCCAGGCCTTCTGGGGTGGCAGCGCAGCCGGCCAGACAAGGTGGATGTTGGGGGTGGTCCCTCCTGGATGGGTCCCAAGCTTTCCCCACCCTTCCCTCAGCTCTAGAGTGGGAAGGGCATAGGGTGTAGGGCAGGCAGATCCTGGCTTCTGGCTCTCTCTCGATCCTCTCTTAAGCTGGAGGCTAGCTCTAGCTGGCATGGGGTTGGGGGAGACCCCATGTGCAAGGCCTTTTCCTTACGTGGGTGTGCTGGGAGCCTTGATAGGCCCCAGCCTTCCCCTCTTTTGCACCCAGCCTCTAGGCCTTCTGGGGTGGCAGCCCAGCCGGCCAGACAAGGTGGTTGTCTGGGGGGGGGGTCCCTCCTGGATAGGGTCCCAGGCTTTCCCCACCCTTCCCTCAGCTCTAGGGTGGGAAGGGCACAGTGTGTAGGGCGGGCAGATCCTGGCTTCTGGCTCTCTCTCGATCCTCTCTTGAGCTGGAGGCTAGCTCTAGCTGGCATGGGGTTGGGGGAGACCCCATGTGCAAGGCCTTCTCCCTAACTTGGGTGTGCTGGGAGCCTTAATAGGCCCCCAGCCTTCCCCTCTTCAGGTCCCGGCCTCCATGCCTTCTGGGGTGGCAGCGCAGCTGGCCAGAAATGGTTGGTACTAACTTAGGGTGTGCTGAGATTTGCTCGGTTGCGCTAAATTTGTCACTTGCTATTTCTGAACACTCTGCATATGGAAAACTGCGCGGGGGTATGTATTAAAAGTATTCCTTATCTTTATGTTATCCAGAATGTCCATTTTGTATTCTGCCCTTTCCCACACAAAGCTCATTTTTACTCCTTAACTCTCTCACTCCCCAAACATCACTAACCCATACTACTCTTTTTAACATCATTATTGCACAATCCTAATCACAGACCAAAGCTGTGTATTGTGTGTAACAACCCTAAACTGTTTCAAAAGACATAAAATGGACACGTATTTCTTTAGAATATTTTGTGTTTTTTCTCTGACAACTATAAGTTTTACTAAATATTCTCTTATACAGTGATGATTCTAACCACTTTTTATCTTCTCTTTATGAGTTGTTCAACAAGGAATTTTGGTGAAAGAGTCCCCCAGTTTAATGCTTATGATTGAACCATATCATGGGTATTGTTGGACTTGTTCTTGTGGCCCCCATATGCACCAATAATGCCACGTGGCATTGCTCCTTTTTTGCATAGGCACATTAAAATGGGAAAATACTATACATACAAATAAGATCCTATCTAATAGAGATTAGAACACACAAATCTTATAGTGCAAAGGGACCTTACACCCTGAACATTGACATAATGACCTGGCACAGGCCTCAGAAGAAAGGACATTTTCCATTCACCCCTGAACCAGGGAAGCCATCCACGAAACATCCAGGTTTGTCTATAACATCACCTGGAAGCAATCCTCTACCACGGAAGACCCTACCACTGCTCAGACATCGACCTGTTCAAAAGAGACTCCCCTTAACACTGAGGAGACTTAACAACAACGACCTGCTTACAGGACAGGGCTTTCTGCATTGCCCTTTAATGGTGAGGTGAAATGAGAGGACGCTCCACATCCTGACTTCAATATAGGATATGCAGATTCCAGGATATTTAATACAGAAACATGATACCAACAACAGAGACTGTGTGAAAAGTGTGTTGGTACTACGGACAATGTCTTGGATTGGACGATCTAACTTGCCCGGAGCCTAGAGTTGGTCTTATGCCAGGAAACTTCAGGGGTAGGGTCTCTTTGTATTTAGGCCAAGGTTATTTCTTTCAATGCCCCTCATATTTTGGTGGGCCTATGCAAACAACAATTGCCATTCTAACACCGTTTTTACTGTGCTCCTTTGACTCTAATCCTTAAAAAAAAACACTTAAAATTTGAGGTTAACTTAAGCTAATATGCATGTATATAAAAATGTAAAAAATACCATGCCTCTAATGTTTAAGGAGTTACGTAAGTTTTATGGCTTTAGATTGCCTTGTGTGCTGTTAAGAAATATTATAATGTGTTACAATCTGGGGACTTGAGGGACAAAGTAATTGTACATGGATTCTGTTTTATTTATCTTAATGTTCTTTGGTTGAAAGTTCAAAGTTAAGATATCAGCAAGGGGACTTCTTCTGAGAATTATGTTATGGGTGATTGTCCTTCCACTGTAACTTTACCTTCTCCTCTTTCTTTGCACCTTTGTTCTCATAATTAAAAATAAAATAAAATTTAAAAAAAGAATAAATAGTCAAGGACATCATTTCTGAGAAGTTCTGAGAGCTGAGAATGTATAAACCCACATCCTGGATGTTGTAAGAATAATAGCTAAAATATATCCAAAGAAAAGCATCTTGTAAAATGTATGAAAACCAGGGGCTTGAGCAGTGGCTCAAGTGGTAGGGCCTTACATGTGCTAATGTAGAACGGACCACAGTTCGATCCCCTGGCAGAATCCCCCAAGCCAGGTGTGATTTCTGAGCATCACTGGGTCTGACCCAAAATCCTATATATATATATATATATATATATATATATATATAATCAAGATGCCCTTCAAAATATGAATGGCTAAAGAAACTGTGGCACATATACACATGGAATATCATGCAGCCATCAGGAGATATGAAGTTATGAAATTTTCCTATAATGCATGGACATGGAAGCTATTATACTGAGTCAAAGGGAAATATATAAACACAGAATACTCTCACTCATCTATGGGTTTTAATAAAATAACAGGCATTATTGTAATTATGCCCAGAGACAATAGAGATGAGGGTTGGAAGGACTGGCTCACAATATGAAGCTCATCACAAAGAGTGGTGAGTGTAGTTAGAGATAAACTATACTAACAACTATCATGATAATGTTAATAAATGAGAAAAATAGAATGCCTGTCTCAAATAAGGGCAGGGATGGGAGTGGAGGGAAATGGGGGCATTGGTGGTGGGAATGTTTCACTGGTGAAGGGGGTGTTCTTTTTATGACTGAAACCCAACTACAAGTATGTTTGCAAGCATGGTACTTAAATAAAGTTATTATTTTTAAAATATAGGTAAAAATATAAAGATATTACATTGGATCTTGTCCAAAAAACAAACAGAATAGAAATGAATGAACTTCAAGTTCCATAATAATTCAGAAGATTAATGAAAGCAAGAATTGGTTCTTTAAAAAAATAAACAAGATAAATAAAATATTAGTAAGCTCACTAAGAAAGATAGAGAAACTTAATAAACCAAACCAGAAATGAAAAGTGTAAAGCCACTACAGGTTCTACAAAATCTTGAAAAGCAATCATTGAGAATCATTATATCAGAAAATGAGAGAACCTGGAAGAAATTTATTAACTCTTAGACTTAGACCCTTATACCTTCCCAAGATTGAACCAAGGAGATCTGGAGTATCTGAACAGAATTGTGACTAAGGAAGACTAAATAAATGGTAATCAAAAAGGTTCCCAAATGAAAAGCCTAGGCCCCAAAGGATTCACCACTGGAATTTTTTCAAAGATTTTCAAGATTGAAATCTTGTTTCAATCCTTTTCAGGCTTTTCCAGGAAAAGAAACAGAAACAGAAACACTTCCAAATAGTTCTATGAGTCTACCAAAAGGAGACAGAGACATTACCAAAAAGAAACTACAGGCCATTATTTGTGATGAACACAGAAGCAAAATGCTCAACCAAATACTAGCAAATAAATTCCAACAGCTCATCAAAAAGGTTATATACCATTATCAAGTAGGATTCATTTCAGAGATGCATGAATGGTTTAACATATGAAAGTAAATCAGTATAATACAACATAACAATAAAATGAAAATAAAAATAATATGACCAGAGCAATAGATGCACAGAAAGCATTTGACATGGTTCAGCACCCATTTTTTATAAAAACTAGCAATACGATGGAAACTGTACGAACTTTTCTCAGTATAGTCAAAACCATTTACCACAGTCCATGACAAGCATAATACTCATTGGGATCTAAGATCTGGCACAAGAAAAGGTTGGTCCCTCTCTACCTCTATTCAATAGCACTGGAAAGTACTTTCCATAGCAATTAGGTAAGAAAATTATACCATGGCTTCCAGATAGGAAAGGAAGAAATCAAGCTCTCACCATTTCATGTTACATTATATTATATTTAAAAAAAATCCTAAAAAAAAATCTACAAAAATCTCTAGATAATAATAGATTTTATAGTAAACTGGCTGCTACAAAATTACTACAATAATCTGTGGCTCTTATATATACAAATAATAGAGAAGAAATTTACATTAAAAAAGCATTCCAATCCACAATTGTGCCACATCTGCCCCACCCCCATTTTATTTATTTTTATTTCTTCCTTTAACTTTATTTATAGTTTCCAGACAGGAGCTACCACCTTTTTACAGAACCATAGAACATGAATCATCTTGCTCTACTCCATATTTCTATGTCCTACAAATTGAGAAAAGAAAAAAAAAGTGGATGGGACACGGGATAAGTGGTTTCAGGAGCATTGAGTGGAAATAAAAAATGGTCAAATCTAATTATCCAGACCAAAGGCACCAAAAATAAAATCAAGAGACCCAAACTATAATAAACTATATATAAAACAGATCTGTTAGACTAGTAGTTCAGGGGCTAAGGATGGAGGTATGGGATGCATGCTGGAAACTATGGTGGAGGGAGTTCAGCACTGGTGGTGGGAATGACCCTAATTCATTGTTACTTTGTACCTTAAATAGAACTGTGAAAGACTTGTAATTCACATTGGTTTCAATAAAAAATTTGAAACAAAAAAAGGTGGATCAAACACTCTTGAAATTCATTTGGAACAATAAATGTCCATAAGTAGCTAAAGAAAATGAATATGGCAATATCACTTTCCACAACTTAAAACTGTACTGTAAAGCAGTAATCATTAAAATTTGGTATTGAATTAAAGACAGACTCTCAGATCAAGGGAATGTACTTGTATTTTGAGACTGACACTCAGGTATAGAATCAATTAGTCTTTGATAAAGGGGAAGAAAAAAAAGTGGATCAATAAAAGCCTTCTAACAAGTGGTGTGAAAATAGTTCCAGTACATGCAAAAAAGTGAGCTCAGACTTCTGTTTTATGCCATACATAAAAGTTATATCAAAATGGATTAAAAGACCTTGATACCAAATATGAAACATAAGATACATAAAGGAAAATGTAGGCAGAAATTCTATGATATTGAAGCTAAAGGCATCATTAAGGAAGAAACATCATTGGCCCAAACAAGTGGAAGCAAACATAAACAAATAGTACTACATTAAACTCAGAAGCTTCTGCATCTCACAGGAAATGATGACTAGGATATAAAGACTACCCACAGAATAGGAGACAATATTAATCTATCCATTGAGAGTAATATTTAAAATATACAAGTCACTTGTTAAGTTTAGTCAAAAAAATTCTAGCCTCATCCAAAAATGGGGAGAAGAAAGGAAAGATATTTTGTCAAAGAAGAAATACACATGGCTAAGCGGCACATTAAAGTGCTCCACTTGATTAATCCATCAGAGCGAAGCCAATCAAAGCTTATCTCACACTACTGGCACACATCACAGAGAACAAGAACAACTAGTGATGGCATGAATGTGGGGAGAAAGTCACTCTCACTCATTGCTGGTGGGAATGCAGACTGGTACAGACTTTTTGGAAAACAATATGAGTATTTTGAATTAGATATTGAATTAGATATTGAGCTTCCATATGATTCAGTAATATCACTCCTAGGGATATTATCATAGAAACAAAAAACATAACAAAAATGCCCTCTGCACTCCAATGTTCATCGCAGCACTATTTACAATAGTGAGAATTTGGGGAAAAAAAACCCAGATGCCTGACAACAAGTAAGTGGCTAAAGAAACAATGGTACATCTACACAACGGAATACTATGCAACCATTAAGAAAAATGAAGTCATGAAATTTGCATATAATTGAATGTATATGGGAAGTATTATGCTTAGTGAAGTGAGTCAGAGGGAGAATAATTAAATAATCTAGCTCATCTAGGATATAAAAAAGACAGTATAACAGACAATATTTTTTAAATATTATTCATTTCATCCAAGTTGCAAACTTTTATTTGTAAGAACTTTCCCTAATTTAGTCCTTGACTGTTGGAATCATTTTTGCATCTCTAGTTATTACACTTTCAGTTTATAATATTGGTTATCATATAATTTCATTCTCTTAGATTCATGAACACATGTATCTGAACATTCTAGTTGTTATTCTTGATGTATGCTATTATTTATTTGATTTACATTTTTTCACTTCAATTTTTGGTTTTATATTTTCTTTTACTTTATTAAGATTTACTTAATTTTTTAGCGTTTGAGTCACAAACTATTTTTATTTTGCTTTTGTTTTAATATATACTTAATTATCTTACTGCAAATAAATTTTAATTTTATGCACATTTTTATTTGTAGTGTGTACAGAAGCACATTAAATATTTTGTGTTTTCTTTTTTTTTTCCTTCTGGCCCTGTGTTCAAATATCACTACTGGTGGACTTGGGGTACTATATGGAATGGTCAAGATCAAACCCAGATTAGCCACATACAAGGCTACAAAAAACCCTATATGCCTACAAATCACCCTGCCAGCTGTATTTTCTTTTTTTATTATTATTATTTAACCAACTTTATTACATACATGATTGTATGATTTTGTGTTTTCTATGGCTGCTTTCTTTACCTCATTATTTGGGAGTTTTTAATTTTATTAATTCAGATTTTCCCATATTCTATTGCTATTTTCTAACAGGTAAATATGTAATGAATAACACTTTGATAGTATATTAAAACTTCTTGGAAAATATCTTTCTCTGTATACTTATATTTTTTCTATATAGTAAAATATTAATATTGTTATCTATTTGCTTAAATATTTTATACATTTACTAATAGTTGTCTACTTGACCTTAGTTTCTTTTTTTTTAATCTTTTTTTTTTATTTAAACACCTTGATTACATACATGATTGTGTTTGGGTTTCAGTCATAAAAGGAACACCACCCATCACCAGTGCAACATTCCCATCACCCAAGTCCCAAATCTCCCTCCTCCCCACCCAACCCCCGCCTGTACTCTAAACAGGCTCTACATTTCCCTCATACATTCTCAATATTAGGACAGTTCAAAATGTAGTTATTTCTCTAACCAAACTCATCACTCTTTGTGGTGAGCTTCCTGAGGTGAGCTGGAACTTCCAGCTCTTTTCTCTTTTGTGTCTGAAATTTATTATTGCAAGAATGTCTTTCATTTTTCTTAAAACCCATAGATGAGTGAGACCATTCTGCGTTTTTCTCTCTCTCTCTGACTTATTTCACTCAGCACAATAGATTCTGTGTACATCCATGTATAGGAAAATTTCATGACTTCATCTCTCCTGACAGCTGCATAATATTCCATTGTGTATATGTACCACAGTTTCTTTAGCCATTTGTCTGTTGAAGGGCATCTTGGTTGTTTCCACAGTCTTGCTATGGTAAAGTGCTGCAATGAATATAGGTGTAAGGAAGGGATTTTTGTATTGTATTTTTGTGTTCTTAAGGTATATTCCTAGGAGTGGTATAGCTGGGTCGTATGGGAGCTCGATTTCCAGTTTTTGGAGGAATCTCCATATCGCTTTCCATAAAGGTTGAACTAGACGACTTTCCCACCAGCAGTGGATAAGGGTTCCTTTCTCTCCACATCCCCGCCAGCACTGTTTGTTTTCATTCTTTGTGATGTGTGCCATTCTCTGTGGTGTGAGGTGGTATCTCATTGTTGTTTTGATTTGCATCTCCCTGATGATTAGTGATGTGGAGCATTTCTTCATGTGTCTTTTGGCCATGTGTATTTCTTCTTTGTCAAAGTGTCTGTTCATTTCTTCTCCCCATTTTTTGATGGGATTAGATGTTTTTTTCCTGTAAATTTCTGTCAGTGCCTTGTATATTTTGGAGATTAGCCCCTTGTCTGATGGGTATTGGGTGAATAGATTCTCCCACTCAGTGGGTGGCTCTTGTATCCTGGGCACTATTTCCTTTGAGGTGCAGAAGCTTCTCAACTTAATATATTCCCATCTGTTTCTCTGTTTTCACTTGCTTGGAGAGTGCAGTTTCCTCCTTGAAGATGCCTGTAGTCTCAATGTCCTGGAGAGATTTGCCTATGTGTTGTTCTATATATCTTATGGTTTGGGGTCTGATATCGAGGTCTTTAATCCATTTGGATTTTACCTTCGTACATGATGTTAGCTGGGGGTCTAAGTTCAATTTTTTGCAAGTGGCTAGCCAGTTGTGCCAACACCACTTGTTGAAGAGGCTTTCCTTGCTCCATTTAGGATTTCCTGCGCCTTTATCAAAAATTAGGTGATTGTATGTCTGGGGAACATTTTCTGAGTATTCAAGCCTACTCCACTGATCTGTGGGTCTGTCCTTATTCCAATACCATGCTGTTTTGATAACTATTGCTTTGTAGTAAAGTTTAAAGTTGGGGAAAGTAATTCCTCCCATATTCTTTTTCCCAATGATTGCTTTAGCTATTCTAGGGTGTTTATTGTTCCAAACAAATTTCAAAAGTGCCTGATCCACTTCTTTGAAGAATGTCATAGGTATCTTTAGAGGGATAGCGTTGAATCTGTATAACGCCTTGGGGAGTATTGCCATTTTGATGATGTTAATCCTGCCAATCCATGAGCAGGGTATGTGTTTCCATTTCCGCGTGTCCTCTCTTATTTCTTGGAGCAGACTTTTATAGTTTTCTTTGTATAGGTCCTTCACATTTTTAGTCAGGGTGATTCCAAGATATTTGAGTTTGTGTGGCACTATTGTGAATGGGGTTGTTTTCTTAATGTCCATTTCTTCCTTATTACTATTGGTGTATAGAAAGGCCATTGATTTTTTTGTGTGTTAATTTTGTAGCCTGCCACCTTGCTATATGAGTCTATTGTTTCTAGAAGCTTTTTGGTAGAGTCTTTAGGGTTTTCTAAGTAGAGCATCATGTCATCTGCAAACAGTGAGAGCTTGACTTCTTCCTTTCCTATCTGGATTCCCTTGATATCTTTTTTTGCCAAATCGCTATAGCAAGTACTTCCAGTGCTATGTTGAATAGGAGTGGTGAAAGAGGACAGCCTTGTCTTGTGCCAGAATTTAGAGCGAAGGCTTTTAGTTTTTCTCCATTGAGGATAATATTTGCCACTGGCTTGTGGTAGATGGCCTTAACTATATTGAGAAAGGTTCCTTCCATTCCCATCTTGCTGAGCGTTTTTTTTTTTTTTTTGGTTTTTGGGCCACACCCGGTAACGCTCAGGGGTTACTCCTGGCTATGCGCTCAGAAGTCGCTCCTGGCTTGGGGGACCATATGGGACGCCAGGGGATCGAACCGCGGTCCGTCTCCTAGGCTAGCGCAGGTAAGGCAGGCACCTTACCTCCAGCGCCACCGCCCGGCCCCATTGCTGAGCGTTTTGATCAAGAATGGGTGTTGGACCTTGTCAAATGCTTTCTTTGCATCTATTGATATGATCATGTGGTTTTTATTTTTCTTCTTATTGATGTTGTGTATTATGTTGATAGACTTACGGATGTTAAACCATCCTTGCATTCCTGGGATGAAACCTACTTGATCGTAGTGGATGATCTTCTTAATGAGGTATTGAATCCTATTTGCCAGGATTTTGTTGAGGATCTTTGCATCTGCATTCATCAGCGATATTGGTCTGTAATTTTCTTTTTTCGTAGCATCTCTGTCTGGTTTAGGTATTAGGGTGATGTTGTCTTCATAATAGCTGTTTGGGTGTGTTTCCTTTTGTTCAGTTTCATGAAAGAGTCTTGCCAGGATTGGTAGTAGTTCCTCTTGGAAAGTTTGAAAGAATTCATTAGTGAATCCATCTGGGCCTGGGCTTTTATTTTTGGGCAGACTTTTGATTACCATTTTTATTTCATCAATAGTGATGGGGGTGTTTAGATATGCTACATCCTCTTCCTTCAACCGTGGAAGATTATAAGAGTTCAAGAATTTTTTTTTTAATTCTTTTTTTTTTTGCATATTTTTTTTTATTTAAACACCTTGATTACATACATGATTGTGTTTGGGTTTCAGTCATAAAAGGAACACCACCCATCACCAGTGCAACATTCCCATCACCCAAGTCCCAAATCTCCCTCCTACCCACCCAACCCCTGCCTGTACCCTAAACAGGCTCTACATTTCCCTCGTACATTCTCAATATTAGGACAGTTCAGAATGTAGTTATTTCTCTAACTAAACTCATCACTCTTTGTGGTGAGCTTCCTGAGGTGAGATGGAACTTCCAACTCTTTTCTCTTTTGTGTCTGAAAATTATTATTACAAGGGTGTCTTTCATTTTTTTTAAAAGCCATAGATGAGTGAGACCATTCTGCATTTTTCTCTCTCTCTCTCTGATTATTTCACTCAGCACAATAGATTCTGTGTACATCCATGTATAGGAAAATTTCATGACTTCATCTCTCCTGACAGCTGCATAATATTCCATTGTGTATATGTACCACAGTTTCTTTAGCCATTCGTCTGTTGAAGGGCATCTTGGTTGTTTCCAGAGTCTTGCTATGGTAAATAGAGCTGCAATGAATATAGGTGTAAGGAAGGGGTTTTTGTATTGTATTTTTGTGTTCCTAGGGTATATTCCTAGGAGTGGTATAGCTGGATCGTATGGGAGCTCGATTTCCAGTTTTTGGAGGAATCTCCATATCGCTTTCCATAAAGGTTGAACTAGACAGCATTCCCACCAGCAGTGGATAAGAGTTCCTTTCTCTCCACATCCCCGCCAACACTGTTTATTCTCATTCTTTGTGATGTGTGCCATTCTCTGGGGTGTGAGGTGGTATCTCATCGTTGTTTTGATTTGCATCTCCCTGATGATTAGTGATGTGGAACATTTTTTCATGTGTCTTTTGGCCATGTGTATTTCTTCTTTGTCAAAGTGTCTGTTCATTTCTTCTCCCCATTTTTTGATGGGGTTAGATGTTTTTTTCTTGTAGAGTTCTGTCAGTGCCTTGTATATTTTGGAGATTAGCCCCTTATCTGATGGGTATTGGGTGAATAGTTTCTCCCATTCAGTGGGTGGCTCTTGTATCCTGGGCACTATTTCCTTTGAGGTGCAGAAGCTTCTCAGCTTAATATATTCCCATCTGTTAATCTCTGCTTTCATTTGCTTGGAGAGTGCAGTTTCCTCCTTGAAGATGCCTGTAATGTCCTGGACTGTTTTGCCTATGTGCTGTTCTATATATCTTATGGTTTTGGGGCTGATATCGAGGTCTTTAATCCATTTGGATTTTATCTTTGTACATGATGTTAGCTGGGGGTCTAAGTTTAATTTTATGCAAGTGGCTATCCAATTGTGCCAACACCCCTTGTTGAAGAGGCTTTCCCTGCTCCATTTAGGATTTCCTGCTCCTTTATCAAAAATTAGATGGTTGTATCTCTGGGGAACATTTTCTGAGTATTCAAGCCTATTCCACTGATCTGAGGACCTATACTTATTCCAAACCCAAGCTGTTTTGATAACTGTTGCTTTGTAGTACAGTTTAAAGTTGGGAAAAGTAATTACTCCCATATTCTTTTTCCCAATGATTGCTTTAGCTATTCGAGGGTGTTTATTGTTCCAAATGAATTTCAAAAGTGTCTGATCCACTTCTTTGAAGAATGTCATAGGTATCTTTAGAGGGATGGCATTAAATCTGTATAATGCATTGGGGAGTATTGACATTTTGATGATGTTAATCCTGCCAATCCATGAGCAGGGTATGCGTTTCCATTTCCGTGTGTCCTCTCTTATTTCTTGGAGCAGAGTTTTATAGTTTTCTTTGGATAGGTCCTTCACATATTTAGTCAAGTTGATTCCAAGATATTTGAGTTTGTGTGGCACTATTTTGAATGGGGTTGTTTTCTTAATGTCCATTTCATCCTTATTACTATTGGTATATAGAAAGGCCATTGATTTTTGTGTGTTAATTTTGTAGCCTGCCACCTTGCTAAATGAGTCTATTGTTTCTAGAAGCTTTTTGGTAGAGTCTTTAGGGTTTTCTAAGTAGAGTATCATGTCATCTGCAAACAGTGAGAGCTTGACTTCTTCCTTTCCTATCTGGATTCCCTTGATATCCTTTTCTTGCCTAATCGCTATAGCAAGTACTTCCAGTGCTATGTTGAATAGGAGTGATGAGAGAGGACAGCCTTGTCTTGTGCCAGAATTTAGAGGGAAGGCTTTCAGTTTTTCTCCATTGAGGATAATATTTGCCACTGGCTTGTGGTAGATGGCCTTCACTATATTGAGAAAGGTTCCCTCCATTCCCATCTTGCTGAGAGTTTTGATCAAGAATGGGTGTTGGACCTTATCAAATGCTTTCTCTGCATCTATTGATATGATCATGTGGTTTTTATTTTTCTTGTTATTGATGTTGTGTATTATGTTGATAGATTTACGGATGTTAAACCAGCCTTGCATTCCTGGGATGAAACCTACTTGATCGTAGTGGATGATCTTCTTAACGAGGCATTGAATCCTATTTGCCAGGATTTTGTTGAGGATCTTTGCATCTGCATTCATCAGTGATATTGGTCTGTAATTTTCTTTTTTGGTAGCGTCTCTGTCTGGTTTAGGTATCAAGGTGATGTTGGCTTCATAAAAGCTATTTGGGAGTGTTTCTGTTTGTTCAATTTCATGAAAGAGTCTTGCCAAGATTGGCAGTAGTTCCTCTTGGAAAGTTTGATAGAATTCATTAGTGAATCCATCTGGACCTGGGGTTTTGATTTTCGGCAGACATTTGATTACTGTTTTAATTTCATCAATGGTGATGGGGGTGTTTAGATATGCTACATCCTCTTCCTTCAACCGTGGAAGATTATAAGAGTCCAAGAATTTATCCATTTCTTCCAGGTTCTCATTTTTAGTGGCGTAGAGTTTTTCAAAGTAGTTTCTGATTACCCTTTGAATCTCTGTCATATCAGTAGTGATCTCTCCTTTTTTATTCCTGATACGAGTTATCAAGTTTCTCTCTCTCTCTTTCTTTGTTAGGTTTGCCAGTGGTCTATCAATCTTGTTTATTTTTTCAAAGAACCAACTTTTGCTTTCGTTGATCTTTCGGATTGTTTTTTGAGTTTCCACTTCGTTGATTTCTGCTCTCAGCTTTGTTATTTCCTTCTGTCTTCCTATTCTTGGGTCCTTTTGTTGAGCATTTTCTAGTTTTATTAGCTGTGTCATTAAGCTACTCAGGTAAGCTCCTTCTTCCTTCCTGATGTGTGCTTGCAAAGCTATAAATTTTCCTCTCAGTACTGCTTTTGCTGTGTCCCATAAGTTCTGATAGTTTGTGTCTTTATTGTCATTTGTTTCCAGGAACCTGTTTATTTCCTCCTTGATTTCATCTCGGACCCACTGGTTATTGAGCATGAGGCTGTTTAATTTCCAGGTGTTAAAGTGTTTCTTCTGAGTCCCTTTGGAATTCACAAATAATTTCAGATCCTTGTGGTCAGCGAAGGTAGTCTGCAAAATTTCTATCCTCTTGATCTTATGGAGGTATGTTTTATGTGCCAGCATGTAGTCTATCCTGGAGAATGTCCCATGTACATTGGAGAAGAATGTGTATCCAGGTTTCTGGGGATGGAGTGTCCTATATATATCCACTAGGCCTCTTTCTTCCATTTCTCTCCTCAGGTCTAGTATATTCTTGTTGGGTTTCAGTCTGGTTGACCTGTCCAGTGTTGACAAAGCAGTGTTAAGGTCCCCCACAATTATTGTGTTGTTGTTGATATTATTTTTCAGATTTGTCAACAGTTGTATTAAATATTTTGCTGGCCCCTCATTCGGTGCATATATGTTTAGGAGAGTGAATTCTTCCTGCTCTACGTACCCCTTGATTAATATAAACTGTCCATCTTTGTCCCTTACAACCTTCCTGAGTATAAAGTTTGCATTATCTGATATTAGTATGGCCACTCCAGCTTTTTTATGGGTGTTGTTTGCTTGGATAATTTTTCTCCAGCCTTTTATTTTGAGTCTATGTTTGTTCTGACTATTCAGGTGCGTTTCTTGTAGGCAGCAGAAGGTTGGATTGAGTTTTTTGATCCATTTAGCCACTCTGTGTCTCTTAACTGGTGCATTTAGTCCATTGACGTTGAGAGAAAGAATTGTCCTGGGATTTAACGCCATCTTTATTTCAAAATTTGGTGTGTCTTTTGGGTAGTCTTGTCTTAGATTAGGTCTTTCAGTTTTTCTCTTAAGACTGGTTTTGTGTCTGTGAAGTTTCTGAGCTGTTTTTTGTCTGTGAAACCATGTATTCTTCCATCAAACCGGAAAGTGAGTTTTGCTGGGTATAGTATTCTGGGTGAAGCATTCATTTCATTCAGTCTTGTCACAATATCCAACCATTGCTTTCTGGCATTGAGTGTTTCTGGTGACAGGTCTGCTGTAAATCTCAGGGAAGCTTGCTTGAACATGATTTCCCCTTTTGATCTTGCTGTTTTCAGAATTCTGTCTCTATCTGTGGGATTTGTCATTGTGACTAGGATGTGTCTTGGGGTGGTTTTTCTGGGGTCTCTTTTGGTTGGTACTCTTCGGGCATGCAGGATTTGATCACATATATTCTTTAGCTCTGGAAGTTTCTCTTTAATGATGTTCTTGACCATTGATTCTTCCGGGAAATTTTCTTCCTGGGTCTCTGGGACTCCAATGATTCTTAAGTTGTTTCTGTTGATCTTATCATAGACTTCTATTTTCGTCTGTTCCCATTCTTTGACTAATTTTTCCATTGTCTGCTCATTTGCTTTAAGTTTTTTGTCCAATCTCTCCTGCTGTATGGAATTGTTATGTATCTCATCTTCCACAGCACCAAGTCTATTCTCAGCTTCTGATACCCTGTCCCAGAGCTTATCCATTTTGTCATTCACTTCGTTTACTGACTTTTTTAGTCCTGTTAGTTGACATGTTATTTCAGTTTGGAGTTTTGTCATTTCTGCCTTCATATTTTCTTGGTTCTTATTAGTGTTCTGTTCAACTCGATCCATGGTTTCTTGGAGTCTGTTGAGCACCTTCCATATTGCTAGTCTAAAGTCCTTATCTGAGAGGTTGATTAGTTGTTCAGTCATTATCTGGTCCTCAGAATTGTCATCTTCATTCTCTATGTCTGATGCTGGCCTGCGTTGTTTCCCCATTGTCACACTTGTATTGTGGGTTTTTCTACGTGTTGTGGTGGTATTCATTGTCTATATGATGTAGGCAGCACATTCCTCTGGCTCCTCCCTTTCTGGATGGTCTGACTTGCCTCTAAGGGAGGGGAGTCCTCCGTGGATGAAGCCTCACACTGGGTCAAATCTTAGGCCCGAGCATGCAACAGAGAAGACAGTCCAGAGAGAAATGTTTGCTTCTGTGATATAGCGCCGTTCTTAGTGTGATTTTTCCTTCTTGTTGCAATGGAGTTCTTTCCTTAGAAAGAGTGCACGGCCGCGTAGCGAAGCGGAGCGGCCGTGCTCCTCTGAGCCTTTTTTTGCCCCACTCGCAAGAGTTTCACGCAAGAGGACAGTAGACATACATAGACAGGTCACACTCACAGTCTTTCACAGTTGAGCCCCACTGGGCCGGTGTACTTTCGCGGATTTTCCCCGCCTGGTGTCACACACAGGGAGCAGGCTTTTGCCCAGATAGCATTGTTATCTCTTCCCGAATGTAGTTTCTTTGGAGTTAGCTTCCCAGGGCTCTGAGGAGAGCTTCCAGAGTTTAGGAAAGACAGAGAAGGGTAGGACAGGGCTCCCTTCCGGTGCTCAGTTCCTCAGAAGAAGCACAGCCCGGTGGAGATTCTGCAGGTAGAGCAGTCAGCACTCTGCCTGGAAACCCCCACCTGCAGCCTTTTCTCACTCACTCACTGGCTCGCTGGGTAGCTCCCGAATGTAGTTTCTTTGGGGTTCACTTCCCAGGGCTCTGAGGAGAGCTTCCAGAGTTCAGGAAAGACAGAGAAGGGTAGGACAGGGCTCCCTTCTGGTGCTCAGTTCCTCAGAAGAAGCACAGCCCGGTGGAGATTCTGCAGGTAGAGCAGTCAGCACTCTGCCTGGAAACCCCCACCTGCAGCCATTTCTCACTCACTCACTGGCTCGCTGGGTAGCTTCTGAATGTAGTTTCTTTGAGGTTCGCTTCCCAGGGCTCTGAGGAGAGCTTCCAGAGTTCAGGAAAGACAGAGAAGGGTAGGACAGGGCTCCCTTCCGGTGCTCAGTTCCTCAGAAGAAGCACAGCCCGGTGGAGATTCTGCAGGTAGAGCAGTCAGCACTCTGCCTGGAAACCCCCACCTGCAGCCATTTCTCACTCACTCACTGGCTCGCTGGGTAGCTCCCGAATGTAGTTTCTTTGGGGTTCGCTTCCCAGGGCTCTGAGGAGAGCTTCCAGAGTTCAGGAAAGACAGAGAAGGGTAGGACAGGGCTCCCTTCCGGTGCTCAGTTCCTCAGAAGAAGCACAGCCCGGTGGAGATTCTGCAGGTAGAGCAGTCAGCACTCTGCCTGGAAACCCCCACCTGCAGCCATTTCTCACTCACACACTGGCTCGCTGGGTAGCTTCTGAATGTAGTTTCTTTGGGGTTCGCTTCCCAGGGCTCTGAGGAGAGCTTCCAGAGTTCAGGAAAGACAGAGAAGGGTAGGACAGGGCTCCCTTCCGGTGCTCAGTTCCTCAGAAGAAGCACAGCCCGGTGGAGATTCTGCAGGTAGAGCAGTCAGCACTCTGCCTGGAAACCCCCACCTGCAGCCATTTCTCACTCACTCACTGGCTTGCTGGGTAGCTCCCGAATGTAGTTTCTTTGGGGTTCGCTTCCCAGGGCTCTGAGGAGAGCTTCCAGAGTTCAGGAAAGACAGAGAAGGGTAGGACAGGGCTCCCTTCCGGTGCTCAGTTCCTCAGAAGAATCACAGCCCGGTGGAGATTCTGCAGGTAGAGCAGTCAGTACTCTGCCTGGAAACCCCCACCTGCAGCCATTTCTCACTCACTCCAGAGTTCAAGAATTTATCCATTTCTTCCAGGTTCTCATTTTTAGTGGCATAGAGTTTTTCAAAGTAGTTTCTGATTACCCTTTGAATCTCTGTCATATCAGTAGTGATCTCTCCGTTTTCATCCCTAATACGAGTTATCAAGTTTCTCTCCCTCTCTTTCTTTGTTAGGTTTGCCAGGGGTCTATCAATCTTGTTTATTTTTTCAAAGAACCAACTTCTGCTTTCGTTGATCTTTCGGATTGTTTTTTGGGTTTCTACTTCATTGATTTCTGCTCTCAGCTTTGTTATTTCCTTCTGTCTTCCTATTTTTGGGTCCTTTTGTTGAGTACTTTCTAGTTCTATTAGCTGTGTCATTAAGCTACTCAGGTAAGCTCCTTCTTCCTTCCTGATGTGTGCTTGCAAAGCTATAAATTTTCCTCTCAGTACTGCTTTTGCTGTGTCCCATAAGTTCTGATAGTTTGTGTCTTTATTGTCATTTGTTTCCAGGAACCTTTTGATTTCCTTCTTGATTTCATCTCGGACCCACTGGTTATTGAGTATGAGGCTGTTTAACTTCCAGGTGTTAAAGTTTTTCTTCTGAGTCCCTTTGGAATTCACAAATAATTTCAGAGCCTTGTGGTCAGCGAAGGTAGTCTGCAAAATTTCTATCCTCTTGGTATTATGGAGGATGTCTTATGTGCCAGCATGTAGTCTATCCTGGAGAATATCCCATGTACATTGGAGAAGAATGTGTATCCAGGTTTCTGGGGATGGAGTGTCCTATATATATCCACTAGGCCTCTTTCTTCCATTTCTCTCCTCAGGTCTAGTATATTCTTTTGAGTTTCAGTCTGGTTGACCTATCCAGTGTTGACAAAGCAGTGTTGAGGTCCCCCACAATTATTGTGTTGTTATTGATATTGTTTTTCAGATTTGTCAACAGTTGTTTTAAATATTTTGCTGGCCCCTCATTTGGTGCATATATGTTTAGGAGAGTTATTTCTTCCTGCTCTACATACCCCTTGATTAATATAAAATGTCCATCTTTGTCCCTTACAACCTTCCTGAGTATAAAGTTTGCATTATCTGATATTAGTATGGCCACTCAAGCTTTTTTATGGGTGTTGTTTGCTTGTATAACTTTTCTCCAGCCTTTTATTTTGAGTCTATGTTTGTTCTGACTATTCAGGTGCGTTTCTTGTAGGCAGCAGAAGGTTGGATTGAGTTTTTTTGATCCATTTAGCCACTCTGTGTCTCTTAACTGGTGCATTTAGTCCATTGACGTTGAGAGAAAGAATTGTCCTGGGATTTAATGCCATCTTTATATCGAAATTAGGTGTGTCTTTTGGTTAGTCTTGTCTTAAATTAGGTCTTTCAGTTTTTCTCTTAAGACTGGTTTTGAATCTGTAAACTTTCTGAGCTGTTTTTTGTCTGTGAAACCATGTATTCTTCCGTCAAACCGGAAAGTGAGTTTTGCTGGGTACAGTATTCTAGGTGAAGCATTCATTTCTTTAAGTCTTGTCACAATATCCCACCACTGCTTTCTGGCATTGAGTGTTTCTGGTGACAGGTCTGCTGTAAATCTCAAGGATGCTTGCTTGAATGTAATTTCCCCTTTTGATCTTGCTGTTTTCAGAATTCTGTCTCTATCTGTGGGATTTGTCATTGTGACTAGGATGTGTCTTGGGGTGGTTTTTCTTGGGTCTCTTTTGGTTGGTACTCTTTGAGCATGCAGGATTTGATCACATATATTCTTTAGCTCTGGGAGTTTCTCTTTAATGATGTTCTTGACCGTTGATTTTCCTGGAAATTTTCTTCCTGGGTCTCTGGGACTCCAATGATTCTTAAGTTGTTTCTGTTGATCTTATCATAGACCTCTATTTTCATTTGTTCCCATTCTTTGACTAATTTTTCCATTGTCTGTTCATTTGTTTTAAGTTTTTTGTCCAATCTCTCCTGTTGTATGGAATTGTTATGTATCTCATCTTCCACAGCACCAAGTCTATTCTCAGCTTCTGATACCCTGTCCCAGAGCTTATCCATTATGTCATTCACTTCGTTTACTGATTTTTTTTAGGCCTGTTAGTTGACATGTTATTTCAGTTTGGAGTTTTGTGATTTCTGTCTTCATATTTTCTTGATTCTTATTAGTGTCATGTTCTACTCTATTCATGTTTTCTTTGAGGCCTTTGAGCATATTACATATTGCTACTCTAAAGTCCTTATCTGAGAGATTGATTAGTTGGTTGGTCGTTAACTGGTCATCAGAATTGTCATCTTCATTCTCTATGTCTGATGCTGGCCTGCGTTGTTTCCCCATTGTCACACTTGTATTGTGGGTTTTTCTACGTGTTGTGGTGGTATTCATTGGTTATATGATGCAGGCAACACACTTCTCTGGCTCCGCCCTTTCTGGATGGGCCGACTTGCCTCCAAGGTAGGGGAGTCCTCCGTGGATGAAGCCTCACACAGGATCAAATCTTAGGCCCGAGCATGCAGCAGAGTAGACAGTCTGGAGAGAAATTCTTGCTTCTGTGATCCAGCACAGTTTTTAGTGTGGTTTTTTTCTCCTTGTGATGGTGTTTTTTTTTTTAGAAAGAGCTCACGGCTGCGTAGCTAAGTGGAGCTAAGTGCCTTCTGGAGCCTTTTTTCAGCCCACTCTCAGGAGGTTCACGCAACAGGATAGCAGAGAGACACACACAGGCAGCACTCACAGTTTTTCACAGTCGGGCCCCACTGGTCAGGCGTAGTTTTCACTTGCTCGCTGGGCAGCTTCAGAATGCTGTATTTTTGGGGTTCACTTCCCAGGACTCTGAGGAGAGTCATTGGCTCGCTGGGTAGCTTCCGAATGTAGTTTCTTTGGGTTTCGCTTCCCAGGGCTCTGAGGAGAGCTTCCAGAATTCAGGAAAGACAGAGAAGAGTAGGACAGGGCTCCCTTCAGGTGCTCAGTTTCCTCAGAAGAAGCACAGCCGGTGGAGACTCTGCAGGTAGAGCAATCAGCACTCTGCCTGGAAACCCCCACATCCAGCCATTTCTTACTCACTCACTGGATCGCTGGGTAGCTTCCGAATGTAGTTTCTTTGGGGTTCGCTTCCCAGGGCTCTGAGGAGAGCTTCTAGAGTTCATGAAAGACAGAGAAGGGTAGGACAGGGCTCCCTTCAGGTGCTCAGTTTCCTCAGAAGAAGCACAGCTGGGTGGAGACTCTGCAGGTAGAGCAATCAGCACTCTGCCTGGAAACCCCCACATCCAGCCATTTCTTACTCACTCACTGGCTCGCTGGGTAGCTTCCAAATATAGTTTCTTTGGGGTTCGCTTTCCAGGGCTCTGAGGAGAGCTTCCAGAGTTCAGGAAAGACAGAGAAGAGTAGGACAGGGCTCCCTTCATGTGCTCAGTTTCCTCAGAAGAAGCACAGCCGGGTGGAGACTCTGCAGGTAGAGCAATCATCACTCTGCCTGGAAACCCCCACATCCAGCCATTTCTTACTCACTCACTGGCTCGCTAGGTAGGTTCCAAATGTAGTTTCTTTGGGGTTCGCTTCCCAGGCTCTGAGGAGAGCTTCCAGAGTTCAGGAAAGACAGAGAAGAGTAGGACAGGGCTCCCTTCAGGTGCTCAGTTTCCTCAGAAGAAGCACAGCCAGGTGGAGACTCTGCAGGTAGAGCTGACCTTAGTTTCTAATAAAAGTGCTACATTTTTGTGATTGTGTTAATTTCTCAATAGTCTTTATACTTGTCTCATAATTTTATAATTATACTCTATTAGTTCATGATAAGAAGTTACAACTAACATGAATAATGTTTACAAAGGCACTTGGTAGAGGAATTTAGAATAGTTTAGATTATTTGATTGTGTACACCTGAGTTCTGCTGTAGCTGTTCAAGCTTCATCTTGTTTGGTGCTGTGTTTAAGGGCAACAAAGGCCATACTCTGGGGAAAAATAAAAGGGTAGGATATAGTTTATACGAAGAACAAACCAAGTGGTACCAGAATAATACACAGTGCACAGGGTGCTTGCCTTTCATACAATCATCCTAGGGGCTTGGTCTTCTGCATGAGTAATTCCAGAGTGCAGAGCCAGGAGTAATCTCTGAGCACCTCTGGATGTGCCTCTTTGCCCCCTCTCGCAATGATGAAACCATGCTAGAAACCTCGAGGACACGTTGGATTGTGTTCTTCACTTCCTTCAAGCCTTTATTTTTGCTTATGTTACTACCCTTTAGAAGATGCTAAGGTATTTTTTTCCCCTACAGACCTGATAATAGTGCTGAAGCAAGACTCTTCATTGAGGAGACCCAGGAGAATTTCTTCAGAGAAATTCAGGGCTCTTAGGGTGATCAGGTTTAGTAAGAATTAAGTTTCAGAGCATATAACTGTCTATCCTTAGCTTCTACTTTTTAAATTTAATGCATGATTCTAATGGGGCAAATTGTGACTGAAAGGTTACAGAGAAGAAAAAAATGGGAAATTTCTTTCCAGTTCAGCAAAGTTGACAAAAGAATGCAAAACCACCTTGGGTTCCATTTATTATAAAAGTTTTTTTTTCTCTTGTAAATGCTTTTATCCTTTGACTATTCTGTCAAAATTCACGTGTTGCTCCCTTTTGCTGCACACAATTTCCCCTTCTCTTTATATAATTTTTTGTTGCTGTGTGAATATCTCATATCTCCTAAACTGCTGATCTCATGGAATTAACCATCATGTTCGTGGTAAGGCTACTCTTTCAATGATCAATTAGACTATTTGGAGAACTAATACATGCTCATTTCTGAGACATATAGAACTCCTTAAACAGAAAACTTGACCCAAGGATTCCTGATTAGAGTGTCAAAAACCTTCTTGGAGCTGCTCAGCAGTCTAAAGATTTCCTACACAGTGTTCTGTGCTTCACAGTGGTCAGACCTGTGTCAGTCTAAAGGCCCCAGCCATCCTTAAGCTTATCTTTTTGTCTTACCAGGAATTTTCAACTATAAAATTTTTACATGTTTATTTCTGAATTAAAATATGCCTTTTGAACACAAGCACTGTATGTATATGCTTTTAAAATGTTAAAAATTATTGATTTGTCTTGGTGTTTCAGGATTTTAACTTTGTATATCTGTATTATATAATAATAACTAGCTCTTAGATATCCCTTGGTTGTGTAACTTGGAGTAGCATTTCTGTACCTTATGCTAGTATTTGCATTTTTATTTTTAAAGGAATTCCCATAGAGGCTGCACCAATTTCCACCAACAGAGACTAGAATTCAAATTTTTCCTGCATTATGGTCAATATTTGTTGTTTCTTTTTTTTTTTTTTTGGTTCCTTTGATTTTGAAGTTTATTTTTTCCACCCTATTTTCCAGCCCTACACCTATAAATTGCCAGAAATAACAGAAATCCTAGGTCACTCAATTATGGAGAAAGAAAATGTGAGCAAAGCTTTTTTAAAAAATATACATAGTGATGAATGCAGCCATCTTAATCAAGGTACTATAGAGTTGTAGTTTCAACAAAATTCTGTTAGGGCCCTGTGTGTGGTCATATTCAGAATTTCCTAATTAAAGACAGTGAGTTAATATTTGTTGTTTCTAATCTTTTTGAAGCAGGCTCTTCTCACTATTGTGTATTAATGTCTCACTGTGGTTTTTAATTATTTCTCAAATTAATTAACAATATTTAACATTTGTTTATGAGCCTATCAACCATATATATATATATATTTTTTTTTTGGTTTGTAGTTATTGAAGTCTTTTCCTCATTTTTTGATTGGGTTGATTTTATTTGTTGAATTGTGTGGGTTCTTCGGATATAAAATTTTATTGGATATATTCTGTACAAAACTCTTTTAATTGCTAGATTGCTTTATGTATTGTGGTAGTTTCTTTTTCTATATAATAATAGTAAAATTTAATGCACTCCTATTTGTTTATTCTTGATTTTGTTTTCTTATCAACAGAGTTAATTCTTCAAATACATCTTTGAATCCTGGGTCCTACATTTGTCACTTATATATTTTTTCTCGCTATTTTACAATGTTGTGCATGATTTTCAATTGCTTTTCTTTCCTTATTTTCTTTCTGCATGTAGCTATTCAGGTCTCACAAGGTCATTTGTCAAAAAGTATTTTCTTTCTCCATTATACAATCTTGATAGTTTTACAGATTAGATGTTCATATAGTGTAGGTTTATTTCTGGGTTTTCTATTCTATTTTATTGATCTGTGTACCTGTTTTTATTTTAATATCATATTTTAATTGCTGTTTCTTTTCAATGTAGTTTAAAGTCAGGCAGCATGATATTCCATTTTTCTTCTATTTTTCTCAATTTTTTCAGCTGTTCAGGGTCCTTTGTGCTTTTACACAAGATTTAGTATTATTCTTTCTATTATTTCAAAATTAGCCCTGGTATTTTGTAATGGATAAAATTAAATCTGTAACTTCCTTTAGGCAACACAGCCATTTTTATAATTTTATTCTTCTAATTTGTTATCTATAATTTTATTCTTCTAATCTGCTTTTTTCTATGCTATAGTTTTTAGATTAAATGTCTTTACTTTTTCTTTGTTAAGTTTATTATCATTATATTATAGCTTTCTGAATAAAGTTGTATGTAGGATTGCTTTATAAATTTTCTTTTCTTTGAACTATTTGTTTTATATATAAATCCAATAGATATTTGTGTATTGATTTTGTGGACTGTCAGTTTGCTCAATTAATTTACTTCTAGTAGATATTTTGAGTAAAATTTTAAGATTTTTGGAGCTAGAATAGTAGTACACTAGATAGCACACTTACTTTGCATATGGTCAATCTATATTTCATTGCTGGAAACCTATATGGTCCCTAGAGCTCTGCCAGAAGTGATTCTTGAACATAGAGCTAGGAGTAAACCCTGTGTATTATATGGTTAATGATCCTTGCATACTTTCAATGATTCCTACTTTGTTTTTTGGGGTTTTATTTTAGTCGCTTATTATTTTATTTTATTTTATATATAATTTTTATTTTGACCAAATTGGCTTACATATCTTTCACAGTAGTATTTTAGGTACATATTAACATTGAATCAGGGGAATTCCCATCACCAAATTTGCCTTCCCTCCACCCCCGTTCCCATCCTGCATCCCCTATACCCCACACTCACCCTCCGGGCTGCTAGAGTAAGAGGTACCCTCTGTGTCTAGTTTACGACTTAGTGATCATATATCTGGTTGGTCCTGGAACCCTCCCTTATTTCCCCCTCTGTTTGAGAGGCGGAACAAGATAGTTCAAGTTATGTGGTTTTCTTTGAAGAAAGAAAAAGCAATAAAGTGGGGTAAAAATCAAAATAGCTGAAACCTAGAGGCTCTCAACCTCAGTTTGAGAGAGGACATGAAAAACAAAATTAAAATACCACAACAATACAAAAAATATTGAATAAAATATACAGTGAGCACTACAGCACTAAAAGCAAGCACCACTTAATAGTCTTAGTCCTGAAATAAGCACCGAGGGAAGAGTAAATGAACAGACAAGGAGTCTATAGTCAACCCCATGACACTATACTTCAAGGGTGGAGAGATCCTGTATCTCCTAGGCCAAGGAAATTCCCTCTCTAATGCCCCCAATTTTTACTATGCCTATACAGGGGAAAAAAACAAACAAAAAAAACAGGGGGGGGGCACAAAATAGTTTTCTTTATCTATTTATTTATTTCTTTATTATTTTTTTATTTTTATCTTTCTTGACTTCTTTGTTTTGGTGTTGATATTGAAGTTGATGTCCCCAATCTTATTTTATGTTATTTTATCTTTCTCTTTCTTTTTGTGCTCTGCCATGGTTTTATTTCAGGACCGAGATTCCTACTTTGTTAACATGAATAATTCTCTTGATGTATTGTTGGGTTCACTTTCACAAAATATTTTAGGATATGTTTGCTCTATATTTATCACATATCTGTGATTGGACTATTTGCAGTTTTTTTAAGTGATTATCTTTTTTTCTTGTTTGGAAATTAAAATGAGATGGATCATGTAGAATGTGTTTGAGAATGTTCCCATCCTCTTCAGTTCATTACATGAGTTTAAAAAGAATGGACATTAGTTCTTTGAAAGTTTATGATATTCACTCATGAAGACTTTTGGTCCTAGACTATTGCTCATACAGACTTTTGATTACTCTGTAACTTCTACCTATTATTGGTCTGTTCAAGCTGTAAGGTATTTAAGCATATAATTTTAAATTCAATATAAGAATTTATTTTTTAAATGATACATTAATTTTAACATTTTATTATTTATAATACACTGCATTTCTTCCTGCCTGCAAGCATTTTTTTATATTTATTTTAACCTTTCCTGGTTTAAATTTGAGTGCCAACTCTGTACTTATCAGAAAACACTTGGAAAACTGTAACAGCAGAGCCCAGTTTTTGTGAACTTAAATCATACACTTATTTTATATGGTCATTATGGGTTTATTCAATTGCTTAAAATCCCTCACAAGTTGATCCACCTCAACACAAGTTTAAGAACTTAGTAGTGAAACAAGTAGTGAAATCTTGCTGGTGGGAATGCTGCCTGGTCCAACCCCTATAGAAAACAGTATAGAGGGCACTAAGTAAATTTAAAATTGAGCTACCAGCAATCTTACTTTTAGGTATTTACCCCCAGGACAGAAAAATCTTTCATCTAAAAGGATTTATGCTCATCATTATTCATTGCAGCACTTGGTACATTAGCTAAGTTGAAATCAACCTAGATACCCATCAACAGATGAGTGGATCATGAAGATGTGGTACATATACACAATGGGATACTAGATAGCAGTAAAAAATGATACAATCATGCCATTTGCAGCAATATAGATGGATCTAGAAGATATTATGTTAAATTAGGTAAGCTAGATTGAGAAGGATAAATACAAAATGATATCACTTATATATGGTATTTAGAATATCTACATAAAAAACACAATGGTCTAATAGGTAGATATCTAGAACATCATAGGTGCCAGGGAATAGAGAGAAGGAAACAAACTCGGTGAAAGAGGAGAAACACACTTCAAAGAAACCTGAAGCAACAGATACAGCTGTTTAAACTGAACAGGTGTTCAATCAACTGCTCATCATAAAGATTTATAAGAATGTTCTAACACTTTTATCCATAGAACAGGTGACATATACATTTAAAAGCCATGGACTCACACTACATAGATCAGTATTAGAATATAATAGTTTTAGGGCCGGAGAGATATCATGTAGGTAATGCATTTGCCTTGCATGCAAAAGGATGGTGGTTCAAATCCCAGCATGCCATATGGTCCCCCGAGCCTGCCAGAAGCAATTTCTGAGCATAGAGCCAGGAGTAACCCCTGAGCGCTGCCAGGTGTGACCCAAAAACCAAAAAAAAAATAATAGTTTTAATAATGCATTTTTATTATGTCTATAATAACTCTTTAAAATTTTTTACCCACAGGGTTTCTTGAAGATATAGGTTGGTCACCCGAGTTTTGCATTTTAGTTTTTTATCATATTAGATTCCAAATACAGTCCTCAACATGGTAATGCCTTGGCAAAATACTCTTATTTATACAACTTTCATTTGATTCCACCTGCTATTATGATCAAATGCTTACATCCACAGAGACAATTGATATAGACAACTGCACAACACAGACTTTTGTTACAGGTCCTGCTCATTGACTATGTTTTTACAATTTAGCTTTCTTCATTTCTGTTATTAAACCAAGCTAGTTTGCTATTATATTACAATGCCCACATTGTCAGTCTGCTTCCAGGAAAAGAATCTGGATGCTCGAGACATAGTAAATGATACATAAAGGTGTAGAGTCCTCTTACAGAGCTCACTATAATATTGCTTAGTGCCCTAGACGTGAAAATTATGATTGTCCTAAGAATGCTCCTTGCAACACTCCATGACATTGAGACTAAAGGCATCTTCAAGGAGGAAACTGCACTTTCCAAACAAGTAGAAGCAGAGATAAACAGATGGGAATACATTAAGCTGAGAAGCTTCTGCACCTCAAAAGGAATAGTGCCCAGGATACAAGAGCCACCCACTGAGTGGAAGAAACTATTCACCCAACACCCATCAGTTAAGGGGCTCATCTCCAAAAATATACAGGACACTGACAGAACTGTGCAAGAAAAAAACATCTAATCCCATCAAAAAATGGGGAGAAGAAATTAACAGACACTTTGATAAAAAAAAAATACAAATGGCCAAAAGGCACATGAAAAAATGCTCATCACTAATCATCAGGGATATGCAAATCAAAACAACGATGAGATACCATCTCACACCACAGAGATTGGCACACATCACAAAGAACGAGAACAATCAGTGCTGGCAGAGATGTGGAGAGAAAGGAACTCTTTTCCACTGCTGGTGGGAATGCCTTGTAGTCCAACCTCTATGGAAAACGATATGGAGATCCCTCCAAAAACTGGAAATTGAGCTCCCATTCGACCCAGCTATTCCACTCCTAGGGATATACCCAGGGAACACAAGAATACAATACAAAAATCCCTTCCTCACACCTGTATTTATTGCAGCACTAATCACAATAGCCAGGCTCTGGAAGCAAACAAGATGCCCTTCAACAGATGAATGGCTAAAGAAATTGTGGTACATATACACAATGGAATATTATGCAGCCGTCATGAGAGATGAAGTCATGAAATTTTCCTATATATGGATGTACATGGAATATATCATGCTGAGTGAAATAAGTCAGAGGGAGAGAGAGATGCAGAATAGTCTCACTCATCTATGTGTTTTAAGAAAAATTAAAAAAAAGAAAAGTCATTTTTTTGCAACAATCCTGAGACAATGAGAGGAGGGCTGGAACTTCAAGCTCACTTTATGAAGCTCACCACAATGAGTGATGAGTGCAGTTATAAAAATAACTACACTGGTAACTACCATAACCATGTGAATGAATGAGGAAACTGGAAAGCCTGTCTAGAGTACAGGTGGTGGTGGAGTGGGATGGAGGGAGATTTGGAATATTGGTGGTGGGAATGTTGCACTGGTGAAGGGGAGTGTTCTTTACGTGACTGAAACCTAATCACAATCATATTTGTAATCAAGATGCTTAAATAAAGATATTATAAATTAAAAAAGAAAGAAAAAACCATAAAAAAGAATGCTCCATGCACAATCTAGCACCAGAAGCTTTTATCTAGCAAAGTTTATCGCCACAATTAATGAATTGCCTAAAAATTGGAAACCAATCCCCATGTGCCAGCCTAAGTTTTTTGTTCTCTGACACATTCCATAAGGTTCAGTCCTTCAACGAATGTATGAAATGTATGAATAGATCTCCATCGTCTGTCTATGTGAGTGTGTGTGTGTGCATACATGGTGGGATCCTCTATGTTTGTCTAATCTGATTGTACATAATCCTATCTATATTGTATATATAATTCCTATTATATAATATCCCTCCTCCCACCCATCCCTGTCCATCTAACACCTTTCAAGTCATCTTCTATCCTTTCACTCCCCCAACCCTGATATGTTATCTCCCCCTATTTAGCCCTCTTTACACTTAGTTCTTATTCTTCAGGAATAAGAACCCTCCCCAGCCCCCAGCAAGCTGCCAGCCTACACCCAAAGTAAAAGCACACCCTCTCAGCCTGCCAGGTCTCACCCCAGGAAGAAGGTACAATCATCACTTCTGCAGACCCATTCTATGCAGCCCCTTTTTCCCACCTCCCCACACTGTGGACTGTTTTTCGCTCTGGGATTTGGCTCCTGAGAGACTCTCAGATCAAAGACACTACCTGATCCTTGACTTCTGAAAACCATTTCTCAAACTCCATAAGACCACAAGGCAGGATACCCCCACACCCTCACTATCTCAAAAGACTTACAGGAGATATCTATATTTCCTTTGTATATTTTTGTAGATGCAGATCCTTAATAGTTATAATTTTTTTTGGTTTGTGGGTTACAACCGGTGACATTCAGGGTTTACTCTTGGCTAGCTCTCAGAAATCGCTCCTGGCTTGGGGAACCATATGGGATGCTGGGGACCGAACCCGGGTCTGTCCTGGGTCAGTCACGTGCAAGGCAAATGCTCTACCACTGTGCTATTGCTTTAGCCCAATAGTTATAATTCTTAATGTCTATTTCCATATGTAGAGGTAGCTTCCCCCATCACCTTTTTGAATCTGCTTAGTAGAAAATTCTAGTAGAAAAGTCTTGGTTGGGAGATGAGCTCAGGTTAAAATCAGGTTAGAGATATTGTTTAGCTTGTTATTTTTACTCCCATATGCACCAGGAGTTGTCATATGACATTGTTTCTTTTTGCTTAGGTACAGTAAAGAGGAAATCTTATCTATAGAAAGAATTTTTTATCTAATAGAGATAGGAACTCATAAATTTTATAGTGCCTTTCACCCTGAACACATGTCATGGGGACTTGACTTTGACCTCAACTGATCGGACATCAGCCATCCAACCTCCAGGCTTGGATCCCAACATTGGAACTGGCACCAGAAATTAAACTTCTCCTGGGGGAGGCGTGAATCCACCCTGACATCAGCCTGCTCCAGGGTAGGTTCATATGACTCCCTAGCAATGAGGAAACAGCAATAACTTGATCTAAGGACAGGTTTCCCTACCTCACCACCTAACAGTCAGATGAAATCAGAAAAGACTTCATCCTAAGATCTATGCAAAGACCAAGATCTGTAATTACACTGACTTTGACAATCTTAACTGACCAGAACTTTTTCTGTGACCCTAAAGAAAGACTTTGGAGTTGAACAACCATTATTCCTGGAGCCTGTAGTTAGTCTTATGACAGTATACACCCTCTATCTCTTAGGCAAAGGGAATTTATAATTTCCCCAATGTTAACTGCACTTATGCAAAAACAAACAAAAAGCTTCACCATATCTGCATCTCCTTTTATCTTCTTTTAATTTTATTTATAGCTTCTTGATAGGGGTTCTCACCTTTTTCATAGAATATTAGACCTTGAATTATTTTGTTCTTCCTTATATTTTTATGTCTTCTACAAATTGAGAAAAGAAAAAAATGTGAATGGGACACAGGGACACAGTGATCTCAGGTCCACTGAGTGCAAAATAAAGGTCAGAACTAAATACCCAAGCCACAATCAAGGACAATAGAATCAAAAAAAAAAAAAAAAAAAACACAAACTATAATGAGCTAACCACAAAATGTACTTGTTATACTGGTATACCAGGGGGCTAAGGGTATAGGTATAAGATACATGCTGAGAACTCTCGTGAAGGGAGGTTAACACTGATGGTGGGAGTGGCCCTAATTCACTGTTACTATATGCCTAAATACAACTGTGGAAGACTTATAATTCAAAATAATCTCAATAAAAATTTTTAAAAAAGAATGGAAGTAAAAAATATATATGTATTTCAAACATCCACTTAGCTTTAAAATGTTCATCCTCAATTGAAGAGTTGACTTCCATCTTCATTTCAGTGGCACAAAGAAGTGACCTTATTATACCTCAATCCTTTGCTCTTCCATGGGAGCTTTAGAATGTATTGTTATTATTCATTCTAATGATTACTCTTCAGTAAGTTTTAAAAATACTCATAATGTTATAATTTTATTTTCCCATCAAAGAATAGATATATAGAATATTTTTATCTTCTATAAAATTTAAAGAAGTTCTAATTATTTTAACTATTTTTTTCTCTTAAAAGTTATTAATTCCCTTCAACCACTGATTTATATCATAATAGCTGTTTTGTTCAAAGATTTGCAACAGTTTTTAATTTCCAGGTCTGCTAATTTCATATTTATGTTAAAATTTTATAATATCAAGATTTTAAAATCAAGAATATGAAATTGTGGTTCATGATTCATATTACTTTACTATTATTTCTATAAATAAAATCTTGGTGAAACACAGGCACATAATTTCATTTGTATATCTTATTTTGTTGCTTTCTGAGCTATAAATGACAGGGTACGACTAGCAGAGTAGAAGTATTTACTACCTAGTCATTTATAAAAGAAAGGGCTTACAGGCCCTTCTTTAAATGAATAATAGGCCTTCATATATTTATTCTGGTCATCTTAAACATGTTTAAAATATTAATCTAATTGTTTCACATTATTTTAATCTTGAGAGCTGTCTAAGTAACTGTCCACATATATTAGAACTTTGAGGTAAAGGATAATTTTGAATGAAATATTTCTGTTTACATATAAGTTTTAGCACATTTTTATGTTTTTTTCTTCTTGTTTTCTTTTCTCCCTTTCTATCTTTTTCTTCAGTGTTTTTATTCTATGTTAGTTGTTTTGTAGTTGCCACCATCTGGTCCAGCAACACAGTACAAAGGTTAATCTTAAAATGATAGTTTAGGTTCATGATGCCGTCCCTCAGAATAGCTATGAAACTTTGTTTCTGGTCATCAGAGGAATAGATTATTAAGGTACAAAGATTCTTCTCTCTTGCAGATTCCCTATCCAATATCCTTCACACAAGTAAATATTTTTGTTTGTTTGTTTGTTTTTGGGCCAGACCCGGTGACACTCAGGGGTTACTGAGCTATGCGCTCAGAAATCACTCCTGGCTTGGGGGACCATATGTAACTCCAGGAATCAAACCCCTGTCAATCCTAGGTTAGCACGTGCAAGGCAGATGCCCTACCACTGCTCCGGTCCCCACACAAGTAAATATTAATATTATGTTTTGAACTTTACTTATTTATCAAAGAAGTCAGAAACATCATAACCACTGACTTCATATATTGACATATATTCATATATTTTAAGTTATTAAATCCCTTTAACCACTGTTTTATATCAATAATAGCACAATTTTATTTCAAGATTTGAAATAGTTTTTAACTTCTCAGATATGTTAATTTTTTAATATTTATGTCAAAAATATTCTGCATTCAAACCCCTAATATCATATTAGAGTAGGCTTTTACTTAATGTTGACTGTTTTTGAAGTGAAAAGCATTAGGTCTTTAGATTTTCATGCTCATTTCTTGTCCATTCTGAGACATGAGTCATTTATGATATTTTAAAAAGACCCCAGAGAAAAACTTTATTTTAAATACATTCTTTAGTTAAAGCAAATCAGACATTTACTTTATTAGAATATTGCTATTTTAATAAAATATAGTATAAGATTTATTTTAATAGGAAATTTAAAATCATTTGAAAATGACATAAAAATAAAATAAGTTGTGTAGTATGTGTATATGTTTTCTTAAATCAAAACAAAGAAATATGAGCAGAATTAATAAACTCAAAACTGTGCAACTGTTAATATTCATTGGTAGCATTAAAATTTTATTTCAATTCTTAGTGATTACTATCCAGCTGTTGGTACAATGCCCAACTAAAAATACACAGGAAGTAGTAACCATTTTATTAAAACAAAAGATTAGATTAAATTCATTTATATAGTAGGGTTTTTTTTTTTATTATTTCATGATGAGCTCTAGAAGTCATGTTTGGAAGAGCTAGAGGTGCCGTGAGGCTACGCTTTTGGCTTAAGACCTGACTATGGACATTGGTACATCTGATACAGGTTTGAGAAGCAAACTTGTTTTAGCCCATTATGAGTTAGTACATTATCTGATATTGTAAATATTGTTATATAAAGGATGGCAATGGGATAGGGGTGAGGTATGTTGTGGGTGGGTGGACACTGCTGGATGGTGTGGTGTTGGAATATTGTATGCAAAAGACCATATCATTAAAAATTTTGTAAATTGTAGTGCCTAAACTAAAATTATTAAGTGATAATTCACAACAAAATTTTTGAACTAATTTAAAAGTGAATCTTATCTAAATTGACATTATATTATTTATAGTCACCAATTAACCATCACCAAATGAATACCTGTAAATTTTGTTTAAGATGGAGTAAACCTTTTATTGTAGGTTATTGCAGTAAAATCTGTGGTTTTATGTAAGCAAAAAGCATTTTTCTGGACAGTGATCAAAATTTTCTTTGTATAGCTATGTCATCTACACTTTAATTCTTTTACAGTGTTTTTTTTTATTTTTTCACAACCACTTTTTTAAACTCAACATTTTATCACCCAACTGCAGGAAAAGAACATACTAGAAATGAAAGCATCTTATTTTTATAAGAATTTGACTTTATTGATATTCAGGTATGATTTTTAATGTCTCTTACTTATGATGGTATCATACTGGCTTTAAAGAAAAACAAATTTGAATATACTTTTGATCTACAGAGTAATTTTACTTGATGAAATGGAAATTGGATGAGGAATGGTAGCATAAAAGTAAATTGTGAACACATTTGTTACTTGATTTCTTTTTGTTGTTACTCTTGGCCACACATAGGGGTGTTCAAGGTTACTCTTGGTTCTGCATGCAGGATTCACTTTTGATGGCTTTGTGGGGACCATGTAGGATACCAGGGATAGAATCTGGGTTAGCCTTGTGCAAGAAAAGCATCTTACTTGCTGTACTATCTCTCTAGATACAGTTACTTATATCTTTATGTAAGACATAACAATAATTCTAGATTAGCAATACATCATCAAATAGTACTGTATACTGGATAGAAGATAACACACAAGCTCATGAATACAGGCACATGTTCTATCAGATAATACGAAAAAATCAAGGCATTTCACTTGTAAAAAATGTAATTCTTGTATTTTTCATCTATAAGTGGCATTAAAATTATTTGTTATGCTCAGATCTATTGACTTAATCTATTTTCCCCTTGTATAAGATCTTAACTATACATTCTGATTAAAATTGTAGAGTAAAGTTGTTAAAAAGCAAACAGACAAGATTGAATGCAGTCCATGCCTTTTGATATGCACTGCTTTGTATTCTGATTATGTTGCTGCCATACAACGAACAAAGAGTAACATGAAATTTGATAAAGACAAGAAATTTTTTGTTAAAATTTTAAACAGTTAAATTAATCATTCATGCAGTATCCAGGTTGATTAAATCAACCAAAGGAGGCAAAACATTTGCGTGCACAACATGAGTTTCATTTCCAAAAAAGTTCCAAAATAAAAATTCAATTTAAAAATAACACAGTGGTTGGTCCCCCCAAAATGTAGATTACCATATTAATTCAAAACAGGAAAGACCACTTTAAAGCACTTGTAATTCTAAAATCTATTAGCTGGGAGAAATTTTTAAAAATATAAAAAAACCTTACTACTTCAAAAGAATTAATAAAAGAGAAACAGTAAAGATACCTAAGTCATAGAAGAATAGACCTAGGGTTTAGGGAAGGGAGAGAATGAACATTTATGTATTGAACCATTATATACCACTTGGTGCTTCACTAAAATAAGATTCTATTCAAATTGGGCTGTAGGAAACATAAAAGTTATTGAGGATGATTCCGGAAGCTGCCACTGGTAACAAAAGAGTATTTTCCTGTTCTGTTCTGTCACCTGTTTCAAGATTTCTTTTTTTTTTTTTTTTGGGCCACACCCGTTTGACACTCAGGGGTTACTCCTGGCTATGCGCTCAGAAATTGCCCCTGGCTTGGGGGGACCATATGGGACGCCGGGGGATCGAACCGCAGTCCGTCCTACGCTAGCGCTTGTAAGGTAGACACCTTACCTCTAGCGCCACCTTCCTGGCCCCCTGTTTCAAGATTTCTAACTACCACTTGTCCTTTCATCAAAATGTGCATACAGTGTCAAAGTTCATACTTCTATACTTTATACATACTTCATACATCACTAAACATATGAAATGGAGGGAAAAACAGTGTCACCCACAGATTTCCAAAGAGCTATATAAAGCAGACTGACAGAATATAAGAAAAATGCCTTTTGTCTCAATGTCCTGGAGTGTTTTACCTACGTGTTGTTCTATATATCTTATTGTTTCGGGTCTGATATCGAGGTCTTATATCCAATTGGATTTTACCTTCGTACATGATGTTAGCTGGGAGTCTAAGTTCAATTTCTTGCAAGTGGCTAGCCAGTTGTGCCAACACCACTTGTTGAAGAGGCTTTCTTTGCTCCATTTAAGATTTCTTGCTCTTTCATCAAAAATTAGGTGATTGTATGTCTGGGGAACATTCTCTGAGTATTTAAGCCTATTCCACTGATTTGAGGGCCTGTCTTTATTCCAATACCATGCTGTTTTGATAACTATTGCTTTGTAGTACAGTTTAAAGTTGGGGAAAGTAATTCCTCCCATATTCTTTTTCCCAATGATTGCTTTAGCTATTCTAGGGTGTTTATTTATCCAAATGAATTTCAAAAGTGCCTGATCCACTTCTTTGAAGAATGTCATGTGTATCTTCAGAGGCATCGCATTAAATCTGTACAATGCTTTGGGGAGTATTGCCATTTTAATGATGTTTATCCTGCCAATCCATGAGCAGGGTATGTGCTTCCATTTCTGAGTGTCCTCTCTTTTTTATTGCAGCAGAGTTTTATAGTTTACTTTGTATACGTCCTTCACATTTTTAGTCAAGTTGATTCCAAGATATTTGAGTTTGTGTGGCACTATTGTGAATGGGGTTATTTTCTTAATGTCTATTTCTTCCTTATTACTATTGGTGTATAGAAAGACCATTAATTTTTGTGTGTTAATTTTGTAGCCTGCCATCTTGCTATATGAGTCTATTGTTTCTAGAAGCTTTTTCATAGAGAATTTAGGGTTTTCTAAGTAGAATATCATGTCATATGCAAACACTGAGAGCTTGACTTCTTCAGAAAAACACGTAGGTAAAAACACTCCAGGACATTGAAACTAAGGGCATCTTCAAGGAGGAAACTGCACTCTCCAAGCAAGTGAAAGCAGAGATTAACAGATGGGAATATATTAAACTGAGAAGCTTCTGCACCTCAAAAGAAATAGTGCCCAAAATACAAGAGCCCCCCACTGAGTGGGAGAAACTATCCACCCAATACCCATCAGATAAAGGACTAATCTACAAAATATACAAGCCACTTACAGAAATTTACAAGAAAAAAAATCTAATCCCATCAAAAAATGGGGAGAAGAAATGGACAGACACTTTGATAAAGAAGTAATACATATGGCCAAAAGACACATGAAAAAAATGCTCCACATCACTAATCATCAGAAAGATGCAAATCAAAACAACTATGAGGTACCACCTCACACCCCAGAGATTGGCACACATCACAAAGAATGAGAACAAGCAGTGTTGGTGGGGATGTGGATAGAAAGGAACTCTTATCCACTGCTGGTGGGAATGCCGTCTAGTTCAATCTTTATGGAAAGCAATATGGAGATTCCTCCACAAACTGGAAATCGAGCTCCCATACGACCCAGCTATACCACTCCTAGGAATATAACTTAGGAACACAAAAATACAATACAAAACTTCCTTCATTACACTTATATTCATTGCAGCACTATTTACCATAGCAAGACTCTGGAAACAGCCAAGATACCCTTCAACAGATGAATGGCTAAAGAAACTGTGGTACATATACACAATGGAATATTATGAAGCTGTCAGGAGAGATGAAGTCATGAAATTTTCCTGTACATGGATGTACATGGAATCTATTATGCTGAGTGAAATAAGTCAAAGAGAGAGAGAACGATGCGGAATGGTCTCACTCATCTATGGGTTTTAAGAAAAATGAAAGACATTCTTGCAATAATAATTTTCAGACACTAAAGAGAAGAGAGCTGGAAGTTACAGCTCACCTCATGAAGCTCACCGCAAACAGGGATGAGTTTAGTTAGAGAAATCAGTACGTTTTAAACTATCCTAATAATGATAATATACGAGGGAAATAGAAAGCCTGTCTAGAGTACAGGCAGGGGTTGGGTGGGGAGGAGGGAGACTTGGGACATTGGTGATGGGAATGTTGCACTGGTGATGGGTGGTGTTCTTTACATGACTGAAACCTAAACACAAGACTGTATGTAATAAAGTTGGTTAAATAAAAAAAAATAAATAAATTTAAAAAAAGAATATAAGAAAAATAACTTTTGTTTGAATCTAGTAAAGAGGGCCGGAGAGATAGCGTGGAGGTAGTGTCTTTGTCTTGCCTACAGAAGGTTGGTAGTTTGAATCCCTGATTCCCATATGGTCCCCCGAGCCTGCCAGGAGCGATTTCTGAGCATAGAGCCAGGAGTAACTCCTGAGCGCTGCCAGGTGTGACCCAGAAACAAAAATGAAAAAAAAAAATGAATCTATTAAAGAAAGTTGGACAAGGGGGGACAAGGAAAGAACATATGGTAGAAAGGAAGAAGACTAAATGTTAAAACTTGTAGAATTCTTTTACCAATAAAAATCCATCCTCAGAAGCTAGAGCGGAGAGTGGACTGGGTGAGTCCCTTTCCCCAACGTGGGCGCCCTACCCCGCGGCTGCCCTGGCACCCCAAACAACCCACCTCAGGGACCCCAAGCCCAAGTGGAGTGTAGGAGTGCACCTGACACACTCTGTGCCACTGGGGTAGGCTTGGACCAATAGACTGGGTGAGATTGGGCTGGCCACCTGGACCTTTGGGTGACCTAGAGCAGTCTACCCCCCTGAGCCCCGGAGTGGACCTGGGACTCCCCAAGCACTGAGGGCAGCAGCCGGCAGGGTTTGGCTGAGGGAATTTCTTCTACTGAGGCTCGAAGGGGGCAGAGCTCCATTGACTTCCAGAGAGAGCAGGGAGAATAGAGAGCTAGGCTCTATAGCACCCACAACCATTTTGGCCAGGAGAAGAACTGCACCGGCTGACAGGAATAAGGAGAAAAAAATTAACAAGACCCATTGAACAAAGGCTGACCTCCAGGTAGCAAAGGGAGGGAGAAAAAGCTAGGCTCAACAGCACCCTCCACCATTGTGACCAGAAGAGGACCTGCACTAGCAGACAACAAAAGGAAAAAGCAATGGATTAGACCACATAAAGAGCACAGGAGGAGCCAAACCTCAGTGACTCACCCAAAAGCCCCCTCTAGAACCACCCTCAGGGAGGAAACCCGTCCCCATGCCACAGGGGACCAAAGCAGGCTGAATTTAGAAGGCACAGCACTCCAAAGCACACCAATAACTGCAAATAAATAGGGGTAAATCAAGGAGAACCCTAATATGTGGAGATACGGAGAAAAACCCTAGCCAGTTTCCAACTCCACCAAAATGCACGGATCCATGGGAAGGAGACCTAAAAGCAGCCATGAGGAAGGAAATCAAGAATTGATAAAAAGAAATGAAAGAAACACTAGCTACTGAGTATAAGTAATCTGTGGATGAACGAATCAGCCAAATTAAAGAAGAAATGTTAAAGAACATGAGAGATTCCATACAAAAAGAATTGAAGGAATTTAAAGACAAAGTAACAAGCCTTACGAGCAGAAACACAGAGTTGGAGAAGCACATTGAAGAACTCGAAGGAAAACTGCAAACAAAAAATGATCAAGAAACCAACAAAGAGGGGCCGGGAAGGTGGCGCTAGAGGTAAGGTGTCTGCCTTACAAGTGCTAGCCAAGGAATGGACCGCGGTTCGATCCCCCGGCGTCCCATATGGTCCGCCCAAGCCAGGGGCGATTTCTGAGCACATAGCCAGGAGTAACCCCTGAGCGTCAAACGGGTGTGGCCCAAAAACCAAAAAAAAAAAAAAAAAAAAAAAAAGAAACCAACAAAGAAATAAAAGGCAAAGCACTGGAAGGAAAAATCCAGTATCTAATGAACAAGGACAAAAGAAACAATCTAAGAATTGTGGGTATACCAGAAGGGGAGGAAGTAGGGAAAGGGGAAGAACAAGTAGTCAGGGAGATAATAGCAGAGAAATATCCCACCCTCTGGAAAGAAACTTCAGTACATATCCAGGAAGTGAAGAGAGTCTCTAATAAAATAGACCCTAATATACCAATACCATAATATATATTAATCCAAATGGCAAAACAAAACAAAACAAACAAAAAAAAACAAAGAGAAAGAGGAACTCTTTAAAGCAATAACGGAGAAAAAAAACTTCAAGTACAAAGGAAGGGACATAAGAATCAAACCAGATCTCCCATTTGAAATAATTCAAGCAAGAAGACAGTGGAATAACATATTTAAATGACTGAATGAAATAAATTTCCAACCTAGGGTCCAATACCCAGCAAAACTATCATTCATATGGGAGGACAGACTAAAAACATTCTCAAATAAGAATGAACTAGAACTATTTGTGCAAACAAAGCCGATCCTAAACAACCCACTCAGAGACGAATTACACAATCCAAACCCCCGATTGTAACAACAACCACTCCACAGAACACAACTGCACAACAGTACTCTCTCTCAATAATCTCCATAAATGTTAACAAACTAAACTCTCCAATTAAAAGACACATTGTAGAGAACTGGATTAGGAAAAATAAACCAGACTTCTGCTGTCTGCAAGAAATACACCTACAACTACAGGATAAGCACAGGCTTAGAATAAAAGGATGAAAAGTAATTATTCAGGCCAATGAAAAACAAAGGAGAGCAGGGACAGCCATTCTTATATCAGACCAAATTACATTCAACCTCAAGAAAGTGATCAGAGACAAAGAGGTCACTACTTACTGATCAAGGGGAACATTAGATCAAGAAGTACTAACCCATGTCAATATCTATGCACCTAATGTAGAGCCAGCAAAATATGCGACACAACTGCTTACAAACCTGGAGAAACACATGAAGGGAAATGTGATAATAGTAGGGGACCTCAATACTCCACTAACACCACTGGACAGATCCTCTAAATAAAAAAATAGCAAAGAAATAAGAGCACTAAATGAAAAATAAGAAGATCTAGGGCTAATAGACATCCCAAGAAGGCAGAATACACATTTTTCTCAAGCCCACATGAAACCTTCTCCAGAATAGACCATGTTTTAGGATACAAAGCCAACCTATATAAGACCACAAATGTAAGGATCATTAGAAGTACCCTATCAGATCACTATGCAACAGAGGTCAAAATTGACTTCAATAAGAAGCAATGGAGAAAAACTAATACCTGGAGATTAAACAACATGCTCAACAACAGCTGGATCAACTCTGGGAAGAAATGAAAAGATTCCTTGAGACAAATGATAATGAAGAGACAACTTGTCAAAATATTTGGGACACAGCAAAAGCAGTAATTATGGGGAAACTCTTAGCAATACAGGCCTATGTCAAGAAACAGGAAAATGTCAAAATCAACAGTTTAAATGATAACCTCAAGGAATTGAAACAACAACAGCAGAGAAATCCAACCACAACAAGAAGGCAAGAAATAATAAAAACTAGAGCAGAAATAAACAACATAGAAATTAAGAAAACAATATAAAAAATCAATTGGACCAGGAGTTGGTTTTTTGAAAAAGTAAACAAGATAGACAATCCACTGGCAAAACTCACCAAAAAAAAAAGAGGGAAGACACCCAAATTAGTAGGATCACAAAAGAAAGGGGAGAGATTACAACAGAACCCCAAGAAACACAACATATCATGAGATTATATTATGAACAACTATACTCAGCTAGGCTAGAGAACCCAGTAGAAATCGTCAGATTCTTGGAAAAATACCATCTTCCGAGACTGGAAAAGGAAGAACTAGAAAGCCTAAACAGACCAATCACCTCCTGAATGTAATCAAGAAACTCCCTAAGAAAAACAGTCCAGGCCCAGATGGATTTACAGGTGAATTCTACCAAACATTCCGAGAAGACCTACTATCACTTTTCCATAGGCTCCTCCAAACCACAGAAAAAACAGGAATCCTCCCCAATTCCTTTTATGAGTCTAATATCACACTCATTCCCAAAGATGGCAAAGACACCACCAAGAAAAAAAACTACAAACCAATCTCACTAATGAACATAGATGCAAAAATACTCAACAAAATCTTAGCAAACCGAATCCAGCACTTCATCAAAAAGATCATAGCCATGTGGGTTTTATCCCAGAAATGCAAGGTTGGTTCAACATACGCAAATCAATCAACATTATACATCACATCAACAACAAGAAAGACAAAAACCACATGATCATATCAATTGATGCAGAGAAAGTGTCTGACAAAATCAAACACACTTTTATGTTAAAGACACTCAGCAAAATAGGATTAGAAGGAACCTTCCTCAAGATAGTTACAGCTATCTATGAAAAGCCTACAGCCAACATTATACTTAATGGCCAGAAGCTAGAAGCATTCCCACTAAGGTCAGGAACTAGGCAAGGCTGTCCACTCTCTCCACTATTATTTAATATAACCTTAGAAGTCCTAGCAATAGCAATCTAACAAGAAAAGGGAATCAAAGGAATCCAAATTGGGAAAGAGGAACTCAAACTATCTCAGATGATATGATGATATACATCGAGAACCCTAAAGAGTCCACAGTAAAACTCCTAGAAACAATCAACGAATACAGCAAAGTGGCTGGATACAGAGTCAATACACAAAAGACAATAGCGTTTCTATATACAAACAAAGAAGTTGAGGAGAGAGAGATTAAAAATACAATTCCATTTAAAATAGTATCAAAAATATCAGGTACCTAGGAATCAGCCTTACAAGGGAAGTGAAAGACCTATACCAGGGAAACTTCAAAACACCTCAGAAAGAAATTGAAGAGGATCTAACAAAATGGAAGAACATCCCATGCTCATGGATAGGTAGAATTAACATAGTCAAAATGACTATCTTACCCAAACTACTATATAAATTTAATGCAATCCCTATCCAAATTCAGGCATCATTCTTTAAAGAATTAGAACAATCAATCACAAAATTCATCTGGAGCCATAAAAGACCCAGGATAGCCAAACAGAAACTGAAAAACAAGAAGCTGGTGGCATCTCCTAACTTGAAACTATACTATAAAGCCATAGTAATCAAAACAGCATGGTACTGGAACAGAGACAGGACCTCAGACCAGTGGGTCAGAACAGAATTCCCAGACATAAACCCCCAGATATACAGCCAACTAATATTTGATAAAAGAGGCAAGAACTTAAAATGGAACAAAGAATGTCTATTCAACAAATGGTGTTGGTACAACTGGAAAACCACATGTAAGAAAGTTAAAATTGACCCATACCTCACTCCTTATACAAAAGTCCACTCAAAATGGATCAAAGACCTTGAAATCAGACACGAATCTATAAAGTTTATCAAGAATAAAATAGGCAGAACACTTGAAGACCTATATATCACAAAGGTCTTTGAGAATGGAGCACCAATGGCAAGAACTTTAGCATCAAACATAAACAAATGAGACTCCATCAAACTAAAAAGATTCTGCATGGCAAAAGAAACCCTACTTAACACAAGAAGACAGTTAACAGAATGGGAAAGAATTTTTTTCACTCGACATATCAGATAAAAGGCTGATATCTAGAACATACAAAGCACTCAGAAAGCTGAGCCCCCCCCCAAACCTAACAAAGCCATAAAAAATGGGGAGATGAAATGAATGGACACTTCTCTGAGGAAGACAGTAAGATGGCCAATAAACACATGAAAACATGCTCACCTTCACTTATCATCAGGGAGATCCAAATCAAAACAACAATGAGATACCACCTTACACCAAAAATAATGGGAACAACTTCTGTTGGCAGGGATGCAGTATGAAAGGCACTCTCATCCACTGCTGCTGGGAATGTCTCCTAGTCCAACACCTATGGAGAAAAGTCTGGAGAGTGCTCAAAGAACACAGAATTGAGCATCCATTTGACCCAGAAATTGCTTTTCTAGGTATATACCCCTAAGTTGGAAGGACATTCATTCCAAAATATGTGTGCACCCCACTATTTATCGCAGCACTCATTATAATAGCCAAGTCTTGGAACCAACCTAGATGTCCAACAACAGATGAATGGATCATTAAGATGTATTTATACACAATGGAATACTACATGGCAGTCAGAAATGATAGTCACAGACTTTGCAGCAACCTGGATGGACCTAGAATATATTATGTTAAACGAAGTAAGTCAGAAGACAAAAGATAAACACAGAATGATAGCACTATTCTGAAGCACCTAGAACATACACCTTATAGACAACTAATACTCAACAATCAAATAACAGGGTATATCAGGGTAGAAACTCCAAACATGGTAATACTCAATGTATACTCGGAAGCAGTGCCCAAAATACATGAAAAAGGAACAACACAAACTCTTGACTACACATTATACACAAAGAAACCAGCAATAGTAGAAACTGCAGCAAAAAAAGAACATGTAAGTAATCAGCCTTCTACTACAAAGGTCAATAATAATCCCTTAGGGGTCTTATACAGGATCACAGGGAAGCTATACCACAGGAAATCACTCACTTCAAAGGAAACATCCCATAACACTATGTTTTAATGTCTTAATCTTACTATATTTAAAATTACCTCTCAGCTTTTCTGTTCACAGGCGTTCTTGGATACAACGGGTGGACAAACTAAGATGGCATCTTGGGGCTCAGTCACACGAGATACCATACCCGGCTTGCACTATGAGAATGTCCCAAGAAAAATCTTTAACATACACTTTATCTCTAGATCATACCTTTTTTTAGGATTTGAAGCATGTGACTAGTCAGACCACCGAAGCAGCAACTGTGACATACAGACTTATACTACAGGCCCTACTCATCGAACACATTCAAGCAAACCAGCATTCCCTTGCTATTTTCTCCTCTCTTCTCACTACTTTTTCTTTTCTTTTTCTTTTTTTATTTTCTTCTCTTTGCTTTTTTTTCTCTTCTCCCTTTCTTTCTAGTGTATTTTCTCTTTTCTTCTTTCCTACCCTTCCATATACTTTCTCCTTTTTCCCCTTTGAAAATCCAACAATCCCTTCACCCCTCAGTCTCATCCAGACCTCCCACCGTATTGAAACTCTTCACCCTTAATTCTTAATCCATTAGGCATCAAGACTGACCTCCTACCCCAATGAACCAGCACGGAGCACCCAAGCGAAAGGACACCCAGTCAAACCCACACCTCACCCCCCGCAAGAAAAGGCAAACAACTCTCCTGCAGACTCATGCTGCACGGACCTCCATACCAAATCCCCCTACCATGGACTGTTACTTGAAACTGGACTTAGCTCTAAAAGTATCCCCAATGCAAGAACTCTTACAAGATCTCCCTGTAGCAAATCCTTTGCCAATCTCAAGAAAGCCAGGGGGAGTGATGGAAAGGTGCCTGGGAACCCACACACCACAAGAAAATCCCAAAAGACAATGGGGAAGCCTATACTTCCAACATAAGTATAAGACCAGTATTGCACCACCTCTTTACCTGCTTTTCCCCAAAAGTAAGGTAGTCTCATGCATCACATGGTTCCTTTAATTATTTTGTTAATTCATTTTTTTAAATGTTTGATCTACATATACATATGTGAGCACATATACTTTTATTCCTAATTTTATCTTGTTTGGATTGTGACTTGTTTCTCTTTTCTTCTCTGTCCACCCCCAAATGCACCGACAATATAAAGTAGCACCATTTCTCCCTGCACAGGCACACTAAAAAACCAGGGAAATCTTACACATAAAAAAGAGCTCTTATCTACTAGAGATAAGAACTCATACTTGTTTACAATACAGGGATATCTCTCACCTTAAAAATATGTTACCCGGACTCAACTTAGACCTCAGATGATTAGACACCATCCATCCAGCCTTGAACCCTGGATTCCAGACATAGAATTGACACAGTTCTTCACAACAGCTACAGGAAACAAATCCCAGCCGGGACATCCTTAATACTGCTGGGCCACCAACAAGTGCCAGCTCTAATATGATATCCTGACAACAAAGAAAATAGGAACAACTTGACCTAAGATCAGGTTATCCTACTTCACCAGCTAACAACAAGACAAAATCAGAAGACTTGTCACCCTTTGGTCAGTCCAAAAGCCAAGATCGTGATTTACAGATGACTGTCTGCTAGAACCATGATTGGACTGAATATATCTTGAGACCAATAAAAAAGCCCTAGTTTAGGGTTTGAAATACAACCCTCACAACTACCATGATTCCCAGTTCCAAAGGTCCGGCAGAGACAATCGCAACGGAATGAGGCTTCTGGAAACACAATGAAAGACGCTATCCTAGGTTCCACCCTAGGATCAGTGCAAAGACCAACACCACCAACCACAGAAGATGGATTAAAATGACACTGAGGGAACAGAACTTCTAGAACCACAAAGAAATACTTCATCATAAGTCCCACTCCTGGACCTGTGCATATACTGAGATCTCTAGATACAGAGGTCTTATTTCATCACCCAGGATGGAGCAGAAGTTTTCCAAAGAGCACAAAAGCACCACCGGTAGAGTAAATGAACCTGAAAGGAGTCTATAGTTAATCCCGTGACAATATACCCCAAGGGTGGAGAAACCCCATAGTGCTTAGGCCAAGTAAATTCCTTAGCGAATGATCCCAATATTTACTGTGCCAGTGCAGGAAGGAAAAAAAGGCAAAAGGCACAAATTTTTTTTTATCTTTTATATATTTTTTCTTCATTTATTATTATTATTATTTTTATTTACCTATCTACTTTTTGTCGATTTCTTTGTTTTGGTGTGGATATTGAAGTTTTGTCCCCATTTATATTTATATTGTTTTTTGTCTTCTTTTCTTTCTTTAGGTGCTCCGCCATGTTTTTTAACTCAAGACCATGGCTTATTTGTGGTGCCTATCGTCATCAGTGGAGTGCTCACTGGATATTTGACACTTATTTTTGTACTGTTGGGTGTTTCACCTTCTTTTTTCTCCTTCATCTCTCAAACCGACGATGAGAGCCTCTAGAAGAATTCCGCCCATTTTCAGCATATTAGACTTTAATCCCAGTTTATTACTTTTTCTTCTTCAAATAAAACCACATAACTTGAACTATGTAGTCCTTCCTCCCAGTTAGAGGGGGAAATAAGGAAGGCATCAAGACCAAGACTACTAAGTAGTAAGCTAGGTACAGAGGTGACCACATATTCTCGCAGCCCCGGGGGTGAGGGAGGAGGATATGGGAGATAGGATGAACACGGAGGTGTAGGGAGGACAAATTGGTGATAGGACCCCCCTGATTTTATGTAAATATGTACCTATAATATTATTGTCAGCAATATGTAAACCACTACGATCAAAATAAAAATTATATTAAAAAATCCATCCTCAGGGTCTCGCCCTGCTGTGAGATAGGCGATTGGAAGAGATTGAGGAGTTTACATGTTTCTCTTATCTTCTGTCCCCTGAAGCTCTCCTGAGAGCGCAGGAAGTAAAAACTGTCTCCTAGATTCTCCAGAAGAGCACAGCCACTTTGCTGCTGTGAGCTCTTTCTAACTAATGAAACCACCATAATAGACAGAAAAATCACACTATAAACATGACAACAGGGAAACCTCGCAGGCAAACACCATGTACAGAGAATGAAGATAATAGCTGTGATTACCCAAAAAATACAAACCATCTGATTAACCTCTCAGATAAGGAAATTAGAATAGAAATATGGAGCATCCTTATGGAAATCAAAGAAAACATAACTCTAGCTGAACAGAACACAAAGAAATAAATCAGACAACTCCAAACTGAAATATCAGATCTGAAAAACATGGTAACTGAACTGAAAACCTCAATGGAAAGCCTCTCCAACAGGGTAACAGCAGCCAGAGTACAGAATCAGTGAACCAGAAGATGAAATGCAGAACAAATTCATACAGCAGAAGAGATTGGAAAAAAATCTTAAGGCAAATGATCAGACAATAGAAAAAGTACTCAAGGAATGTGAACAGATGAAAATAGAAGTCTTTGATGAATTCAACAGAGACAACATAAGAATCATTGGAGTCCCAGAGGCCCAAGAAGGAGATACCCAGGAAGAATCAACAAAGACATCATCACAGAGAAATTCCCAGAGTTAAAGACTGCATGTAATCAAATCTTGCATGCTATAAGAGTACCAGCTAAAAGAGACGCAAAGGAAAAAACCCCAAGACACATTCTAGTCACAATGACAAATCCCTCAGATAGAGATAGAATACTGAAAGCAGCAAGATCACAAAGGAAAATTACATTTAAAGGAGCATCCTTAAGATTTACAGGAGACATGTCACAAGAAACTCAAGGCCAGAAGACAGTGGTGGGATATTGTGACAAGACTGAATAAAATTGAGGCTTCATCTAGAATATTGGACCCAGCTTGACTCACATTCAGGTTTGAAGGAAGGATACATAGCATTACGGATAAGAAGCAGCTCAGAAACTTTGCAGATGCAAAACCAGCCTTAAAGGAAAAACTGAAAGGCCAACTTTAAGATTAGACAGACCAACTGACACACACAAATTTATACACAAAGATGACACCGAATCCCATGAGAATCATCTTCAATGTCAATAGACTAAATGCACCAATTAAGAGACACAGAGTGGCTAAATGGATCAAAAAGATGGATCCGACCTTCTGCTTCCTACAAGAAACACACATGAACAGTCAAAACAAACAGACTCAAAATCAAAGGCTGGAAGAAAAGCATCCAAGCAAACAACACCCTTAAAAAAGCTGGGGTGGCCATATTAATATCAGATGACACAAACTTTAGACTCAGAGAAGTTGTAAGGGAGAAAGTTGGACACTTCGTACTAATCAAGGGATATGTGCAACAGGAAGAAATCGCACTACTAAACATATACACACCCAATGAGAGACCAACAAAATATCTAATACAATTATTGACAAGTTAGAATGAAGACATCAATAATAACACAATAATTGTGGGAGACCTCAACATGACCCTGTCAACACTTGATAGGTGAGCCAGACTGAAATCCAACAAAAATATACTAGCCCTGAAAAGAGAAATGAAAGAAAGATGTCTAGTAGATATATATAAGACACTCCATCCTCAGAAACCTGTATACACATTCTTCTCTTCTGTACATGGTTATTCTTCAGGATAAACCACATGCTGGCACATAAAACATACCTTTATAAAACCAAAAGGATAGAAATTTTGCAGTCTACCTTTGCTGAACAAAAAAGCTCTGAAAATAGATGTGAACTACAAAAGGACACAGAAGAAAATGTTAACAACTGGAAATTAAACAGCCTAGTACTGAACAAACAGTAGGTCCAAGATGAAATCAAAGAGAAAAATCAAAACTTTCCTGGAAACAAATGACAATAAAGCCACAAACTATCAGAATCTATGGGACACAACGAAAGCAGTACTGAAAGGAAAATTTATAGCATTGCAAGAACACATCAGGAAGGAAGAAGGGATATACCTCAATAGCTTAATGACACAGCTTATAAAATTAGAAAAAGAAAAACAACAAGAAAAAAAACAAAGATAGTGAACTAGAAGGAAATAACAAAGCTTACAGCGGAAATCAGTAAGGTGGAAACTCAAAAAACAATCTGAAAGATCAACAAAAGTAGAAGTTGGTTCTTGGGAAAAAAATTGATAGATCATTTGCAAAACATATAAAGAAAGAAACTTGATAACCTGTATTAGAAATAAAAATGGAAAGATCACTACAGATAATGTGGAGATTCAAAGGGTAATCAGAGACTACTTTGAGAAACTCTATGCCATGAAACATGGAAGAAATGGATAAATTCTTGGAATTCTATAATCATGCATGGTTGAATAAGGTAGATGTAGCATATCTAAATACCCCCATCACTATTGAGGAAATCACAATAGTGATCAAATATCTGCCCCCAAACAAAAGCACAGGCCCAGATGGATACACTAATGAATTTTTTCAAACCTTTCAAAAGGAACTAAAATCTATCCTGCCCAGGCTCTTTCATGAAATTAAAAGACGGGAACACTTCCAAATAGCTTTTTATGAAACCTTAATACCAAAACCAGACAGAGATGCTGCCAAAAAAGAAAATTAAAGACTGCTATCCTTGATGAACACAGATGCAAAGATCCTCAACAAAATCCTGGCAAATAGGATCCAATGCTTTATCAAGAATATCATTCACTATGATCAAGTAGGTTTCATCCCTGGAATGCAAGGATGGTTTAACATCCGTAAACCTATCAACATAATGCACAACATCAACAACAAGAAAAGTAAAAATCTCATGATCATATCAATAGATGCAGAGAAATCATTTGATAAGGTCCAACACAATTCTTTTAATTTATTTTTTAATTTTTATTGTGACCAAACTGCATTACTAATCTTTCACTAGATCATTATGTACATAATGACAATGAATGAGGGGCATTCCCACCACCAGTGCTGTCCTCCCTCCACCCCTATTCCCAGCATGTATCTTACATCTCCCTCCGTTACCCCCCAGAACGCTAGTGCAACTGGTGTCCACTTTACAGCTTGTTGTAGATTGAGCATCTATTACACTGTCATTGGAGATAAAAAGGAGAAAAAAGGGAGAAAAAAATTGGTAACAACTACCAAAAAGAAAAAAAAAAGAAAAATTCCAACACAATTCTTAATAAAAACTTTCAGCAAGATGGGAATGAAAGGAAACTTTCTCAATATAGTTAAGGCCATCTACCACAAGCCAATGACAAATATTATCCTCAATGGAGAAAAATTAAAAGCCTTCCTTATAAATTCTGGTAGAAGTTAAGGCTGTCTTTTCTCACCACTCCTATTCAACATAGTACTGAAAGCACTTGCTATAGTGATTAGGCAAGAAAAATATATCAAGGGAATCTAGATAGGACAGGAAGAAGTCAAGTTCTCACTGTTTGCAGATTACATGATACTATACTTAGAAAACCCTAAAGACTCTACCAAAAAGTTTCTAGAAACAATAGATACATATAACAATGTGGCAAGCTACAATACACACAAAAATCAGTGGCCTTTTTATACACCAATATTGATAGGGAAAAGATAAACATTAAGAAAACAATCCCATTCTCATTACTGTCAGACAAACTTAAATATCTTGGAGTCAACTTGACTAAAGCCGTGAAGGACCTATAGAAAGGAAATTATAAAACCCCACTCCAAGAAATAAGAGAGGACATGTGGAAATGGAAACACATACCCTGTTCATAGATTGGCAGGATTAACATCATTAAATAGCAAAACTCCCCAAAGCATTGTACAGATTTAATGTGATCTCTCTAAAGATACCCACGACATTCTTCAAAGAAGTGGATTAAACACTTCTGAAATTCATTTTGAACAATAAACACCCTTGAATAGCTAAAATAATCCTCGGGAAAAGGAATATGGGAGGCATTACTTTCCCCAACTATAAACTGAATTACAAAGCAATAGTTATCAAAAACAGCATGGTATTGGAATAAAGACAGACTCTCAGATCAGTGGAATAGGCTTGAGTGCTCAGAGAATGTTCCCCCTGATAATCACCTGATTTTTGATATTGGAGCAAGAAACCCTAAATGGAGCAAGGAAAGCCTCTTCAACAAGTGGTATTGCAAAAACTGGTTAGCCACTTGCAAAAGAGTGAACTCAGACCCTCAGTTAACACCATGTATGAAGGTAAAAATCTAAATCAATTAAAGACTTTGATATCAGACCTGAAACCATAAGGTGCATAGAACAACACGTAGGTGAAAGACTTTATGGCATTGAGACTAATGGCATCTTCAAGGAGGAAACTGCACTCTCCAAACAAGTAGAAGCAGAGATAAATAGATAGGAATATATTAAGCTGAGAATCTTCTGTACCTCAAAGGAAACAGTGCCCAGGATACAAGAGCCACCCATTGAGTGGGAGAAACTATTCACCCAATACCCATCAGATAAGGGGCTAATAACCAAAATATACAAGGCACTTAAAAACTTTACAAGAAAAAAATCTAATCCCATTAAAAATGGGGAGAAGAAATGAACAGAACCTTTGTCAAAAAAAGAAAAACAAATGGCCAAAAGGCACATGAAAAAGTGCTCATCATTACTGATCATCAGGGAGATGCAAATCAAAACAACTATGTGGTACCTACCATCTCACACCACAGAGATTGGTGCACATCAAAATGAACAATCAGGGGCCGGGCGGTGGCGCTGGAGGTAAGGTGCCTGCCTTGCCTGCGCTAGCCTAGGACGGACCGCGGTTCGATCCCCCGGCATCCCATATGGTCCCCCCAAGAAGCCAGGAGCAACTTCTGAGCGCATAGCCAGGAGTAACCCCTGAGCGTCACAGGGTGTGGCCAAAAAACCAAAAAAAAAAAAAAATGAACAATCAGTGCTGGCAGGAATGTGGAGAGAAAGGAACTCTTATTAACTGCTAGTGGGAATGCCATCTAGTCCTACCTTTATGGAAAGTGATATGGAGTTTCCTCCCAAAACTGGAACTTGAGCTCCCATATGTTCCAGCTATATCACCACTAGGGATTTACCCTAGGAACACAAAAATACAATATGAAAATCCCTTCCTCACACCTATATTTATTGTAGTGCTATTTACAATAACCAGACTCTGGAAACAACCAAGATACCCTTCAAGAGATGATGGCTAAAGAAACTGTGGTACAATGGAATATTATGCAGCCATCAGGAGAAATGAAGTCATGAATTTTCCTATACATGGATGTACATGGAATCTATAATGCTGAGTGAAATAAGTGAGAGGGAGAGGGATAGATGCAGAATAGTCTCATTCATCTTTGGGTTTTAAGAAAAATAAAAGATATTTTTGCAATAATTCTCAGAGACAAAATAGAGGAGGGCTGGAAGGTCCAGCTAATGATATGAAGTTCACCACAGAGTGATGATTGCAGTTAGAAATATAACCACATTGAGAACTATTATAACAGTGAATATATGAGGGAAGTAGAAAGCCTACATTTAGTACAGGCTGGGGTAGGGTGGGGAGAAGGGAGACTCGGGATATTGGTGATGGGAATGTTGCACTGGTGAAGGGGAATGTTTTTTACATGACTGAAACCCTAGTACAATCATATTTGTAATCAGGTGTTTAAATAAAGATATTGATTAAAAATCCATCATCAAATCATTTTTATCACAGTCAGTAGCTGTGTTAACAATTATGCTCTAGGAGGCCTGAGTGGTGGTGCAATTGTTTTGGTATCTGTTTTGCATGCACTAAGCTAGGACCAACCATGGTTGATCCTCCAGAGTCCCATATGCTCCCCCAAGCCAGGATCCATTTCTGAGCACATAACCAGGAGTAAACCCTGATCGTGTACAAAAACCAAACAAAAACCAAAACAATTATGCTCCAGTCTATAGCCAATGTGTATAAGATATTTGGAGATGCCTGAATGTCAGTACTTACCTCTGACATTCAGTTCGCCTGCACCAAGGGCCTCTTGTTTTATCACCTCTCTTCTTTCTGATGTTTTTTTTTTACCTGTCCAGCTTGGTCAGCACAAGAAATTTGTTCCCTGTAACTATTGCCCCTAGTCTTAAACTAACTTGCAGAGAGAGGTCTGAAGAACTCTCATCATTGAGAAGAAGCCTTATACCCTCTCCATATTTCTTTCTGTCTTCTTGTATTTTAATATTCCCCCTTTTCTTCTATTCTGTATAGATGTGTAGCTTTCTGGAGTATATGTGGACCTCTGAAGCTTTAAGACTTGGATTTTTTTTGATTGGTATAAAAGCAAAGCAAAAGTGTTGTAAAGGAGGACTTCAAGGGAAACTTCTCCTACGCCAGCCTGTTTCTGAATCCCTGAAGGTCTCCTCAGAGGCCTAGGGAGTGCACCCCAAAAAACTGCATTTTGAAGCTGCCCAGTGAGTAACTTCTGGTTGTGGGGGTCGCCTTCCAATAAACTGAGTTCTCATGCCTGCAGAGGCTCCACCCTGCTTTGTCTTGTTCAATTTGAGGACTTCAAGGAAAACTTTTCCTGCGTCTGTCTGCCTGTGCTTCTGAATCCTTGAAGGTCACATCAGAGGCCTAGGGAGCGTATCCCCCAAAAAACTGTCAACTAGAGGCAGCAGAAGAGAGAAGCCACTTCACTTCGCAGCTGCACAATCTTTCTAACCAATGAAAACCCCAAAAAACATGCAGGAAAAACCACATTACAAGCGTGACAATGGGGAAACTGCACAGGCAAACATAATAAACAGAGAATAAAGACAAAAGCTCGGATTACCTAATAAATTCCAACCACCTGATTAACCTCTCGGATAAGAAACTTAAAATAGCAATATGGAAGATGTTTGAAGAACTCAAAGAAAGAATAGATTGATCTGAACAGAACACAAAGACAGAAGTCAGAAAACTCCAAACTGAAATAACAGATCTGAAAAACATGGTAGCTCAAAAGAAAACCTCAATGGATGGCCTCGCCAGCAGGGTATCAGCAGCTGAGGAGAGAATCAGAGTACTGGAAGATGTGATGCACAAAAACTCAACACAACAGAAGAAATTGGAAAAGAACCTTAAGACAAACAAACAGGCAATGGAAAAAGTACTCAAGGAATGCGAACAGATCAAAATAGAAATCTTCGATAAACTAAACAGAAACAACATAAGAATCATTGGAGTCCCAGAGACCCAGGTAGGAGATCTCCAGGAAGAATCAACTGTCAAAGACATTAACAAAGAGATACTCTCAGAGTTAAAGACTACATGCAATCAAATCCTACATGCCCGAATATTACCAGCTAAAAGAAACCCAAAGAAAAACACCCCAAGACACATCCTCGTTACAATGACAAATCTCACAGATAGATATAGAATACTGAAAGCAGCAAGATCAAAATGGGAAATTACATTCAAAGGAGCATCCCTAACACTTACAGCAGACATGTCACAAGAAACTCTCAAGGCCAGAAGACAGTGGTGGGATATTGTGACAAGACTGAATAAAATAAATGCCTCACTGAGAATATTGCCTCCAGCCCAACTCACGTTCAGGTTTGAAGGAAGAATACATAGTTTCATGGATAAACAACAGCTCAGAAACTTCACAGATGATAAAACAACCTTAAAGAAAAAAATAACAGGTCTACTCTAAGACAAGAGAGACCAACAAACACAGCAAACTTATCTACAACGATGACATTAAATCCTATGACAATCATCTCCCTCAATGTCAATGGACTAAATTTACCAATTAAAAGACACAGAGTGGAAAAATGGATCAAAAAAGATGAATCCAACCTTTTGCTGCCTACAAGAAACACAACTAAATAGTCAGAACAAACATAGACTCAAAATCAAAGGCTGGAGGAAAATCATCCCAGCAAACACACCCTCAAAAATGCTGGGGTGGCCATAATAATATCTGGTGACAAACAACGTTATACTCAGAAAATTGGTAAGGGACAAACATGGACACTATGTACTAATCAAGGGATATGGGTAAGAGGAAGAAATCAGACAATTAAACATATATGCACCCAATGAGAGACCAGCATTATTATCTAATACAATTACTGACAAATCTGAAAGAAGACATCAATAACACAATAATTGTGGGAGATCTCAACACGGCCCTATCAACACTTGATAGGTCAACCAGACTGAAACCCAACAAAAACATACTAGCCCTGAAAAGAGTTATGGAAGAAAGAGGACTAGTATATATATATATATATATATATATATATATATATATATATATATATATATATATATATATATATATATACTATACACTCCATCCCAAAAACCTGGATACACATTCTTTTCCAATGTACATGGGTCACTGTCACTCTCCAGGATAGACTACATGCTGACACATAAAACATACCTCCATAAAATCAAGAGGATAGAAATCTTGCAAGCTACATTTCCTGACCACAAGGCTCTGCAATGAGATGTGAACTACAAAGGCACACAGAAGAAAAACTTTAACAATTGGAAATTAAACACCCTGCTACTGAACAACCAGTAGGTCTGAGATTAAATAAAAAAAGTAACCAAAACTTTCCTGGAAACAAATAATAATGAAGACACAAACTACTAGAATCTATGAGACACAGCAAAAGCAGTCCTGAGAGGAAAATTTATAGCTCTACAAGCACACATCAGGAAGGAAGAGGGGCATACCTGAATAACTTAATGCTACAGCTCAAAAAATTAAAAAATGACCAACAAAAGGAACCAAAAATAGGGAGACAGAAGAAAATAACAAAGCTGAAAGCAGAACTCAATGAAGTGGAGAACCAAAAAACTATACAAAAGATCAAGAAAAGCAGAAGTTGGTTCTCTGAAAAAATAAACAAGATTGATAGACCATTGGCAAAACTATCAAAGAGAGAGAGAGAAATCTGATAACCAGTATTAGAAATGAGAAGGGGGAGATCATGACAGATATTGCAGAGATCCAAAGGGTAATCAGAGACAATCTTGAGAAACTTTATGCGAGAAACATGAGAATCTAGAAGAAATGGAAAAGTTCTTGGACACTTATAACATTCCACATTAAGTAAGGAGGATGTAGCATATCTAAACGCCCCCATCACTACTGAGGAAATTGATACTGTAATCAAACATCTAGCCAAAAAGAAAAGCCCAGGCCCAGATGGATTTCCTAATGAATTTTTTTCAAATCATTCAAGAAGAGCTACTACCAATCCTATCCAGGTTCTTCCATGAAATTGAAAAAAAAGGGAACACTCCCAAACAGCTTTTATGAAGCCAACATCACCTTGATAACAAAACCAGACAGAGATGCTGCCAAAAAAGAAAATTACAGGCCAATATCCCTGATGAATGCTGATGCAAAGATCTTTAACAAAATCCTGGATAATAGGATCCAAGGCATCACCAAAAAGATCATACACTACGACTAAGTAGGTTTCATCCCAGGAATGCAAGGATGGTTTAACATCTGTAAATCTATCAACATCATACACAACATCAACAACGAGAAAAATAAAAATCACATGATCATATCAATAGACGCAGAGAAAGCATTTGATAAGGTCCAACACCCATTCTTGATCAAAACTCTCAGCAAGATGGGAATGGAAGGAACCTTTCCCAATCTAGTTGAAGCCATCTACCACAAGCCAATGGCAAATATTATCCTCAATGGTGAAAAACTAAAAGTCTTTCCTCTAAATTCTGATAGAAGATAAGGCTGTCTGCTCTCACCACTGCTCTTCAACATAGTACTGGAATTTCTTGCTATAGCGATCAGGCAAGGAAAATGTATCAAGGGAATTCAGATAGGAAAGGAAGAAGTCAAGCTCTCATTGTTTGCAGACGACATAATACTCTACTTAGAAAACCCTAAAGACTCTACCAAAAAGCTTTTAGAAACAATAGACTCATATAGCAAGGAGGCAGGCTACAAAATTAACACACAGAAATCAATGGCCTTTTTATACACCAATAATGAAAGGGAAGAGAAGGAAGTCAAGAAGGCAATCCCATTCACAATAGTGCCACACAAACTCAAATATCTTGGATTCAACTTGACCAAAGACGTGAAGGACCTATACAAAGAAAACTATAAAGCCCTGCTCTAAGAAATAATAGAGGACACACGGAAATGAAAACACATACCCTGCTCATGAATTGGCAGGATTAACATCATTAAAATGGCAATACTCCCGAAAGCATTATACAGATTTAATGTGTTCCCCTTAAAAATATCCATGACATTCTTTAAAGAAGTGGATCAAACACTTATGAAGTTTATCTGGAACAATAAACACCCTCGAATAGTTAAAGCACTCCTAGGGAATAGGAAAATGGGAGGCATTACTTTCCCCAACTTTAAACTGTACTACAAAGCAATAGTATCAAAATAGCATGGTATTGGAATACAGACAGACCCTCAGATCAGTGGAATAGGCTTGAGTTCTCAGACATTGTCCCCCAGACATACAATTACCTAATTTTTGACAAAGGAGCTAGAAATTTTACGTGGAGCAGGCAATACCTCTTCAATAAGTGGTGCTGACAGAATGGTTAGCCACTTGCAAAAAAGCCAACATAGACACCCCCCCCCAGTTAACATCATGTATGAAGGTAAAATCCAAATGGATTAAAGACCTTAATATTAGACCTGATACCATAAGGTATATAGAACTACACGTCGGTAAAACACTCTATGACATTGAGACTAAAGGCATCTTCAATGAGGAAACTGCACTTTCCAAACAAGTGGAAGCAGGCATCAACGTATAGGAATACATTAAACTGAGAAGCTTCTGCACCTCAAAGGAAATAGTGCCCAGGATACAAGAGTCACCCACCGAGTGGGAGAAACTATTCACCCAACACCCATCAGATAAGGAGCTAATATCCAAAAGATACAGGCCACTGACAGAACTTTAAAGGGTAAAACATCTAATCCCATCAAAAGATGGGGAGAAGAAATGAACAGACACTTTGATAAAAAAGAAAAAGAAATGGCCAAAAGGCACATGAAAAAATGCTCCTCGTCACTAATCATCAGGGAGATGCAAATCAAAACAAGGATGAGATACCACCTCACACCACAGAGATTGGCACACAACACAAAGATTAAGAACAGTCAGTCCTGGCGAGTGTGTGGAGAGAAAGGAACTCTTATCCACTGCTGGTGGAATGCCATCTAGTCCAACCTCTATGGAAAGCAATATGGGGATTCCTCTAAAATCTGAAAATTGAGCTCCCATTCGACCCAGCTATTCCACTCCTATGGATATACCCTAAGAACACAAGAACACAATACAGAAACCCCTTCTTCACACCTGTATTTATTGCAGTACTATTCACAATAGCCAGGCTCTGGAAACAACCAAGATGCCCTTCAACAGAGGAATGGCTAAAGAAAGACTTCCCTTAACACTGAGAAGACTTAACAACAACAACAACGACCTGCTTACAGGACAGAGCTCCCTGCATTGCCCTTTGATTGTGAGGTGAAACGAGAGGACGCTTCACATCCTGACTTCAATGTAGGACATGCAGATTCCAGGATATTTAATACAGAAACATGATACCAACAACAGAGACTCTGTGAAAAATAAAAGTGTGTTGGCACTACAGACAATGTCTTGGATTGGACGATCTAGCTTGCCAGGAGCCTAGAGTTGGTCTTGTGCCAGAAAACTTCAGGGGTCGGGTTTCTTTGTATTTAGGCCAAGGTTATTCCTTTCCATGTCCCTCATATTTTGGTGGGCCTATGCAAACAACAATTGCCACGCTAACACCATTTTTCCTGTGCTCCTTTGACTCTAATCCTTGCCCACTTAAAATTTGAGGTTAACTTAAGCTAATATGCATACATGGAAATGTAGAAAAATACCATGCCAGTAATGTTTAAGGAGTTACGTAAGTTTTATGGCTTTAGATTGCCTTGTGTGCTGTTAAGAAATATTATAATGTGTTACAATCTGGGGACTTGAGGGACAAAGTAATTGTACATGGATTTTGTCTTATTTATCTTAATGTTCTTTGGCTGAAATTTCAAAGTTAAGATATCAGCAAGGGGACTTCTGAGAATTATGTTATGGGTGATTGTCCTTCCACTGTAACTTTACCTTGTCCTCTTTCTTTGCATCCTTGTTCTCATAATTAAAAATAAAAAAATTTAAAAAAAAGAAAAGAAACTATGGAACATATACACATTATGCAGCCATCAGGAGAGATAAAGTCATGAAATTTTCCTAAACATGGATGTACGTGGAATCTATCATGCTGAGTGAAATAAGTCAGAGGGAGTGCTGCAGACTTGTTAGCGTCCCTAAGCAAAACCTAAGTGGGTTAGCTAATTCTCACTAGAAATAAGTGTGTACACAAGGTGGACGAATATGAAATATGAAAATGAAATAAATGAGACCACACAAAATGAATTGTATGGGGACCCACATCCAAGGGATGAGAGACAAATTTACTTTTCAGCTGATGACATTTGTAAGCAGAAACTCTGGTATGCAAGGTGTCCTCAGGGAGAACAAAGAGCAGGAGAGCAGAACAATGGGGAACCAGGTCTAGAATCTACATATCAAAATGACTATCCTATAGGTGAGAAATACCCCTGCTAGAGGGCTGTGAATCAAGAGCTAGAGATGTTTTTGGTTTAGCAAAAAGCAGGTTTTTCAAGAAACCAGGAGGAGAGAGACAGAGATATTTATGATGTTTATGTAATTGCCGGAAAATAGATTTTAGGGGGGACTGAAATAATTGTTTACCATCATAGAGCTAGACTCAGAAAAACAAGCTGCTGACGCCAGGTTATACTAGAAATACGAGTCACAAATAAAGTATCCAGCAGGGAACTTTTGGCAGGCTTTGGTACTGACATTTCTTTGTCTGTAGGAAAGCTGAGGCTGGATTTCTATAGTGTCCAAATAAAGAGAAAATTTAATGTTACAGCCATGTTGGAATTACCGCCAATAATTCATGCAAAGGGTCAAATGATTGACTTCCCTGAGCGGGCCTTTTGGCAAATAATTCTTTGGGAGGAAGGCACTGCCCCAGGAAGGCAAAAGGCCATGTCTGGTGCATGTCCACCTAAGTGGGGGGTAAAAGGGAGAGATAGAGAAACGCAAAATCTATGGGTTTTAAGAAAAATAAAAGTCATTTTTGAAACAATTCTCAGAGACAATGACGGAGGGCTGGAACTTCCAGTTCACTTCATGAAGCTCACCACAAAGAGTGGTGAGTGCAGGTATAGAAATAACTACACAGAGAACTACCATAATCATGTGAAAGAATGAGGGAACTGGAAAGCCTGTTTAGAGTACAAGTGGGGGTGGGGTGGGATGGAGAGAGATTTGGGACTTTGGTGGTGGGAATGTTGCACTGGTGAAGGGGTGTTCTTTACATAACTGAAACCTAATCACAATCATATATGTAATCAAGATGTTTAAATAAAGAAAAAAGTTTCAAGAAAAAGAAATAATTAATTGTAATATTAATATAGTGACATATTATTAATATGTTACTATAATATTAATAATAATTTATTTAATCTTTTACCTTTTATAAAACTAATTTCTTTGTTCCTTTCTTTCTCTTTCTTTTTTTAAAAAAAGTTTAAAAAAACCCTCACTGAAAATCCTTTGCTCCTTGGGAAAGATATATTGTAATGTACCTTATTTTGGTCTTACCTTACACTTTAGGGGGGGGTGAAAAACTCTATAATCTTAAAAGGAATAGTAGTAGTAGTAGTAGTAGGTAGTAGTAGTAGTAATAAGTAGTAGTAGTACTAGTAGTAAATAATAAACTTAAATTAATGCAAAAGAAATTGGGGCCATATAAATAAAAAGAGGATGTATCTGGCAAAACGCAACTCACTATTTCCCTCTGGACAGGCCTATTTTGCAAATTTTTTCAATTTGAGTTTTTCCATATAAGGTTTTTAGCTTCCTCTTTTGAATCATATGCAGCATTTCACTATATTTCTCACTAATTGATAAGGTAAAAATTCTTTTATTTTATAGATGCTTGATATATAATTTTATCCTTTAAAGTTATAGCATAACCATATATTTTAATAGGGTAAAGAAAAATAACTTGTATTATCCTTTCTGTACTTACATTCACTTTAAGTTTTGAATATTGTGCTTTACAGCAAAATCATACACACAAGAGAACTACATTGCCTCCCTAAAAATAAAAATATAAAGAAAATATGAAAAATTCAGATATAAAACTTCAGATATTTGGCTATGAGTAGATATAACATCTGTATTTTGTGTATTTGTTAATTTTATCTGCCTGTATTATTTTAGTGTCATTCAGACAGAGCCTTACTTTTTGACCCCATTTATTTTCTTGGAAGGTAAACACTATTATTTGTTTTGTGAAAAAGAGTTATACTTATTCTCCTACCCTTCTCTACTGTTTTTAATTAATTATTGCTTGAAGCCATCATAAGTACAAAGGAAATAAAAGGCCTGTTTACACAGGTTCACCTGAGACCTAATTTTATTCTACTCTGACTATTGTTATAACAAATATAAAATTATGCTATTTATTTTATATAATTTTTCTGGTCCTCTCCATCAGAATTATTTCTATTAAATATTATTCAGTATAACATATCTACAAATAACAAAACTTGTTCACTTGTGTTTAGCACCACATTCCTACAAACTGAAATATAAGGGTAAACACAGAAGACTCATGACATACATTAAAAAGTGCCTAGAAAAATCATGCATACACAAGGACATGACTAGGGAGGAAGATATTGGAACCAAAATTATACCTAAATGTTTGAGTAAAATGCAGCATTCACTTGAGTAATTAAATCTCTGTTTTGAAAATTAAACTATTCTATGACATTTTTGAGGTCAAAATGATTCAATAAAATAAAAAAAATTGTGTGAGAACACTGCTTGTATTAAGACTTTCTTCCTTCAAGCTATAATAATAGGGAGATTTATAACAAGTTATTCTAAGTAGAGTCAATTTGTGAATCTAATGACTTTGACTTTGACTTTTTCTTACATATTTACCACTTGGCAACTCTTAACAATCTCAAGAACAAACTCCCAAAAAGTGAAGAAAGAACTAGTGCAGTGGGTTGTGCCAGTTTATATTCAGTTCCAGTTTCTATTCAGTTTTGTCAATTTGACCTTCACAGGACTATAATTACTATAATCACAGCCTGCTGAACTTGCTAGCAATCAAAGCATCAGAATTTGAAGAGCTGAACAATAGCCTTCATAATAGGAGTAGAACCATGCCAGAAAGACTGGCCTCTTTACCTCCAGCATGTCTGACGACATGGGATAGAGAGATTAGATATCAAACAATCTAGCTCTTAAAATTTAGGCTGTCAAAAAATGACTCTAAGTCATTGAGAGAATGAGTGTGTGGCTAGAGAGGGAGTTGCTGCCACACCTTCTGGCTCTAATCCTCCAAACCTTGCCTCACCATCAATGAGGACCAAGTATGATTCACTGTTAAAAATCTTCTGTTTGAGGGCAAAAGTAATAGGATAGTGGGTTGGGCACTTGATCTGCATACGACCAATCCTTTTATCCCATATGGTTTCTCCCACCTCCCAGCTTCCACCACCACCAGAAGTAATTCCTGAGTGCAGAAAATAAAGAATAACCTCTGAGGATTATTGGGTGTGACCCCAAACCAAAAAAGAAAAGAATCTATGTTTTGAAAATTAAACTATACTATAACATTCCTGGAGGTCAAATGATTCAATAAAATTTTAAAAAGTGAAAACTTTGCTGATAGTAGAAACTTTCTTTCCTCAAGCTCTAATAATAGGAGATTCATAACAAGTAAACCTCCATACTTGGGCTGTCTGTTTTTTGTTTTGTTTTGTTTTCTAAGTACCACATATTCACCACAAACAATCTTCACCATCTTTCTTAATACCCTGTAGATAAAAACAGACAGTTCTAAAATTCTGATCAGATGGCAAGAATCTTTAGTCATAAAAAAAGATTTGTGGTGCCTATTTTGAGGTTGATTTACATTTTCTAGTTCTTTACATGAATTATTATTTAGGAATATGTACCGATACAATTTTAGAATGTCAAGACTCAAAGGAAATTAAAAATATCTATCCTGGCCATTACCGAACCTCCATACACGTAGAAATAGGGAAACCTGGGCCGGCTGGAGTGTAAGGAGACTACAGACTGAATGTCCTCAAAGAAGTTTAAATAAGTGCCACGGGGCATCCTCCCTACGCCAGCCTGCCCTCAGTACCCTCCTGAATAAAGGGCCACCAGAGAGGTGGGTGAGTGGGGGAGGGAAGGGAACAGTAGTTCTTAGGCCCTCTCATGAAACAGAAGTGGGGATTTGCTTTGCTCTCCCCCACAGCAGCTTTCCTTCCTTTCCATCAATCCTCATTTTCCAAACTGCATGGCACTAGTGCGCCTGCTCAAAAATTGCCATGATACCATTATGCTCATAACTTTAGTTTGCTTTTAGGAAAGGAAACAGGTTGCTCATGACCAAGTGAACAGTAAGTATGGTTTTTACCTCCTATACAGGTCTCTATACCTTATTACTTAGTTTTCTAGACGGTTCTATACACAATCTAATCCATAAAGCCTTTCCCCAGTAAAGTTTACCTTCAGGAATGGTCCAGAAAATAGAAAACCTTGGCAGTAATTTATTTTTACTTTATTTATTTATTTATATATTTATTTATTTGCTTTTTTTTGGCCACACCCAGTGACGCTCAGGTGTTACTCCTGGCTATGCGCTCAGAGATCACTCCTGGCTTGGGGGATCATATGGGATGCTGGGCAATAGAACCACATCTGTCCTAAGTTAGCACATCCAAAGCAAATGCCCTACCTCTTGTGCCACTGCTCCAGCCCCTATTTATTTATTTTTTTTAATAAAAGCATCTTGTCCCATTTGAATCAATCCTCTAGATCTGCCAATATATGCAAACGAGGGTATATGTTCATTATAACAATGTCGGTTTAACATTCATCTGTAATAGATACAATATCAGTTATGTGGCGACTCTCCACACAGTGCTCATTACCATATCACTTGGTATTTTAGACTTGAAAATTACGAGTTTTAAGAATGTTCTATATACAATTTAATCTATGAATCTTTTCTTCACTTAAGTTCACCCTCATTAACCGTGATTGGCTTAAAAAAAGGAAAACTTTTACATCAGACTAGGCAGTTTTACTTTTTTTTCTTTTTTCTTTTCTCTTATTATGTGTTCTGTCCCATACCACTTGATTCAGCTTTTTAAATGTAATCCATGGATGGATCCTCTGGATCTGCCGATGTATGCACATGAGTGTATGTATTAGTCATACCAATCAATGACAGTCTAATATTCCTCTGTAATAGATATAATGTCTATGTTGTATAGTGTTCTCCCTATTATTGCTAGCCCTTCTTTCCCCCACCCTTTGCTTACCACCTTACAAACCCATTTCTAGCCTTCATGTTATTTTCCCACATTTAACCTATTTTACCCTTAGTCCTTAACTGCTCACAAAGCAGAACATTTTCTCCACCCCAACCAGATGCCAACTCTCTCCCCAAGTGAAAAGTTAAATTCTCAGCATGAGAAGAAACCTGCCCCTATTGATTTGCTCTCAGCAGCCCCTCTTCCTTCGCTCCCCTTCACCATGGACTTTTGCTTGCTACCAGATTCTGTTGCTGATAAGTTCCCCAATTGAGAACATTTCCTGATAAGTGACTGCTGAAGCCATTTTCCTCAGACTCCACAAAGCCAAATCACAGGTTAAAGTTGTGCTCTGGAACTTAGCCCTCTCCTGACTAAAACGACTTAATGGGGACATATACATCTTCTTTTAATATCTCTTTAGATGCATTCCTTTAATAGGCATGACCTTTATCGAGTATCTTCTTATGCAGTGTCAATTTCCCCCATCCTCAGGATCTGTTTAGTGTAGAATCATAGTAGATAACTCTCTGTTTAGAGTTCATGTAAGAAAAAGGTTATGGGAATTGTTGGTCTTGATACCTCAGCCCCCATATGCATTAGTAATACCTAGTGGCTTTGTTTCTTTTTGCATAGGCACACTAAAATGAGAAAAGTTCGTTTTCTGGCATCCTAAAAAATATATTATGATTAGTTATATTAACTATGTAACACACTTTCTTTAAATAAATAAATAAATTTAAAAATTTATTCTCTGGCTTTGTTTTATTTCTGCCAAAGTTAAATTAAAATATAAAATAATATGAAAAAAGTTCTCTGAGACTATGCACCTAAGATCTGACCTGCTAAATGTATTTTTAGTTGCTGTCCCTAGATACTAGCATGGCAGAATTCTAAGACTTCATTAAGTATAGCTAAAAATTCCATAGTTTTATATATTTCTTTGCATGTGCATATTTTTATTTATTTTAAAAAATAATTATTTAATTGAATCATTTGGAAATTAATCAAAGCTGTAAAGATAGATCATCAAAATGATATGACCAGGGCCATTCCTAATTCCTGAAATCACCTTTTATAGACAAGTTCTGTAAAACATGAAAAAATAACCTCTAGATAAAATCCTCACAGTTTAATTTTATTTTTCCCAACAGAATCACATAACTTGAATCATCTTGTTCTGCCTCATAAATTGAGAAAGGGGGGAATGGAGGATAAGAGGACCAAACAATCATATGAACATTGAGTAGAAATAAAAAAATGATCAGACTCAAACACCAAAGTCAAAATCAACAACTACAGAATTCATACCCAATCTACAAGCTACACACAGTGGGGAGCAGCTACACTACTACTCCAGGGGGCAAAAGAAGGAGATATGGAATGCATGCTGAGAACAGGGTGGAAGTCGGACAACCCTGGTGGTGGGAATGGCCCTGATTGTCACCATGTACCTTAAATATTACTATGGAAGATTAATAAATCACTTTGTCACAATAAAAATATTAAAAACGGGGCCGGGCGGTGGCGCTCGAGGTAAGGTGCCTGCCTTACCTGCGCTAGCCTAGGAGACGGACCGCGGTTCGATCCCCCGGCGTCCCATATGGTCCCCCAAGCCAGGAGCGACTTCTGAGCGCATAGCCAGGAGTAACCCCTGAGCGTCACCGGGTGTGGCCCAAAAAACCAAAAAAAAAAAAAAATATTAAAAACATAGAAAAATGTGTTGGCAGGCAAACAAATCTGCTGTTTCCTTGCTCATACACTATTCTTATAGCAATTCTACTTTAAAAACAATTACATACTTTCCTAGTAACATAGATATGACAATAGGACTAGTTAAATCAGCACTGTGATTTGGCACCCATATTGAGAAGCAGCCTTTGTTAGATAAGAACAGTGATGCTCAAAAGAATGGAGAATTCGCACATTGAGTAAATACCCAGTACACAAACTGTAGGACACACATCCAGGTTTTGGAAAAAAAAGCTTGAATCTTAAATCAATTACTTGCCAAAGTGCAGTGTGTACAGGGCAAATGAAAACATTGCCAACTTAGCATCTTCACTGTATCTTTGTTGAAAGAAATGGAAAATTACTCAGTTTGGACAGCTCAGATTGTCTGTAAAACAATCCTACAAGCACTCTAGAAAGTGAACAGCAAGTGATTTCTCTGAAGATATTTATACTTTTATTTCTTATTTATTAAGGCAGGTTGAAATCCACTTGATCTGGTTCAATATCAGAACCAGATCAATGTAAAATAATGGTGAGGATCTGTAAAATTACTCATAAGTTAAAAAAAAATGGAGACAACCATGAAACACTTGATAAACACCTCTTCTATCTTCTGTATTATAGGGATCCTATCAGCCCCACATCTGGGAGAAAGAATAATCAATGTAAAATATCAAAATGGAGAGAACACATAAAAGAAAGCAAAACTACTATTTGTTTAGTATCTACTATGCAATTCTTTCTGCTAAGTCTTCTACACATATTATGTGTTTAATGATCCAATATGAGAGTCCTTTTGAGACATATCGGGTGAAAGACCAGGAGCACAGAGGAAGTGTGATACCAGGATAACACTTAGTAGAAACCTGGTTCTGTATAGCAAAGTTAAGTTCCTTCCACAAAGTATGGTGGTAGGGGCCTGAGTGATAGCACAGCAGTAGGGAGTTTGCCTTGCATGCAGACAACCTGAGACAGACCATGGTTCAATCCCTGGCATCCCACATGGTCCTTCAAGCCTACCAGGAGCGATTTCTGAGCACAGAGCATTGTCAGGAATGATTTCTGAGTGCAGAGGCAGAAGTAATCCTGAGCATTGCTGGGTGGCCCCCAAATCAAAAACAAAATGAAACAAAACAAAACAAACACAAAAGTATGATGGTAAAAGTAGCTGGCAAAGAGGTAGTTGGTAAGAGGTAGATGGTAAAGGGTAGTTATTTTGAAATTCATGATTCAAAGGCTATAAAGAGAAAAAGAGTTTCTAGGATGGCCTTGCCTATGTTCCTTAGGAATGTTGCAATTAAATAAAGCAAAAAAACACATGACACCTTATGATCTCAGAATGCTATTATTTTTATATAAATGTTATTGCCAACATTTGAGAAAGAACTGGAGCATGTTATCAGTAAATTAAATGCATGTAGTATGATTTTTTTCACAATAAATGATCAAGATAAATTGGTATCTGAAGGAATAAAAATGGAATGTTTCTAATATCACTTAAAGAATAGATAAAAATAAGATTATATTAATTATTCTGAGTAAACAGTAAGCCTCAATCACCAAGCAAATATTTCTTTTAAGTGTCTAGTGAGTACAATGAGTCCAAGGAAATCAAGTAATTTTTCATAGTTTATTCAATGTCTTGTTTCTAATACTCTGATATCCTTCAATTAATGACTAGACTAATATTGAATGTCAACATTTTCATGGAGTGGTAGAAAAGTAGTTTTGTAAGAATGAGAAAACTGCTGTTTAAAGCAAGGAAGGAAAATTTAAATCAAAGTAATTTTACTGATAAAATGCTCAAGCAGTGTAGAGTAATTTGGATACTTGGTGAATCACTGCTTAGCAATTCATGAACACTGTGGGTGCTTGGAATTCAATTCCATTGTCCTCTATCTGAATTGCTTTGAAAAAGGTCACATGAGAAGGAAAGGAAGTTTTGACTTTCACATGCCTATTATTGCTAAGGAAACCATTTCCTCAGTATTCACATATTCAGCATGCCTCCCAGTTTTGGCTTCCATACAAATTACGTCTTGGTACAGCATTAAAAAAACAAATAAGAGTGGGGAATATTTAAAAAACTCAACTCAACTATTACATGCTCAAGGAACAAAAAGCAAGGCTATTTCAGACCTCCCCCTGGTTTTTTCCTGAAGTACTTTAGGTATGCTTGGTGGAGCCTCTAAAAGCTAACAGGATGTCTGAGATGTGAGGGAAGTGGCCTGTGATCTGCCAGTAAATACATGAGAAGCTAAAATGGCTTTGTTGTGTTTTCTGATGGGCAATGGATCTGAACTATCTCCTGATTGTAGTTGTGGACAAAGAAACTGGTGATGAATTACCAGGTTCCAGAACTGAGTGGTTTTATTATTTTTAATCGAATTACAATAAGAAATAAAAATGGCTAGTTTTCCAGTGTAATCAATTACATAACTTGTCTCCTCTGGATTTTATATTAGTTGCTGTTTGGTTTGGTTTGATTTCATTTGTTATTTATTTTTTCACAAGAAAAACAGATGGAGGAATTTTTTTTTTAAATAACTGAGACTCTCAATGGACTTTACTGAAAATACAACTGAATTCCAAAGAGCTCCATATTTTTGCTCAAGTAGATTGTAAATAATTTGGTGGTTTCTTTGCTTTTATTTATATTCATATTTTTATTTTTACTCAAATATATAAATTCTGTGCAAAATATTCCTGTTTTCATTTTGGAAACACAAAAAATTTAATTCTTCCCTTGCTGAGAATATTATTAGAATATAAAATAATTCAACACCTAATCTGGAAAGTCTCCAGACTTTCCATTTGATTGAATATTCTGACTCTTTTTCCCAACCCCAGGGTTTATGGTTCATCTTCTGACTTTCAAGTCTCAATTTTAATCATGAATCATATGGTCAGACATAAGCTAGACTGTTAATAAGAGAAATCTGCATATAACTACCATATCTGAACTTAGACTGGAAGGGTACTCACTTAATTTTACATGGCAGCACTAATAACAAGCGGTAAACTATAGTTGAAATGTAGCTGAAGGCATAATGTTAGCAAAGCCTTTAAGAAATTTTACATTGGGGCCGGGAAGGTGGCGCTAGAGGTAAGGTGTCTGCCTTGCAAGCGCTAGCCTAGGACGGACCGCGGTTCGATCCCCGGAGTCCCATATGGTCCCCCAAGCCAGGAGCGACTTCTGAGCGCATAGCCAGGAGTAACCCCTGAGCATCAAACGGGTGTGGCCCAAAAACCAAAAAAAAAAAAAAGAAATTTTACATCAATAATCAAATGAAATCAAGATGGTACCTTAAGCTTTTTTTTTTTTTTTTTTGCTTTTTGGACCACATATGGTGATGCTCAGGGGTTACTCCTGGCTATGAGCTCAGAAATTGCTCCTGGCTTGGGGGACCATATGGAATACTGGGAGATTGAACTTCAGTTAGCACATGCAAGGCAAATGCTCTATTACTTGCGCCACCGCTCTGGCCCCCAAACATTTAATTTTTATTTATAAAAATTAGTATAGTAAATACTGTAAGGTAAATAAATAATTTTATCTTGACAGAAAAAATACAAAAAATGCTAACTCATGGACAGATTGATGATTATCTATGAAATTCCCAAAATTACTTAAAATTCTTGTTTCTGGGTTAATATATATAATATATAGCACTATAATATGTTTTGTTTTAAAAAATAAAGGAATTATAATCATTGGAGATAGTCAATATATTGAGACTTAGTAAGTACCAGTTATTAGGTAGGTATTTTAATACATTTTATTTAACAATCCTCAAAGAAGTCAACTGGTGAAGTTCATACATTAACCCTGATCTGAAGAGCAGAGACTAAGACAGCTTATGTTAATGTCTCAATTCACTCATTTACTAAGCAGCAGCGCCAAAATTTGAAACTAGTGGTAATCTCTATTCAGAGTTTGGGATTTTAACCATTGCAGTGAGTATCAGGTAGAAAAACCTTTTTTTGAAACAGACTGATTTGAAGTGCCAAAAGGTCAAAATGAGGAAAGAACCACACCCCTTCCTTCCCAGCAGTATGTTTGTATGGCTTCTGTAAGGTCAAAGCTATTATTAAGAGTGCTTTGACCCTTAAAGTGGCAGATTTTGTGATTGTCTGAATAGGGAGAGGTCTTTTCTAACATCAACCATCAGGAAAGAGAGGCCTTGTACAAAAAGAAAAGAATGATATTTGACCAATAGATTTTATGAAAGTAGAGATTATTGATATTAGTGTTTGAGTAGTGGTTGTGCCAAGGTAAGAGATAATGTTTCTTTTGAGCCAAGTAGTTGTTCCAAGAAAATGCCAAGATACTTCTGCTGCTCTACCTCCTGGGAAGGTATCTAGGAATTAAAAAAAGAAATGGCACAGTGGTTAGGGTACTTGCCTTGCACATGACTGACCCAGATTCCATACCATGTTATCTTATATGGTCCCATGAGTACATCTAGTAATAATTCCTGAGTGTAGAGCCCAGAATAACCTCAATATGGCAGGGTGGGAAGTTAAAAACAAAACAAAACAAAAGAAAGAAATCTGTGTGGGCAAAAAAGTAGAATGAGGTAAGTTACAATTTTGTGGGGTGGCATTGGCATTGTTTTTTGTTTATTTGTTTTGAAACCACACCTGGTAGTGTTTAAGAGTTTTTTGTAGCTCTTCACTCATGACTCACACCTGGTAAGGTTCAGGTACCATATGGGGTACTAGAGATCTAACCTAGGTCATTCATATGCAAAGCAAGTACCCTGCCCTCTGTATTATTTAACTCTGGCATATATCTGTTGTTGTTTTTTTAATTACCTTCAGTTAAATACCTTGAGCATATCATCTACTTCTGGCTATCCTGAACATATAGCTTCTTATCTATTGAATTACAAACAACTATATGTTTATATATATATATATATATATATATATATACATATATATATGTTCATATATTTTTTGTCTTATTTCTTAGACTTGCAGTATTTTTTTTCTTCCTTCTTCATAAGATCTCTTCTTTACTTACCTTAGTTTGGCAAACTTTCAACTCTATTATCAGCTACAAACTTTGTTTATGTTTAAATGCCTCATTTCATTTCACTCACTTTGTACTAGCTTGCTGTGGCTGGAAATTGAGCTCCCATTCGACCCAGCTATTCCATTCCTAGGGATATACTGTAAGAACACAAGAACACAATACAAAAACCCTTCCTCACACCTATATTTATTGCAGCACTATTCACAATAGCCAGGCTCTGGAAACAACCAAGATGCCCTTCAACAGACGAATGGCTAAAGAAACTATGGTACATATACACAATGGAATATTATGCAGCCGTCAGGAGAGATGAAGTCATAAAATTTTCCTATACATGGATGTACATGGAATCTATCATGCTGAGTGAAATAAGTCAGAGAGAAAGAGAGAGATGCAGAATAGTCTCACTCATCTATGGGTTTTAAGAAAAATAAAAGTCATTTTTGCAATAATCCTCAGAGACAATGAGAGGAGGGCTGGAACTTCCAGCTCACTTTATGAAGCTCACCACAAAGAGTGGTGAGTGCAGCTATAGAAATTACTACACAGAGAACTGCCATAATAATGTGAATGAATGAGGGAACTGGAAAGCCTGTCTGGAGTACAGGTGGGGGTGAGGTGGGATGGAGGAAGATTTGGGACATTGGTGGTGGGAATGTTGCACTGGTGAAGGGGTGTTCTTTACATGACTGAAACCTAATCACATTCATTTATGTAATCAAGATATTTCAATAAAGAAAAAAAACATACCTATTCACACAAACTCTTATTTTTTAGTCCAGAGAGTTATATATTTAATTCAATGAGCATCAAGTGGTTGTTGTGTGACACTTAGTAATTCCTGTAAATTTTCTTCCTGCTATACCTGAAGTCTGAAAGGATATGTAAAAAGATTCAGGTGCAACTATCTTATGCTCATGTTCCTATAATATGTATGGCATGAATCTCATCCAAATGCACTTTATAACAAAGTCACATCTAAACTTACCATTTCCATAAGGAAAGAAAGATATTATGCATTGCAAAGCAAACTGGCAGATTTACTAACAAATGGCAAAAATAATTCTATGGTTCATTATTTCCATAAAAACAGTATTTTATAGTTACCATTTACAAAATAGGAAATAAACCCAAATGTTAAATATTAAAAACTATTTGATCAGGTCTTAGCACTATGTGTCTTTAGAACATTAGTAAATGACTGACGTTATTCACAAAATCTTACATTCTAAAGAGGATTTCTAATCCACGGTACCTGTGAAAGATGTTTTCAGTCTAAATTTAAGAAATTTATAACAGAAATCACCAATGAGAGTTAAAATAGGACCAATGGGGCCAGAGCAATAGCACAGTGGCAGGGCATTTGCCTTGCACGTGGCCGAGCCAAGACAAATCTGGGTTGGATTTCCTGCATTCCACCCCCAAGCCTGCCAGGAGCAATTTCTGAGCACAGAGTCAGGAGTAATCCCTAAATGTGGCGGGTGTGCTCCCACCCAAAAAAAAAAAATGAAAATAAGACCAACTATAAAAAGCATTTAGTGGAGGGGCTGAAGCGGTGGTTCAGGCAATAGGGCATTTGCCTTGCATGTGCTAATCTAGGACAGATGCGGTTCGATCCCCCAGCATCCCATATGCCCCCCCCCCACCGCCCCCAAGCCAGGCGCAATTTCTGAGCACATAGCCAGTAGTAACCCTGAGCTTCACCAGGTATGACCTAAAAATAAAAATAAAATAATTTAGTGGAAAATTCACATATAATTAAATTATTTTAATTAGACACAGTCTTCAATTTATTTTCTGGAATAAATTATTTTGTTTGAAATATACACTCCCATTATTTATTCTACCACATAATATAACTGTAATTTATGTGAAATGATCATGTTATTCCTCTACAAAAAGTGACGCTAGTAAAGAGCTTGTGTCCATTAGGAAAGGATCTTGACTGCTTAGGTTTAACATCAGAAACAACCATCCTAAGAATGTTCCACTGCATGCACTAGTGCTCTTTTGTGGATCTGCTTCATTCCCACTATCTCCTATTTGCTACTTGAATCTCAAAGAGTCACTGGAAAGGTTCTTACTGCTAAGAAAAAGCATTTTTTAAATACCTGGGCTTCTATTTGTTGTCTTCATTTACAAACTGGTTATTTTCTGACTGCATTTTCTTGTCATATTTCTGAACTAGATCTGGGCAATTACTGACTGACAACCAGCTTCCTGGCTGCTGAGCTACTGGTGGATCATAAAGTTCCAAAACAAAGATCTGGTGAGACACAGGTCTGGTAGCAAATGTTGATGCAGGAAATAATCCACAAATGTTGATGCAGGAAATAATCCACAAATGTTGATGCAGGAAATAATCCACACAATGAAGAGTTACAAGAATGGGTCCAAAGCCAACTACAACAGAATTGATACCCAATCTACAAGCTAGACACAGAAGGAACCAATACTCAATTAAAACGGTAGTTCTGCAGGCAGCAGGTTCTCCATACTAGGTAGAAGACTGCCAGACTTCAGGTGTTTCCCCCTCAGCTTTGTTTGGATTATTTCATGCCTGACCCTGATTCAGACTCGTTCACCTGGGGTTGGAGATATGGTGTGTGGGAAAATTTTACACTGACCCACAGATTTATTCCATCACTCAGAGGATGAAACTTTCTGAATTGCTGACTATTTGAATCCCTACCTCCTTCATACTTCTGGTTTCAGTCTTTTGCTGAATTTGACATTACCTGACAACCTGGTTCCCCCCCCCCAGAAATTCCTTATTAATAAAGTTATTTATTGTACAAACATAGGTAGTTAATTTAACATTTTTGCTTCTTAGTTCTTCCATCTTATGAAGGAATCTAAATAAGACATATGAGAATCAAGTGAAATAAAATATGTGAAAACACTTTGTAAAGTGAAAAGTGCTAAACTAATGTGAGATATTCTTTTTGTCATTTTTCTCCATCATTTTCTTTGAGTGGAGCTTTGTGACTTGAAAAGTCTTGACTATTAATTTGATAGACCACTGTGCAGATAAATTTGATAATATGTACTTATGTTGACCATATAGCACAATTCCAAATTATGTTGAGTCTTTCTGTATATGTTACCTAATTTAATATTTTAATCTCTCCAAGGTCTTATGCACATTTTACAGTTGAATATGTAGCCTTACAGACAAAAAAATTTTTTTCAAGAAAGATAGTTTTAATAGTATAAAAGCATGTTTTTTTTTTTTTGGTTTTTTTTTTTTTTTTTTTTGGTTTTTGGGTCACACCCGTTTGACGCTCAGGAGTTACTCCTGGCTATGTGCTCAGAAATCGCCCCTGGCTTGGGGGGACCATATAGGACGCCGGGGGATCAAAGCGCGGTCGCGATCTTTCCTTGACTAGCGCTTGCAAGGCAAGCACCTTACTTGTAGCGCCACCTTCCCGGCTCCATAAAGGCATGTTTATTTCTGCTTTCTTCCACATGCTGTTCAAAAGTTTCCTTCAGGTGCTGGTGTGCTTTGAGTTTTGCTTTCTCTCTAGTCCTACCATACCAGTATTTTCCACTTATTCTTTTTCTTTATTACATAGATGATTTAATAGGTATTAAATTTTATTTAATTGTAACAAATTAAAAATTCTACCATGCCAGTCTTTTCCACTTTTTGTTCTTTTCCTTTATTACATAGTCAATTTAATAGGAATTAAATTTTATTTCATTGCAATAAATAAAAATAGGAACTTCAAATCTAATAGGAATTGCAAAGATTGTCACCTCTTGAAATTCATGTCTTTGTATATTTCCTCTTGATAATGGATCAGACTTAGTGACTTGTTTCTAATGATAAAAATATAATAAAATATATACAATTATAATAACATTTGAAATTAGTTAGACTGAGTTCTATCTTGCTGGCATTAATCTTGCTCTCTCTTGCATTTTCAATTTAATAAAACTAGTTGCCATATTGTGAACTGCTCATGAATGATACATGGCAACAAATACCGTACGTAGTTCCTAGTCATCAAGTGCCAACAATTTGTCTCCAACTACAGACCCTAATTTTTAGAATTGATCTTACCCCATTTTAACTGTACACTTAGCTAATGTACATGTTATCATAGCTACTGATGGAGAAGATTCCTAATACCTACCTGCATTATGAGCTAGTTCTTGCTGATTTAAATAATAGTTCTTGCTATTTGGGATTACTCATTACATAGCAAACGATGATGAATCCATATGTTGACTATTAAGAAGCATTATTTTAAGAATCTGCTGTTCATATGTCCATTGAATAGAAAAACTAACTATGAGATATTCAACTTCATAACACATAAAACTTGAGATGAAGGAAGGGGAAAAAACAAGCAAACAAATCTGAGATAAAATTTATATCAGTCTAAGGCAACAATGTCTAAGAAATCAACTTTGTTATTGTCATCACAGTAAGGAGCAGGAAAGTCAGAGGAGCTCAAACCCTACCTGTCAGGTCAAGTCTGTGGGTGGTAAAAGAATTTACCAGCTAAACAGGAGAGTATTAGTGGGTAAATTTATTAAAAGAAAAACTGATGGACAGAGTGGAGACCTCGAAAGTGGGGAATCCTCTTTTGATTGTCTTGGGGAGTCATTTTTTGTGTTACTCTGGATTGTTCAGATGGGGAGTTTTACCTTTCTATACATGAAGTTATTATGGAAGTTTTCTGAGTAGAAGATGTGTAGTCAATTCTGCCAGAAGAATGAGTTGTATGTAAGATGTTTTGTTCTAACCATGAGAAGAGAATTATATATATTCAAAAGATTTAAAACCCAATTTGGGAAGAGAGTGTCTGGGCTAGTTCTAGGTATTGAGCAGCCAAAGTACATACAGTGTAGCATATAAAGTGTTTTGGAAACAGATGAAAGTGTTAGCAGGGAGTGTCTCAGGATGTGAGACATTTTAGATACAGGAACTTAGTTAACTATCACATCCTGGGGTTAATGCAAGGTCTCTTCTGAAAGAGTAGTGTGGAGGGGAGTACTGTGCCAGGGAGTGAACTCAGGAATTTATATGTGCAAGATCTTTGCTTTTCTGTGTGAGCCATATACCAGGATCATTAGGCATGTGACTCTTGTTAAGAACCTTTGATGGAGATGAAGGTAATAAAGTTGGCTGTCCTGATGTCCATAGATAAATGATAAGAAATTTAAATAGATTGATAGGTAAGATTTTGTGAACCATAGATATAGATATCTCCTCTATGAAAAATTATCAGTTGTAACTCCTATTGACTTGGATATATTCTCATTTTGCCATAAGTCTAGATTAAAATTCCTCTGTAAACTGTCAGTAAATATTGAGGCATTGCAGGTAACATATGGTGTGTTGCATGGTTTTTTAGTATTTTTTTAGAATGCTTTAAAAATGCAAAGCTTTCTTAGCTCAGTTTTTATAAAAGCAGGTTATGAGTCACATTTTTTTCTCAGTCTTTAGTTTGTCATCTGAGAAAATTTGAGGTAGTCCTCAAAGAACAGAGGTTTATCTAAGTATGGTTCTCTATTGGTTTGCAAGAAGGAATTTAGTCCAAATACTTAAAGGCATTTGTTATATGTGAGGAATAAACTTTTCTCCTGAGAGTTTAGAATGCTGTTTACTCTGCACATACTTAGAAGAGGGTAAATAATTATTCAATACATATTTTTTGTCATTTGATAAAAAGCCCTGGAAAGGCCAGTGACATACATATCCATAAACTTATTTATGTAACAAGTATTAAATAAGTACTATGTGTTCAGTGTTGTGTTATATAACTATAGAACTAAGTAAAATGTGAGTGTGCATTTACCTCAAGAAATAGAATGAGGGGCCAGAGAGATAGCATAGCGGTAAGGAGTTTGCCTTAGACACAGAAGGACGGTGATTCGAATCCCAGCATCCCATATTATCCCCCAAGCCTGCCAGGAGCGATTTCTGAGCATATAGCCTGGAGTAACCCCTGAACGCTGCCAGGTGTGACCCAAAAATAAAACAAAACAAAACAAAAAATGGACTAAGCAAATTATTATAAATTATGAAAATAAGCGTTCTTGAATTATGCTATAGCAAAAATTATGCTATGTTGATTCAAATAATGACTTAGTTTTAGTTAATGAGATATTCGAGCCAGAGAAATAGCATGGAGGTAGGGCGTTTGCCTTACATGCAGAGGGTCAGTGGTTCAAATCCCAACATCCCATATGGTCCCCTGAGCCTGCCAGGAGCGATTTCTGAGCATAGAGCCAGAAGTAAACCCTGAGCGCTGCCAGGTGTGACCCTCCCCCCAAAAAGGGGGAATATTCTTGTTATAAAATAAAAGTATTCCTTTTTTTTTTTCAGGAACTGTGAGTTGTGCTCTGCAGGTACAATCATAGTTGTTTAAAAATAGAATCTTTATGGCAGTAGAGGCCCATGGATTGATTTGAGAAGAATCAACCCTTTCTTGCCAAGACTGAATTCAATTTTTAAATTTTATATTGTTAAAACCATTATGATTTACAAAGTCCTTTATATTTGGGTTTCAGACATACAAATATACCACATCTTCATGATCCACTCATACATTGTTTTTTTGTTTGTTTGTTTTAATTTTTGGGGGTCATACCCAGTGGTGCTGAGAAGTTACTACTGGTTCTGCACTCAGAAATTGCTCCCAGCAGGCTCAGGATGCTGGGGATAGAACCCAGGTCAGTCATGTGTAAGGCAAAGAACCTAGCCACTGTGCTTTCACTCTAGCCCTCCACTGTTCATTATCTAGATTGTTTCTAACTCTTAGCTATTGTATCAAGTGCTGTGATGAATAGCTGTATGCATAGAACCTCCAGGATGAATGTTTTTCTGTCCCAGGAGTAGATAACCCAAAATGGGATTGCTAAATTGTATAACAGTTTAATTTTGAGTTTACTAAGAACCCTCCATAATGATTTACAGAGGGGTCGAACCAGGCAGCATTCCCACCAGCAGTGTATGAGAGTTCCTTTATCACCACACCCCTGCCCTCACTGATTGTTCCAGTATTTTTGATATGTACCATCCTCATCAATAATTTTCAACAGCATTTTGTCTGTCTTTTAAAAATATCCTGTGTAAATTGAAGAAATAGAAACACTCCAAAACAAAATCAAATCATGCTAATACCAAAAGCAGAGAGAGGCACCACATACATGCGCATGGGTGCACGAACACATATACATGCGCGTGCGCACGCGCACACACACACACACACACTCACATAGAATTCCAGGCTGATATCCTTGGTGAACACAGATGCAAAGAACCTTAACAAAATATTAGCAAATAATATCTGACAAGTAATCAAGAGGTCATTCATTATGACCAAATAAAATTTATCTAGCCAAAACAAGGATGTGCAAAGAAAAAAATAAAGAACATATTAATAGATGCAGATAAAGAATTTGACAAGGTAAAACACCCATTAATCATAAAAAAATCTCAACAAGATGGGAATTTAAAAACTTTCCTCAATCAAATAAAATCCATTTACCACAAGACCATGGCAAACATACTCAATGGGGAAAATCTAAAAGGCTTTACTCTAAAATCTGGTACAAGACAAGGCTGCCCAGTCTCTCTCTCTCTCTCTCTCTCTCTCTCTCTCTCTCTCTCTCTCTCTCTCTCTCTCTCTCTCTCTCTCTCTCTCTCTCATGAATTCACTATAGTAAGTATATATGTTCACTATAGGGAATAGTATATATTAAATTCAATATAATACTGGAAGTACTGGCCATAGCAATTAGTCAAGAAAATTATATCAAGGTCATACATATAGGAAAGGAAGAACTCAAGCTATCACTATTTGCAGATGACATGATACTATTTAGAAAATTCTAGACTGTTAAAAAGTTTCTAGAAAAATATATTTGTATAATAAAGTGGCAGGAAGTAAAATTAATACTCAAACACCCATGGACTTTCTATATATAATAAAAGAGAAGAAATATTTATATTTAAATAGATGTAAAATAGATATTCCATTCACAATTGTAACTCAGAAAGTCAAGTATATTAGAATTAACTTAACTAAAGAGTTAAAACACCTACACAAATAATACTACAAAATACTTTTTTAAGAAATACAAGATGACACAAAGAAATGGAAACATTTCTTTCTTATGGATTAAGACTATTCACATAACTAAAATGGAAACACTTTCCAAAACATTGAGAGATTTAATGCAATCCATGGCAATTTTTAAAAAGAAATAGATCAAATAGTACTAAATTCAAATAGAAAAATATACATCCATTAATAGCTAAATCAATTATTGGAAAAGGGAAGATGGGAGGCATAATTTTTCCCAAGTTAAGAGTAGTACAAATTTGTAGTCATTAAAACAGCATGGTATTGGAACAAACACAGATCAATGGAATAAACTTGAATATTCTGAGACTGATCCTCATGCATATGGTCAATTAATTACTAATGAATTTACAAGAAAAATGAAATGGAGTAAGAACAGTTTCTTCAACAAGTGGTGGTGAAAAAAACTGGTCAACTACATGCAAAAATAGTGAATTCAGACCTCTCTTTAACACCATGCACAATTTTCTTTGAGGTGCAGAAGCTTCTCAGCTTAATGTAGACTCATTTCTTTAACTTTGCTTCCACTTGTTTGGATAGTGCTGTTTTCTCCTTGAAGATGCTTTCAGTCTCAATATGGAGTGTTTTACCTACATGCTCTTCTATGTACCATATGATTTTGGGTCTGCTGTAAAGCTCAAATCAAATCAATTCAAATCAAAATGAATCCACCTTTGTGAATGGTGTTAGAGATCTGAGTTGCTGTTTTGCATGTGGCCAACCAGTTGTCCCAACTCCACATTTTTTTATAAATTTTTTAGTGCACCTCTCTCAATTCTAATTTTTTTTAATTTTTATTGTGGTCAAAGTAAATTACAATTCTCTCACAGTAATATTTGAGGCACATAGTGACAATGAATGAAGGGCATTCCCACACAGTGTTGCCTCCCTCCACCCCTGTTCTCAGCATGCATCTCTCTCCTTTATCCCCCGTAAAGTTAGTGCAACTGTTTCCCCCTTGTACAGCTTGTTGATTGGGTATCAATTCTATTGTAATTGATTGAATTTGGTATTTATGTCTGATCAGTTTTTATTTCCACCAAATGAACATTCGACTGTCTGGTCTTGGTACCATCAAGGGGAGAAAGAAAAAAAAAGAGAATAAAAGGCAAGCAAAAAGAGCAAAACTAAGAGGAGTCTATTTAGGTGTTATAACTATTCATTTAGAAGAAGGAAGGGAACAAAAGAAAAAAGGTAGCAAAACAAACAAAACAAAACAAAGCAAAAGAATAAACCAAAAACCAAAACCATCAGCTAAAATAGAAGAAAAATAAATAAAACACATAAAAGCAAAAACAAAAAAAAAAAAAAACCAGACCACCAGCAACTTCTTAAAAAAGGGTTGTTTGTTTTTGTTGTTGTTGTTGTTGTTGTTGTTGTTGTTCTTCTTCTTCTTCTTCTTCTTCTTCTTCTTCTTCTTCTTGTTCTTCTTCTTGTCCTTGTTCTTCTTCATTTTTGAAGAGGTTTTTCTGCTCCATTTTGCATTTCTTGCCCCTTTATCAAAGATTAATTGTATGTCTGAGTGTCATTCTGTTCCATTGATTTAAGGGTCTGTCTTTATTCTAGAACCATTTTAGTGATTAGTGCTTTCTAGTACAATTTAGAATTGGGAAAAGTGATGCCTCTTATCTTTTCTCCCTTTAAGGATTGCTTCAGCTATTCTTGGGTGATTATTGTTCCAAATAAATTTCAGGAGTGTTTGATCCACTTCTTTGAAGAATGTCAGAGGTATCCTTACAGAGATTGCACTAAATTTATACAAAGCTTTGGAGAGTATTGCCATTTTAATGATGTTAATCCTCCCAATTCATGAACAGGGTACACATCTCTTTTATTTCTTGAAGCAGAGTTTTGTAGTTTTCTTTGCATATATAGGTCTTACCTATAGCTATTGTTCTCAAGTATAATCAGTTACAACATTGTTCAGAATTTTATATCTCATATTTTATTCTAAACAGAAATGAAAGACATTTCTCAACTTCTATAAATTAGAAAACTGTGGTATGCAAAACAGACATATGTATAAAATATAATAATGATCCATAGTAATTAAAATTATGTACAACTAGTATTTTATAGTAATCTATATGTTACATATCATGCCTTTATATATAATGTATACAGCTAACAACCATTTTAATAAGTACAAAATAGATGATGATAGTCAAAATAATGCTGTTTATAAATATGAAAATTAATCTATAAGATCAAAAGTTAAATTATTTGTCTTCATGCCCAAAATAATTGCTTTCACAAAATCTAAGAATCTTTACTTTTATAATAATAAAACTGCAGAAACAAATACACCTAAAATATAAATATGATAGAGTTTACTTCCTCAGTTCCTAAAGACTTATAATAAATAAATTTAAAAGTAAAGGCATGAAGACATAATAAAGTCTTGAGATAGCAATCTTACCAAGTGTCTTTTACCTTGAGCTACTTGCTGCAACAAATTTTTTTTATCATTTTGAAGAAAAAATTGTACCTTATGATTTTGGGTCTGCTATAAAGCTCAATAGCTTTATACTGACATGTTGCTGGGGCTGTTCCTTTCCTTTCTAAAAAGGTGCAAGGGTGCCCTCTTGGGTCTTGGTATAAAATATTTTTCTCAGACTTTCTGGATTTTTCTATACTTTCAAGTAAAAAAATTCTCAAAAGTCCATGATAAGGTCTTACATAGCTGAGATGGGACCTTGGAAGTGACAGCAGTTATGTGGTTAACTTAAGTCAGAATTGCCAGTAATTTCCCTATATTTTATGCCTGTTCTAATATTGTGTGCTCTTACCATATTGGCCTCTAGATGTCCTCGAAGTGAGGAACTTTATTAAAACTTTGGTGATAAATTGAATTGTATTTTAACTCTTGGCAATAAGACTTAGTTAAAGAACACAGTACTCTTTCTTAATGTACTCCAAATTACATCTCACAACTTGCTAACTTAGCCTTAAAAACTCCAGAATATGGGGCCGGAGAGATAGCATGGAGGTAAGGCGTTTGCCTCTCATGCAGGAGGTCATCGGTTCGAATCCCGGCGTCCCATATATGGTCCTCCCGTGCCTGCCAGGAGCAATTTCTGAGCCTGGAGCCAGGAATAACCCCTGAGCACTGCCGGGTGTGACCCAAAAACCACAAAAAAAAAAAAAAAAAAAAAAAAAAAACTCCAGAATATGATGGTTGAAATATCAAATATTATGCAATTTAATTTACTTTTTTATAGGAAAAATGGAGACTTGAAACTAAGGTATTATAATTTTAAAAGCCATGTGTTTTAAAATCAGAACATGGTCTCTAGGACTTCAGTTAGTTTACATTGTATTTATTTATGTATGTTCATAAAAATATGTGAATGAATCATGATAGGTATTTTTCCTATTTTCAAGACAAAACTATTAAAGAAAATAATTGTTAAGCCATTTATCCAAAGTTACATTACTGATCAGAGAAAGAAAACCAAGTCCCTTGACTGCCAATTGAAGTTTTACACAAAGGTATGCATAAACATAAATCAAAAAACAGCTACAAAAGCTGTTAGAAACTAATCTACTACTAATCATTCATTGTGAATAGGGTTTTCCTGATTATTAAAGACATTGCTGAACATAACATTATGCATGACACTCAAATAGTGGTAGCTGGCATTAGGGCTGCACCACCAATTATTTTACCACCTTGCCAATTCCTTTTCATTACATATAGTAATAACCTGGAGTAAGATGTTGCTGGTTAACCATGTGTTTCCTTTCAGGTTTGGTCATGAAGTGTCTTATGATTTCCACCTGCTGTTCTTTTGGATCACTTGCTCCTATACTGCCATATTGTCTAAGCATAGCAACATCCTAATGGAAAAGTTCATGTGGTCAGGAAATAGTACTTCATGTGAAAACCAGCATGTGATTATTCATTTAACCCAGGTCCAAATGTCTGACAAAATGTTCTGTGGGTTGGGCTTAGGAGAAAGTGGAATTAAGGTCACCATAGCTGTGAGAACTGTGTTAAAAACTATACTTACCTTTAAGTTGTCCACTAAAAAATTGGGGAAAGAGTAAAACTGACTATCTTTGTGTATATCTTTGCAGCTTAGGTTTTTCACTAAAAAGGGGGGGGGGAGTAATAACTTACTTTATTTTTGAGCCAAATAACAGCTTTATTGTAAATACTCTTAAACTTTATAAAGTCTTTGCTCAGGTCCATAGGGCATTTCTGCTTAAGAAAGGCAGAAAACGGGTGCCAGAGAGATATATACAGCGGTAGGGCATTTGCCTTGCATGAAGCCTATCCAGGAAAGAAGTGTCTTGAATCCCAGCATCCCGCATGGTCCCCGGAGCCTGCCAGGAGCAATTTCTTTCTTTTTTTTAATATTAACAAGGAAATTTAATTAAAAGTTAAACTACATAAATATTAGCACTATTGTAACTCATGTTACCTAAGCTATAATAAAAATTGAAAAATTAAATAGAGCTGACATAGAGCTCAGTCAATACAAAAATAAAGAAAATATTTATTTTTTTTGCTGTTTTGATCTATTTATTACTCTTAAGTGTTCAGAGAACTGTCCCTATTTTCTAATTAACACTTATTTTTATTTGAACACTTTAATTACATACATGACTGTGTTTGGGTTTCAGTCATGTAAAGAACACCACCCATCACCAGTGCAATATTCCCATCACCAATGTCACAAATCTCCCTCCTCCCCACCCGACCCCCTCCTGTACTCTAAACAGGCTCTCCATTTCCCTCATACATTCTCAATATTAGGACAGTTCAAAATGTAGTTATTTCTCTAACTAAACTCATCACTCTTTGTGGTGAGCTTCCTGAGGTGAGCGGGAACTTCCAGCTCTTTTCTCTTTTGTGTCTGAAAATTATTATTGCAAGAATGTCTTTCATTTTTCTTAAACCCATAGATGAGTGAGACCATTCTGCGTTTTTCTCTCTCTCTCTCTCTGACTTATTTCACTCAGCATAATAGATTCCGTATACATCCATGTATAGAAAAATGTCATGCCTTCATCTCTCCTGACAGCTGCATAATACTCCATTGTGTATATGTACCACAGTTTCTTTAGCCATTAGTCTGTTGAAGGGCATCTGGGTTGTTTCCAGAGTCTTGCTATGGTAAATAGTGCTGCAATGAATATGGGTGTAAGGAAGGGGTTTTTGTATTGTATTTTTGTGTTCCTAGGGTATATTCCTAGGAGTGGTATAGCTGGATCGTATGGGAGCTCGATTTCCAGTTTTTGGAGGAATCTCCACATCGCTTTCCATAAAGGTTGAACTAGACAGCATTCCCACCAGCAGTGGATAAGAGTTCCTTTCTCTCCACATCCCCGCCAACACTGTTGATTCTCATTCATTGTGATGTGTGCCATTCTCTGTGGTGTGAGGTGGTATCACATCGTTGTTTTGATTTGCATCTCCCTGATGATTAGTGATGTGGAGCATTTTTTCATATGTCTTTTGGCCATTTGTATTTCTTCTTTGTCAAAGTGTCTGTTCATTTTTCTCCCCATTTTTTGATGGGATTAGATGTTTTTTTCTTATAAAATTCTGTCAGTGCCTTGTATATTTTGGAGATTAGCCCCTTATCTGAACATTTTTTTGTTTGTTTGTTTTTGGGTCACACCTGGTGGTGCTCCCCTTATCTGATGGGTATTGGGTGAATAGTTTCTCCCACTCAGTGGGTGGCTCTTGTATCCTGGGCACTATTTCCTTTGAGGTGCAGAAGCTTCTGAGCTTAATATATTCCCATCTGTTAATCTCTGCTTTCACTTGCTTCGAGAGTGCAGTTTCCTCCTTGAAGAAGCCTGTAGTCTCAATGTCCTGGAGTGTTTTGCCTACGTGTTCTTCTATATATCTTATGGTTTGGGGTCTGATATTGAGGTCTTCAATCCATTTGGATTTTACCTTCGTACATGATGTTAGCTGGGGGTCTAAGTTCAATTTTTTGCAAGTGGCTAGCCAGTTGTGCCAATACCACTTGTTTAAGACGCTTTGCCTGCTCCATTTAGGATTTCCTGCTCCTTTATCAAAAATTAGGTGATTGTATGTCTAGGGAACATTTTCTGAGTATTCAAGCATATTCCACTGATCTGAGGACCTGTCCTTATTCCAATACCATGCTGTTTTGATAACTATTGCTTTGTAGTACAGTTTAAAGTTGGGGAAAGTAATTCCTCCCATATTCTTTTTCCAATAATTGCTTTAGGTATTCTAGGATGTTTATTGTTCCAAATGAATTTCAAAAGTGCCTGATCCACTTCTTTGAAAAATGTCATGGATATCTTTAGAGGGATCACATTAAATCTGTCTAATGCCTTGGGGAGTATTGCCATTTTGATGATGTTAATCCTGCCAATCCATGAGCAGGGTATGTGTTTCCATTTCCGCGTGTCCTCTCATTTCTTGGAGCAGAGTTTTATAGTTTTCTTTGTATAGGTCCTTTACATTTTTAGTCAAGTTGATTCCAAGATATTTGAGTTTGTGTGGCACTATTGTGAATGGGGTTGTTTTCTTAATGTCCATTTCTTCCTTATTGCTATTGGCGTACAGAAAGGCCATTGATGTTTGTGTGTTAATTTTGTATCCTGCCACCTTGCTATATGAGTCTATTGTTTCTAGTAGCCTTTTGGTAGAATCTTTAGGGTTTTCTAAGTAGAGTATCATGTCATCTGCAAACAGTGAGAGCTTGACTTCTTCCTTTCCTATCTGGATTTGCTTGATATCTTTTTTTTTTTTTTTTTTTTTTTGCCTAATCGCTATAGCAAGTACTTCCAGTGCTATGTTGAATAGGAGTGGTGGGAGAGGACAGCCTTGTTTTGTGTCAGAATTTAGAGTGAAGGCTTTAATTTTTCTCCATTGAGGATAATATTTGCCACTGTCTTGTGGTAGATGGCCTTAACTATATTGAAAAAGGTTCCTTCCATTCCCATCTTGCTGAGAGTTTTGATCAAGAATGGGTGTTGGACCTTATCAAATGCTTTCTCTGCATCTATTGATATGATCATGTGGTTTTTATTTTTCTTGTTGTTGATGTTGTATATTATGTTGATAGATTTATGGATGTTAAACCATACTTGCATTCCTGGGATGAAACCTACTTGATCATAGTGGATGATCTTCTTAATGAGGCATTGAATCCTATTTGCCAGGATTTTGTTGAGGATCTTTCCATCTGCTTTCATCAGCGATATTGGTCTGTAATTTTCTTTTTTTGTAGCATCTCTATCTGGTTTAGGTATCAGGGTGATGTTGGCTTCATAAAAGCTATTTGGATGTGTTTCTGTTTGTTCAATTTCATGAAAGAGTCTTGCCAGGATTGGTAGTAGTTCCTCTTGGAAAGTTTGAAAGAATTCATTAGTGAATCCATCTGGGCCTGGGCTTTTGTTTTTGGGCAGACATTTGATTACCATTTTAATTTCATCAATGTTGATGGGGGTGTTTAGATATGCTACATCCCTTTCCTTCAACCGTGGAAGATTATGAGTCCAAGAATTTATCCATTTCTTCCAGGTTCTCATTTTAAGTGGCTTAGAGTTTCTCAAAGTAGTTTCTGATTACCTTTTGAATCTCTGTCATATCAGTAGTGATCTCTCCTTTTTCATTCCTAATACGAGTTATCAAGTTTCTCTCTCTACCTTTGTTAGGTTTGCCAGTTGTCTATCAATCTTGTTTATTTTTTCAAAGAACCAACTTCTGCTTTTGTTGATCTTTTGGATTGTGTTTTGGGTTTCTACTTCATTGATTTCTGCTCTCAGCTTTGTTATTTCCTTCTGTCTCCCTATTTTTGGCTCCTTTTGTTGAGCACTTTCTAGTTCTATTAGTTGTGTCATTAAGCTACTCAGGTAAGCTCCTTCTTTCTTCCTGATGTTTGCTTGCAAAGCTATAAATTTTCCTCTCAGTACTGCTTTTGCTGTGTCCCATAAGTTCTGATAGTTTGTGTCTTTATTGTCATTTGTTTCCAGGAACCTTTTGATTTCATCTCGGACCCACTGGTTATTCAGTATGAGGCTGTTTTACTTCCAGTTGTTAAAGTTTTTCTTCTGAGTTCCTTTGGAATTCACAAATAATTTCAGAGCCTTGTAGTCAGCGAAAGTAGTATGCAAAATTTCTATCCTCTTGATATTTTGGAGGTATGTTTTATGTGCCAGCATGTAGTGTATCCTGGAGAATGTCCCATGTACATTGGAGAAGAATGCGTATCCAGGTTTCTGGGGATGAAGTGTCCTTTTTATTTCCACCAGGCCTCTTTCTTCCATTTCTCTCCTCAGGTCTAGTATATTCTTGTTGGGTTTCAGTTTGTTTGACCTATCCAGTGTTGACAAAGCTGTGTTGAGGTTCCCCACAATTATTGTGTTGTTATTGATATTATTTTTCAGATTTGTCAACAGTTGTATTAAATATTTTGCTGGCCCCTCATTCGGTGCATATATGTTTAAGAGAGTTCATTCTTCCTGCTCTACATACCCTTGATTAATATAAAATGTCTATCTTTATCCTTTACAACCTTTCCTGAGTATAAAGTTTGCATTATCTGATATTAGTATGGCCACTCCAGCTTTTTTATGGGTGTTGTTTGCTTGGTCAATTTTCTCCAGCCTTTTATTTTGAGTCTATGTTTGTTCTGACTATTCAGGTGCATTTCTTGTAGGCAGCAGAAGGTTGGATTGAGTTTTTTGATCCATTTAGCCACTCTGTGTCTCTTAACTGGTGCATTTAGTCCATTGATGTTGAGAGAAAGAATGATCCTGGGATTTAATGCCATCTTTATATTGAAATTTGGTGTGTCTTTTGGTTAGTCTTGTCTTAAATTAGGTCTTTCAGTTTTTCTCTTAAGACTGGTTTTGAGTCTGTAAAGTTTCTGAGCTGTTTTTTGTCTGTGAAACCATGTATTCTTCCGTCAAACTGAAAAGTGAGTTATTCTGGGTACAGTATTCTAAGTGAAGCATTCATTTCATTCAGTCTCGTCACAATATCCCACCACTGCTTTCTGGCATTGAGTGTTTCTGGTGACAGGTCTGCTGTAAATCTCAAGGATGCTTGCTTGAGTGTTATTTCCCCTTTTGATCTTGCTGTTTTCAGAATTCTGTCTCTATCTGTGGGATTTGTCATTGTGACTAGGATGTGTATTGGGGTGGTTTTTCTGGGGTCTCCTTTGTTTGGTACTCTTTGAGCACGTAGGATTTGATCACATATATTCTTTAGCTCTGGGAGTTTCTCTTTAATGATGTTCTTGACCGTTGATTCTTCCTGGAAAGTTTCTTCCTGGGTCTCTGGGACTCCAATGATTCTTAAGTTGTTTCTGTTGAGCTTATCATAGACTTCTATTTTCATCTGTTCCCATTCTTTGACTAATTTTCCATTGTTCATTTGCTTTAAGTTTTTTTTGCAATCTCTCCTGCTGTATGGAATTGTTATGTATCTCATCTTTCACAGCACCAATTCTATTCTCAGCTTCTGATACCCTGTCCCAGAGCTTATCCATTTTGTCATTCATTTCGTTTACTGACTTTTTCAGGCCTGTTTGTTGACATGTTATTTCAGTTTGGAGTTTTGTGATTTCTGTTTTCATTTTCTTGGTTCTTATTAGTGTTCTGTTCAACTCGATCCATGGTTTCTTTGAGTTCGTTGAGGATCTTCCATATTTCTAGTCTAAAGTCCTTATCTGAGAGGTTGATGAGTTGTTTGGCCATTATCTGATCATCAGAATTGTCATTTTTATTCTCTATGTCTGATGCTGGCCTGCGTTGTTTCCCCATTGTCACACTTGTATTGTGGGATTTTCTACGTGTTGTGGTGGTATTCATTGGCTATATGATGCAGGCGGCACATTCCTCTGGCTCCGCCCTTTCTGGATGGGCCAACTTGCCTCTAAAGGAGGGGAGTCCTTTGTGGATGAAGCCTCACACAGGATCAAATCTTAGGCCCAAGCACGCAGCAGAGAAGACAGTCCAGGGAGAAATTATTGCTTATGTGATCCAGCACAGTTCTTAGTGTAATTTTTTCTTCTTGTTGCTATGGCATTCTTTTCTTAGAAAGAGCGCACAGAGCTAAGTGCTCTGCTGGAGCCTCTTTTTGGCCCACTCCCAAGAGCTTCATGCAAGAGGACATTAGATAGACACACACAGGCAGCACTCACTGTTTTTCACAGTCGGGTCCCACTGGGCAGGCGTAGTTTTCACTCGCTCGCTGGGCAGCTTCAGAATGCAGTATTTTTGGGGTTCGCTTCCCAGGACTCAAGAGTGATGATCCAAGGTCAAAACACCAGGAGTAAGTCCTGAGCAAAACCAGGTATGGCTCGCTTTCTGGGTAGCTTCAGAATGTAGTTTTATTGAGGTTCGCTTCCCAGGGCTCTGAGGAGCGCTTCAAGAGTTCAGGAAAGACGGAGTAGCAGAGGACATGGCTTCCTTCAGGACCTCAGTTTTTTCCAGGAGCAATTTCTGAGCGCAGAGTCAGGAGTAACCCATGAGCACTGCTGGGTGTGACCGAAAACAGAAAGAAAGAAGAAAGACAAAAGAATGAAAGAAAGAAAGAAAGAAAGAAAGAAAGAAAGAAAGAAAGAAAGAAAGAAAGAAAGAAAGAAAGAAAGAAAGAAAGAAAGAAAGAAAGAAAGAAGAAAGAAAGAAAGAAAGAAGAAAGAAAGAAAGAAAGAAAGAAAGAAAGAAAGAAAGAAAGAAAGAAAGAAAGAAAGAAAGAAAGAAAGAAAGAAAGAAGAAAGAAAGAAAGAAAGAAAGAAGAAAGAAAGAAAGAAAGAAAGAAAGAAGAAAGAAAGAAAGAAGAAAGAAAGAGAAAGAAAGAGAAAGAAAGAAATAAAGAAGAAAAAAGAAAAAGAAAGAAAGAGAATACAGAAAAAAGAAAGAAAGGAGAGAAAATAAAGAGAAAGAAAATAGAGAAAAAAGAAAGAAAGGAATGGAAGAAAGGCAGACAATGTTATTACAAACTGGATGTTGGAATAAACTTGTGATTTGGGAGTGTGTACCTGGAAAAAAATCCCTATTACCTTTTGTATGCAAAGTACATTTCCTTAGAGACAGTAAACTAGTTGAGTTTGAGTCTAGTAGTACAAAATACACAGCCCTTAGTGGTGGAAGCAGATGTAGAGAAAGTAATACATTTTCTACAAAGTAAGAGATATGCTTAAAACTGCAGTTAGAGAGTATCTTTCCTCTTAAAATTTATTGTTTACTAAGACTTTTATTTTAGATTTTCAAAGAATTTCTTAGCTACTACATCATGATATAATAATAAAGAACAACACATTTTTCAATTGTTACATTCATCTCACATAGAGCATATGGTTCTCATAAATATTAAAATCACGAAGTGGTTTTCAGTTGTACAATCCAAACTGTATTTAGAGACTGTTTCTATAAAGACTACATGTACTTTTTTATGTAAGTGTTTCACAGTTATATTTAAGGTACATAGTGACAGTAAAATAGGGCCATTCCCACCAGTAGTGTCATCCTCCCTGCACCCCTGTTCCTAGCATGCATCATATATCATCTCAACTTGCCCCCCTGCACTGCTAGTGTAATAGGTCCCCTCTCTGTATAGCTTGATGTAGATTGGGTTATCTTGATTCTGTTGTCATTGACTTTGAGTTTGATGTTTAGATATAATAACTTTTTATTTCCACTGAATATTCATGAGAATGTTTGCTCCTGGAATCGTCCACTTATTTTATTTCTTTCAATTTTTTGAAGCAGAACAAGATGATTGAAGTTCTGTGGTTCTGTTGGAAAAGAAAAATAAAAGCTAGGCGGAGCCTGTCTAGAAGCTATAAATATAGATTTAAAAGAAGAAAGGAAAAGAAATAATCTACCCCCTCTCAAAATGAGGGAACTGGTGTGGCAAGTTTGTTTGTTTTGGTTTTTGCATAGGCACAGTAAGTTTAGGGGGGAGTTAGAAAGGGATTTCCCTTGGCCTAGGAGATACAGGTTTCTTCACCCTGGAAGCATACTGTTATGGGAACAACTACAAGCTTCGAAAAAGTTTCATTGTTTTACACCAAGGTCTTTTACCCCAGCTCAGCGTGGCTGTTAGAATCAGTCCTCTGTAATTAGAGATTCTGGTATTTTCACAGGTCATAGGAAGTCTAGGATAGAGTTTTACTTTATGGATCCAGAGGTTATGCTCTGTTACAGTTGTTGTTGTCATTCTTCTGTAATTAGTGATTTTGGTTTTTGAGCAGATCCTAGAATGAAACCTAAAATAGAATCTTTTTTATGGTTCCAGAAGTTCTGTGCCATCGTAGTTGTCATAGCCAGACCTTTGGGATTAGAGATCTTATTTTTTTGCGCAAATTCTAGGCTGAAACCTAGGCTAGGGTCTTTCTTTTTGGTCCCAGGAAAAGTTCTGCTTAGTCGCGGTTGTCAAAGTCAGTCTTCTGTAGTGATCTTGGTTTTGCACAGATGGATGTATCTATACTTTTAAGAAAAAAATATATCATAATTTAAAAATGAAAAAAACACAGAAAGATATTTGTACTTTTTATATTTTGGAAGATAATAGGAGGTATATTACATTCTATCCTACAAGACAGAGACCAGCATGGGTCACTATGGTCACATTATGTTATAATCCCTTAAAAACAAAAAACTTTGTAAAGTTCCATTGGGGAAGATGGCAACAGCAGCAGACACCCTTCTCGTCTTGCCGCTGGTGAATTCAAACTGAGCCTTCCCAGGAAGAGTGGAGACTTTTGGCGCCCTGCATCACGGGAACCCAAAATGTTTCCCCAACTAGAGGTGGGGAAGAGTTTATCCTCTAGTGTAGGACTCAAGCCCTTCCCACCTCCAGGCCTCCAGGATGAAGAAGAGGGAGGCGGGGAGGTGGGAAGCGAGGATTTGAAAAAGTTGAGTAAGGTGAGTTTTCACTTGAAAAGGCTCCATGTAAAATTTAAAATAAATAAACCCTAGAGTGAAACCATTAAGCTTGTGTGTCAAGTCATGGAAAAAGAGGGTTTTGATGAGTTCTGGAGGGCACCAGCATTTGGTTAGCTGTTTGGAGACACTGCAGAAAGCTCTCAAAGTAATGTCTTTTCTGGCAATGACTGATTGATTGGAATCTACAACCAGGCCAAATGGACTGGGTTCTCATCTCAGTGCCAGTGGCACTGAATGTTACATAATGTCAGATATGTTCTATATGGAAGTGAAGTTAGATCCTGCAGGACAGCTTTGTGATATATAAGTGGCTCACTATTGGGAGAATCCTCTGAGCTATCCAGAGCTTGTTCAGCAGCTAAGAGGAAAAATTAGAAAAGTTTTCTAAGCATCTTAAGGATCTTAAGCATCTAAGAATCTTTATAACCTTCCAGGGGACAGCAAACTGAAGACTAAAATGTACTTGTCTCCCCGGTCCATATAACAGGACTTATCAAAACTGACAGTTATATACTGGAAAGCAACTAATGCTAGTTAGTACCTTAGTGATCTTCCTGCCTGTTTCTTAAAATTTCCCCAACCAGTATCTAGAGCTTTTATTCAGAAATTTCAGAACTATAGAAGAATCTCATTGTTTGAACCATTTATGTGCCCCTTTATAAAATTGTTACTCAGTTTGAGCTTTCAAAAGACTGTGATCTCATGCCTTTGAATCATAACATGCAATTTTATACTGTTCTTCCAGGTCAGCAGAATTGCTATTTCCTCAATAAACTGCTCCTCTTCCTGATAGCAGAAGTCTTACAAGAAACTCTTGTTAGCAAAATCACCTTTTTGTACCCTGTTCGGGTTCCTCTTATTCTAAATTTGATAGACAGCAAGTAACCTATAATGCCCTAATTGAAAACGATGTCAAAAGAACTACTCTGAAAGATAATTCCCCTGGGTTTTTCCCATTTGAAGTGTGTCCCATCTGAGTCCCATTTCAGTGTATCTTTTCAGTATCCTGTGAATGACTCCCTGATGTGTGTGGTAATAATGGATGTTCAGGATTCAACACTTGTGAGCTGTAAACTCTACAAGGGGCTGTAAAAAATGCCCTCATTTGCACAGATGACTTCATTGCCAAAATTGTTCAGAGATGTATGTCCATCTTAGGGACCATGAGGGCTATTCGAAGGAAAGTTGAAACCATTAGGCAGTCACCTCAGAACCGTCCCTCTTTGCAGAGACAGACACAGGTTCATAGTGAAAAAGAACCTGAAAGAACTGGCTGGCAGCCCAGAGGAGCTGGGGCTAGACTGCTTCACTCTGCCCATGAACCAGGGAGCATTTTTGCATTTCTCCACAGAGTGGAGAAGAAGAGGCAGAATAAACAAAACCTGGAACACCTCTCTCCTGTCTAGGAGTATTCATTCTTCTGTTTCAAAAGATCACTAGCATAGAGGCCTGATTTTATCATCCATGAAGGAGCAAAAAACTGCCAGACATAACAAAAGGACCTAGGGGAGAATAAAAGAGCAGGTACAGAGCCTGTAGTTATACCCATGACAGTAAACTTTAAAGGCAGAGAAACCCTGTATCTCTTATGCCAGAGGAATTCCCTTTATAATCTCCTAAATTTTTACTGTGCCTATGTAAAAAAAAATAACACAAATTAAATTTTTAAAAAAATTTTTGTAATTGTTGTTGCTTGTTTTTTTCTTTTCTTTGCCTTTTTCTTTTTCCTGTGCTTTGATTTGTCTTTATTTCAGGACCGTGGTTAGTGTTTGGTTGTTGTCTTTATTGCTGTGGTGCTTTTCAGGCATTTGGTTTGTTTGTTTGTTTGTTTGTTTTTGTTTGGGATCATTTTATTGTTTTATTTTAATGTTTTCCTTCCTTTTCCCCTTTCTTTTCTTAAACTGATTTTTATAGTCTCTAGAAGGAATCCTCCAGGTATTTGCTTGTTTGAATTTTTGCTCCCCCTTTTTCTTTCTTTTTTTTTTCCTTACCTTCAAACAGAATCACACAACTTGAACCATCTTGTTCTGCCTCACAAATTAAGGGGGAAATAATGGAGGGCACCAAGAAAAAACATACTTATTGTATGGACAATGAGTAGAAATAAAAAAAAAAAAAAAACGATCAGACTTAAACACCAAATCCAAAGCCAACCACAACAGAATCAATACCTAATCTACAACAAGCTAGACACAGAAGGGACCACTTATACTAGCAGCCTGGGGAGCAAAGGAGGGTTGATATGGGATGCATGCTGGGAACAGGGGTGAAGGGAGGACAACATTAGTGGTGGGAATGCCCCTGATTCAATGTCAGTATGTATCTAAGATGCTACTGTGAATGATTTGTAATCCACTTTGGTCAAAATAAAAATTATTAATAACAAAAAAAGACTACAAGGACTTCAAATCAGCTTCTACCTATCTTCTGCTGCTCGTGTCTTAAGTATTCTTAGTTTGACCTGATTTCTTTTTTGTCTTTGGCTTCATGTTCATGATTCTCAGTCAAAAGCTGCTCTGATGTACATAAAGATTTCAGATTTTAAAGTTGTGTTTTAAAACAAATACTTTAGAGAGAATAAAATGAAATACCCTAATTTCCAAAATGTGGCTGATGACTCTTGGAAGATTTCCCTTAAAGCCAAGGTCTGAAAATTAAGTATAGACCCATCAGAAATTCTCAGAAACCCTTTCAGGGAACCATTGAGTCATACAGTATCTAGTTGAGTCACTTAAAGCTAATGGCCAGTATAGGAAACACATAATCTCTGAGCAATGTCTTCTTTTACCATTTACACTTTTGTCATTGCCCCCCCCCCAGTATTTGTACCCTTGTTATTTTTAAGGGATAATAGAATACTTATCATCCCACTTAGCTGAACTTTACATTTTAGTTTCAAAAATGTACATCAAGTGCAGTTGGGGAGGGTCTTTACTAAAGAATTTCAGATTTGATTTTCTTTGCATATGGCTATAATAATATAGAAATATTCTATAAATAATTCGGGGTTTTACAATTTTTTGAAAGTAGATAAAAATCTGAGATTTCCCCCTGTACATTACAAAAGAATCTGTTTATTTACATAAATATAAATTTAAATTAAAACAAAAACAACTTTGTGTCAGCTGTTCTCTGCCTCATCCACACACAGACCCTAGCTGTTTAATATGCAATTAGACATCTTTTTTAATTACAAGTCTTTCACAGTTATATTTATGGTACATAGTGACAGTAAATTAGGGCAATTCCCAGCACCAGTGTTGATCTCCCTCCACCACTGTTCCCAACATGCTTCCCCTGTCTCCACCCTTAGTCCTCCGGACTGCTAGTGTAACAGGGCCTTTTTGTGGACAGCTTGTTATGGTTTGGGTCTCTTGATTCTATTGTCATTAATTTTGGTTTGGGTAAATCTGATAATTTTTTATTTCCACATAATGCACATGAGACTGCTTTACATCTGATACCATTCACTTTTTCCCCCTATTTGTGGGAAGACATAGAAATATGAAGCAGAACAAGATAATTCGTGTTCTATGGTTCTGATAAAAAAGGAAAGCAGGTAGAAGCTATCTAGAAGCTATATATATGAATTTAATAAAGAAAAAAGAGGAGGTCCAGTATGGCAAGTATTTTTGTTTTGTTTTGTTTGTTTTGCATAGGCACATCAAGCATTGGGGAAATTATATAGGAAATTATTTTGGCCTAAGATATAGGATGTCTCCACCGTTGAAGCATACTGTCATGAACCCAACTACAGGCTCCAGACCTATTCATTGTCTAACCCCAAAGTCTTTATAATGCCAGGAAATGTTATGCTCAGTTGTGGTTTTCAAATCCAGTACTCTATAATTTAATACCTTGTATTTTGTATAGATCTTAGGATGAAGTCAAGGTTAGAGTCTTTCTTTCTGGTTCAAGATGCTCTGCTCAGTTACTGTTGTTGTAATCAGTCTTCTGTATTTAGTGATCTTGGTTTTTGCACAGATCAAAGAACTGAGTGCCTTCTATATCATCTCACCATTAGGTGATGAGGTAGGACAACTTGCTTTTAGATCAAGTTGACGCTATTTTCTCATCTACAAGATGCCATATGAATCTATCCTGGGCATGTTGGTGCCAGAGCAGTAGTAGGGACTCCCCCAGGAGGAGTTTAATTTCCGGTGCTGCTGCAGGAAACTGTGCAAGTTCTAAGGTTGTGATCCAGGGTTTGGGGGTGGACAGTTGATGTTTAATCGCATGAAGTCTAAATCCAGTCCCATGGCATATGTTCGAGGTGGAAGACTCCCCGTATTATAAAGTTTATGGGTTCTTATCCCTAGTAAATAAGAACTTGTTTTTTTACATAAGATTTTCCCATTTTAGTGTGCATATGCAACAAGGAAGGATGCAATATTACATTGTTGGTGCATTTGGGAGTAAAAATGACAAGGTATACAATCCTTGTGACCTGGAATTTACCTGAGTTTTTGTCCCAAGCAAGACTATTTTACTAGAATTTAGTACTAAGCAGAACCAAAACAAACAAGAATAAAATTAGAATTAGATAAAATGGGTTAGGGAAGACTACCTTTAAATTTGGAAACAAATACAGTAAGAGGTATACTATTAAGAAATTAAACAAACAAGGAAAATATAGATATTCCCTATAAGTCTTTTGAGATAGTCTTGGGGGGGATAAGATCCAGGGCACAGTTTTGTCCCACACCATGCTCTTATTAAGTCCAGAAATGGTTTGCAGCAGTAAGGAATTAGGTAGTATCTTTGAGCTGGGGATCCCACTGAAGGTAAATTCAATAGTAAGCAATAGGCCACATTAAGGGGATGGGTGTGAGAAAGAGGACCTCATGGACTTTACTAGGAGGAGTGGTTGTTGCAGCTTCTTGCTGGGGAAAGTGATGAGGGCCTGAGATGGTGTCCTTTCACTTTGGGAGCCTGGTGGCAGGTTATTGGAGCAGGAGGACAGACTCGGTTCCCAAGGAGTTAAGAATAAGTGGGCATGAGTTTGTATGCAGTGGATTTCTCTATGTTTGCCCAATTTGTATTGTAAATAATCCATGCCTATATTGTATATAGCCCTTGTTACATATTATCCCTCCTCCTCCCACCTCGTTCAGAACTCCTTCTATTATCTTACTCCCTCAATCCTAATCTGTTATCTCTCACAATTAGGTATATTTTCTAAATTTTCTAAAATTTTATTCAAACATTAAACAGGTAGAAGTAATTAGAGGAGGTAGTTTAAAATTATTTCTTTTACCTGAAATTATTTTGTTCCATGAATTGTACTTGGCTATTGGCAAAGAATGTGTATAAACTTGGTCTGGTTTCTGTGAATGTCAGGACAATAGCAAGTTTCTATTTTCAATCCATGAGAATGGATATATATATTTGATTTGGGGCTACACACAGTGAGGCTCATTGCTTACTCCTGGTTCTGCACTCAGAGAGGTTTGGGGCCCATATGAGATGCCAGGATTAAAACTTCAATAGACAAGATCCCTACCTGCTATACTTTACTATATACTATATATTATATACTTTACCTGCTATACTATTGGACTAGTGTATAAGATTATTTATGAAGATTCTCATTCAAACTCTACTTTTAGCTATTTATCTGTAAAAACAGGTGAATTCATAAAGCATATTCTTAGTAAACTACTATATGGGAAATGACAAAGTCTGTGATTAACCTCTTATATAGAAGATTAAAAAAACTAATGAACATATAAGATAAAACAAAATTTCTTAGACTAGAAAACTAAATAGTAATTATCATAAGTCAAGGAATAAGGAGTGGGGTAATGGGTAAAATGGTTCCAGTTTATGATAAAAGATGAAACTCTACTTCAAATGAATATGAAGTGTATCATACATGCAGATGTTCATTCATGATGGCATACACTTGAAATATTATAATGTACTATGGCAATATTATGTTAGTACAATAGTTATAATTAATATTACTTAGAAATAATAGAACTAAAAAAGAGCATTTTATGTAAGACAATAGTTTTGTTCCATACGTACGTTCCATAACCATAGCCATATACATAATGTAAAAGAATGTTACATAGGGCCCGGAGATATAGCACAGCGGTGTTTGCCTTGCAAGCAGCCGATCCAGGACCAAAGGTGGTTGGTTCAAATCCCGGTGTCCATATGGTCCCCCGTGCCTGCCAAGAGCTATTTCTGAGCAGACAGCCAGGAGTAACCCCTGAGCACCGCTGGGTGTGGCCCAAAAACCAAAAAAAAAAAAAAAAAAAAAAAAGAATGTTACATATACAAAATGTTACAGAACCTGATTTTAAAGCTAAATTTTGGAAATTATTTTCTATCCTGCTAGTAACTATACTTCTTCTTTATTGATATAAACTTTCCCCTTAAATTATATTCAACCAGATACTTTAAATAATCCTAAATTGTTTTTATGTTACAAGAATTTTTGTATTAGAAAAAGTGTACATGAAATAATTGCATATGTCAATGACATGATAAACAAGCGCATTATGAACTACTGATAGGTAGAATTAAACTTTTTGCATACAAATATCCTTATTAACAGGACCATATATTTATAAAAAAAGTCTATTCTAATGACATGTCATCCAAGTCAAGGAAAAAAAGCAAATATGTAGATTAAAGGAACAAAAGAAAATTAAGTCTACACTTACAATTAAAACAAAATCTCTTCTAAGACTAGAATTAAAAATCCAATATTTCGGGGGGAGGGCAGAAGGAAAAAAATCCAATATTTCATTTTAAGTATGTATATATGTATGTATATATGACTTTTATTATTTATTAATACTTTATACAATTTGAGTACAAACATAATTGTAGTTGGATTTCAGTCATATAAAGAATACCCCCCTTCACCAGTGTGACATTCCCTTTACCAATGCCCCAAATATCCCACCTCCCACCCACTCCTGCCTGTATTTGAGACATGCTTTCTACTTTCCTCATTAATTCACATTGTTATGTTAATTGTCTGTGTAGATATTTCTCTAACTGCACTCACCACTCTTTGTGGTGAGCTTCATATCATGAGCTGGACCTTCCAGCCCTCATCTAGATTGTCTCTGAGAATTATTACCAAAATGTCTTTTATTTTTCTTAAACCCATAGATGAGTGATACTATTCTGTATCTATCTCTCTCCCTCTGACTTATTTCACTCATCATAATAGATTCCATGTATATCCATGTATAGGAAAATTTTATGACTTCATCTATCCTGATGGCTGCATAATATTCCATTTGTAAATATACCACAGTTTCTTTAGCCATTTATCTGTTGAAGAGCATCTTGGTTGTTTCCAAAGTCTGGCTATTGTAAATAGCGCTGCAATGAATATTGGTGTGAGCAATGGGCTTTTGAATTGTATTTTTGTGTTCCTGGGGTATATCTCAAGGAGTGGTATAGCTGAATCATATGGGAGTTCAATTTCCAGTTGTTTTATTTTTTTTTTTTTTTTTTTTTAGGAAACTCCATATTGTTTTTCATAAAGGCTGGATTAGATGGCATTCCTACCAGCAGTAAATGAGAGTTTCTTTCTCTCCACATCCCCTCCAGCACCTATTGTTCTTGTATTCTTTGTGAGATGTGCCAATCTCTGTGGTGTGAGATGATACCTCATTGTTGTTTTGATTTGCATCTCCCTGATGATTAGTGATGTGGAGCATTTTTTCATATGTCGTTTGGCCATTTGTATTTCTTCTTTGACAAGGGTCTGTTCATTTCTTCTCCCCATTTTTTCATGGGATTAGATGTTTTTTTTCTTGTAAATTTCTGTCAGTGCCTTGTATATTTTGGATAATAGCCCCTTATCTGATGGGTATTGGTTTGAATAATTTCTCCCACTCAGTGGGAGGCTTTACTATCTTGGGCACTATTTCCTTTAAGGTGCAGTAGTTTCTCAGCTTAATATAATCCCATCTGTTTATCTCTGCTTCCACTTGTTTGGAGAGTGCATTTTTATCCTTGAAGATGCCTTTAGTCTCAATATGTTTTACCTACGTGTTGCTCTATATACCTTATGCTTTCAGGTCTGATATCAAGGTCTTTAATTCATTTGGATTTTACCTTTGTACGTTGTGTTAGCTGGGGGTCTGAGTTTGCTTTTTGCAAGTGTTTAACCAGTTGTGCCAACACTACTTGTTGAAGAGATTTTCCTTGATCCATTTAGGATTTCTTCTCTTTATCAAAAAATAAATGATTATATATATGGGAAACATTTTCTGAATACTCAAGCCTATTGCACTTATCTGAGGGTCTGTCTTTATTCCAATACCATGCTGTTTTGATAAAATTATTTCTTTGTCATACAGTTTAAAATTGGACAAAGTAATGCCTCCCATATTCCTTTTTCCAAGGATTTCTTTAGCTATTCGAGGGTGTTTATTGTTCCAAATGAATTTCAGAAGTGTTTGATCCACTTCTTTAAAGAATGTCATGGGTATTTTAGAGGGATCACATTAAATCTGTACAATGCTTTGGGGAGTATGGCCATTTTAATGATGTTAATTCTGCCAATCCACGAGCAGGGTATATATTCCCATTTCCGCGTGTCCTCTCTTATTTCTTGAAGTAGGGTTTTATAGTTTTCTCTGTATGGGTCCTTCACGTCTTTAGTCAAGTTGACTCCAAGATATTTGAGTTTGTGTGACCCTAATGTGAATGGGGTTGTTTTCTTAATATACATTTCTTCTCTGTCATCATTGGTGTATTGACATTTTTTTGACTCAGTTGTTGATCTCGGGTTTAAAATGAAGAATCTGCACAACAAAGCTAGGAAATGATTCAGTTGTAAAGTATCTTACCTGAAAGGGTGAGGTCCTGAGTTGAATTCTAACTGCCACCTGTATGTCAAATGTGCTGCTAGCTGCTGTGCTGTTAGTGCTTGTACTATCTGGGACAAAATACTACATCTAGGCATATTTGTAAATAATATGTATATGTTTGCAACCTGTTGTGTGTGAGCATTATAGCTAAATGGTGCAATGGATGTACAGCAGCTAAAAAAATTATGACCACCTCAATCAGTGGAAATTGATATGCAAGCACCATAGCTAAACTGTGTGACTACTAAGAACTAGCACAATAAGTATACACAATACCACAGCCCAGAGAACAGACATGTGAATACCACTACTAAAGAAGTGTGATCATTGGTAAGTAAACTGCAGTGCTCAGCTGAGTAGCTGGGCACAGCAACATGATGTGAGAACCCAGTGAGCAGCACAATTTAAAAAATAAGAGTAGTACAGTTAAGCCTGTAGGGGTCACCTACACCTCTACACCACAGCCAGAGGGAGAAAATACTCAAATGACAATATCCAGTTATGTGTGACCAGGTATCATGCCAATTGACATACCAACTGAAAAGAGCATAATAAATTATTTACTTTTATACATTCATCCTGTATTAATTATTCTATTTTAGAAAAATATTAACACAATTAATCAAATTTAAAGTTTTATTTTTTTGTTTTTGCACCACACCTGGCTATGCTCAGGGGTTACTCCTGGTTGTGTGCTCAGAAATCTCTCTGGGTTGGCTTTAGAGGACCATATGGGATGCCAAAGATTAAATCTCAGTCATCTGCGTACAAGGCAAATGCCTTACCTCATGTGCTACCATTCCAGCCCCAAGTTTAAATATCTTGAAATTTTGCTGTATGATTATATTTTTACACTATATACACAAAACAAATTACAGTCACAAAATTAAGAATTATAAATAAAATTTTCATAAATGTGATATGTAAAAAATAAAAATATGTCACCCTAAATAAAATTAAGAATAGGATATTGAATAGGACGCTGAATGGCCAGTAATCATGTAAAGAGATGTTAAGCTGAATATGCAAATAAAAATACATTTTCTTCTCCAACTATCATAAAGTTCAAAATAAAAAATCAACAATGTCAGCTCTTGATGAGAGCTAAGTTGATAGAATCACACTGGAGAACAGTTAATTTTTAGACAAAAACTATAAATTTACAACATCAAATTGTTATTATGTATTATAATATACATATTTAATAAAAATTATTCTTTAGCATGGACTAAAAAGACACCACCTAAAATTGTTTACCTCTATAAAGAAAATACATGTGAGTATGTATATGTGTTTTAATCATGCCTGTGCTAAAAGTGATGGGAAGTTGTTGGAAGATTTAACTGCATACATTATGCTGTTGGTGTTGGCTTTGTTTTGTTGAGCACCTAGTGCTGCTCAGGGCTTACTGCTGGCTCTGTAATTAGGGATCACTCCTGGCAGGGTACCCAGTCAATTGCATACAAGGCAAGGCAAGTAAGTGCCTTACTTTTTGTACTGTCTCTCTGACACTATTTTTATTTCTTAAAATAATAAACAGTTAAGCAAATGTGATAATATGATACATTAAAATGATCAGGGGCTAGAGAGATAGTACAGAGTGTAGAGTGCTTGCCTTGCATGCAACCCATTGGGTTAGATGCTTAACATCCCATATGTCCCTTCCAATACCATGAGAGATCCTGAATGTAGAGCCAGGAGTAACCCCTGAACATTGCTGTGTGAAACAAAAACAAAACAAGACAAAATAAATGAGAATATTCAACAAGGATGATGAAATCTAATGTGAGTTCTGACACATCAGTGTATCCAAGCAAGCATGCCCTGTCGAGAAACTGGTAGTGGTAAGGCTATGTGCAGGTACAGAAAGGTATAGATGAGAACTCTCTGCACTTCCTTTTCAATTTTTCTGCAAAACAAAAACTGCAAAAATAGCAAACTGGAGCAATAGTATAGGGGGTACGGTGTTTGCCTTGCACACTGCTAACCTGAGTTCATTACTGACATATATGGTCTCCATAGGCAACCAGAAGAAATTCCTGAACAGAGAGCCATGAGCTTTGAACACCCAACTGGGTGTGAACCCTGACGTTGTGACCCCCCCAAACAAAATAAAGCAAAAAGCTATAATAATAATGTTTATTAATTTAAAGCCCATTAACTCTTAATATTGTTTACATTATGTAACTTTTTTTTTCCAGTGCTAAAATCAAATCCAAGGTCTTATATATACTATATAATAGGTAGGTGCTCTATGCATGAGTTGTATATCTCCCTTGTCCCTGGAAGTATTTATTACAATTTTAAAAAGAGCACAAAATATTTCTTTAGCTGGCAATTATACTTTAACTTTTTCTTTAAATATTAATAAATTTTGAAAAATATGATTATGATAAAATCCATATTTTCAATGTCATTCAAAACTTAAATTTTTGCACATTTACTGCTGTTGTATAAATAAGGATAAAAGTGTAGCTAAAACCTAAAACTAAACTCTAAATAAATAAATAAATAGTACACTTTATTAGGTGATATTTACACATATTTATTGGCATGTATGTATATGCATATTTTTGTATATGCATATTTTTATTTCAGGAATATACTTTTTGTCATCAAAATAAACATGTTTTCAATTTAAATGTTTAGGTAAAGTGTTTTATATGTCCAGTATTTGCCTTGCAATCTTTGTAAGGCCACACATAATTTCTTAGACTCTTATTCTTACAGCCATTCAAGAATTTACAATTCATATTCCAGTCTTTGAGTCCCCTTTTCTTGGTTTTCATCAGAATAAGTACCTGAGGTTAAAATCAAAATTACATCTATAACAAGCTATACACAAAGGGGATGCATGCTGAGAACAGGGGTGGAGGAAGGACAACACTGGTGGTGGGACTAGCCCTAATTCATTGTCACTATGTACCTTAAATATTACTGTGAAAAAAAAGTTGCAATTCACTTTGGTCACAATAAAGGTTATTTAAAAAAAAAAAAGAAAAATGCAATGCAATTTCCTAGTCATGCAAACAAAAATATCTCTTATTATGACAATTTAAAAATGTACATTTTTCTTTTAAAAACATATCTTATGAAGTTATGCTATGTCTCTCAGTGCTATTGCTAAAATTTGGTATGAATCTCCCAGTTTTAGCCTTAAACAAGGATTCCTGGGTTATGAATATGACACAATATTTAGTCAGAATTGTCTTCTGGTGCTGCTTGAGTGATGTATTCTTTGATTTGCTAATGGAAACAGCACAAATTGTTTCAATTTTAGCCAAAAATAAGTAAAATCGATTATTTTGGAGTGACTCACAAATACATTTAAAAACATTTAAAACAACTAAAAACGACCATTTTCAAAATAAAACTGAAAAAAAAAATTACAATTTGAAAACCTCATTAACTTAATTATCCTTAGGCTTAAAAAACTTCCTGATTTGAGAAATTTAGTTCTACTTTCAGTAAACTTTCCAGGGCAAGTGTTAGTTTGTAATTTTTTTAATAAACCTTCAAAAATCCTTCCATTTTCACTATAATTTAGGTTCAGCTCAACTATGATTTTAATTTTGTGGATGCTGAGTATTTCTTACTTAAAGTAGATTGAAAGAGAAGAGTATCTTCTCAGCACCTTACTCTTTCATATTAACAAGAAATCCTTCTTTAATTCATTTCCATTAACAGTTATTAATAATGTCAACCATTTACTCCTCCTTTTATAATATTTCTTGTGACTATTAATCCTTTTATTTCTACTATTTTTCTCTGTTTTAATCCAGTTTCTTGTTATATCATAGTGGATTAGTATATTCAATTTCAATTTCTAATTCTATTTTCCAAATTCATCTTAGATAATGCTGTCATAATATTGCCATAAAAATTGGCTTTGATCATGTCACTGCTCTCCATTGAAGTGGCTCTTCTGTGCCAAGTTTAAACTCCTGCCAGCATAGCATGACTCTAATGTCTTTTAAAATCTATTACTACCTTAGCATAAATTCCAAGTTTCCAGTTTAGTTTCTTTGTTTTCTCCTGAGTTGTGCAACTTCCTCCCTTGAACACTTTACCTTTATTCACTATCCACAGATGTGGAAAACTGTGGAATTCTTGTCCCAGTCATCATATTTTTATAAATAATAATCTTTCTTTGAAAGAAAGTTAAAAGCTTCTTCACTAGGAATTCTTTTCTGATTCTGGCTCATGTAAATTCTTTTAGTTGCCTCTGCAATTATTTTGATGTTGGTTTTGTTTAATTTATTTTTTCCTACTCCCATTTTCTCTTTGTTTTTCTTTTTCTCTGTATGCAAAATCTTAAAGAATAAAAATGAGGCCAGAACCTTTTATTCTATGAAAAACATAGTTTTTGCAAATCTGCTTTTTCACAATTACAAAATGCCTAACATACAGCATTTAAAATATAGTATAAAAATGAGTAAAATGAGTAGTTTTGATGGGAGGGAAGAGGTATAAAAAAGGGCAATATGCACAATGACAACTTGTTACAAAAATCAAGAGAATATATGAGATGCTGTCTTCAGCATCTAAAAAAAATGCCAATCACTTGGTTTTCACCTACTTGATTAACCATTGTGCTCAGGAAATCCTCAAAAACTCATGAAGTCACTTTCACTAAAGTACAAGAAAATAAACTCCAGAAGCACAGGTTGATGCTTATATAACTGATATATGTAGATATAAACATGTATCTTTTTAAAGCTATTATGTTCACTATATTTGTTTTCAAATTCTCTTTGCACAAAGTAGCACATAAATAAAATGATTATTTAAAGTGTACTGTTTAGACAACATTTTGATATACTTTATTCATCCATTTCTAATCTTTTTTTTTTTTTGAGGGGGGCCACACCCGTTTGACGCTCAGGGGTTACTCCTAGCTATGCACTCAGAAATCACCCCTGGGTTGGGGGGACCATTTGGGACGCCAGGGGATCGAACCACTGTTCGTCCTATGCTAGCTCTGGCAAGGCAGACACCTTACCTCTAGCGCCACCTTCCCGGCCCCATCCATTTCTAATCTTTGATAAAAACAGTATTTTGCTTTATTTTAGATTGAGTAAAAAGAATCACAGAAATTTTATAACTACAAATATCAGTGTACTTAAAGTATCAGTGTATATAATGAGGAAAATATTAGACTGCACCAAAGAGTCCATTATTATATTTGGATGATTTCTTTATGCATTAAGAACTTCAATATTGGGGCCGGAGAAAGACCACAGTGGTAGAGCTGTTGCCTTGCAGGCAGCTGATCTAGGACGAATGGCTTTCCATATGATCCCCCAAACAAAGAGCAATTTCTTAACTCATAGCCAGGAGTAACCTTTCAGTGTCACTGAGTGTTGCCCCAAAACAAACAAACAAAAAGAACTTCAATCTTGTTTGTTTTAAAATGTTTATTGATAAATTTTAGTTACCAGGAGAAAAGGTGTTTTGATAAATGTATTGCTACTTTTTTCTTAAAGAAGTGAAAGAAATTCAGAAAAAAATAATTAAGGTTTTTTTTTTAATAATAAGAAGAAATAAAGAAGCAAGGTGTCACTGAGAAATAGAAAACTTAGGGGAATGCTGCAGACGTCTTGTGTCCCTAAGCAAAACCTTAGTGGGGTCAGAAAATCTACACGAAAGGTCCTACACGAAAGAAAGCGGGTTCACGAGGCAGATGATTATTAAATACGAAATAATTGAGACTACACAAAATGCATTTATGGGGACCTACGTCTATGAGACGAAAGACAAATTTTACTTTTCAGCTGATGATACTTTAAGCACAACTCTGGTATGCAAGGTGTATTCAGGGAAAACAAAGGGCAGAGGATCGTTAGGAGGAACAACACAATGGTACTGGACCCTAGAATCTACATATCAAATAACTACCCAATGTAGGTGAGAAATAGCCCTGCTAGAGGTAAGGCAAAAACATAAGCTGGAGATGTTTTTTGGGTTAGCAAAAAACAGGTTTTTCAAGAAACAGGAGGAGAGAAGCCGGTTCTGGAAGAAATGTATTTGCAGTGGCCTTAAGATGGATTTTTGGGGGGATGGAAATAATTGTTTACCATCCTGGAGCTAGATTCAGAAAAACAAGTTGCTGGTGCCAGGCTATACTCGATCTAAGAGTTACAAATAAACTAGCCAGCAGGGAGCTTTTGGCGGGCTTTCTTTGGTACTAAAATTTCTTTGTGACTGCAGGATAGCTAAGGCCGAATTACTATAGTAGAAAAGGAGACAAAAATCAAAATAGAAGGAAAAGAGAAATATGTCACAGCCATGTCAGAAATATAGCCAGTAATCCACGCAAGGGTCAATGATTGACTTCTCCAACTGGCCTTCTGGAAGATATTTCTTGGGAGGAAAATTAGGCAGGGCACCAGGAAAGCCAAAAGCCACGTCTGCTGCATGCCTCTACAGAGGAATAGAAAGACAGATTTCTAGTATGACAAACTTATAGTTGATATTTTTATATTAATCTACCATATGTTTTCCTACCATCTGTTTCTTGGTCCATTTGAATTTATAAAATAGCAATGCTTTGTTAATTAATAAAATTTGTGCAGAAGAGATAAGTGTAACATTCACTTAGTCGAGATTGTACTTAACTATGAGTAATAATTCTCCAGTTTCTGCTCATAATGCTCATGACTACAAAATTGGTGACTTGCACCTGTGAACAGAAATTCCACAATCATTGCTGCATCTTTTGCTCTTTGTAAATTTTTCTCTTTTATCCCCATAAATTTATATTTGTAGCAAAATTCATTATTCTTAGAAGTCATTAAGATTAGTCAACTTGTAGATTAATATATATCATGTTTTTTGAAAATTTTTATCAAGGAGAATTAAAATTCCTTTTACCAAATTATTTTCTATTTTCCTCCCATGAAAACAATGAAAATTTAATGCTGCAGGGATATGGTATATCATTATATACATAGTTATGCAAGAATATTTTTTATTTCCTCTTAAAAATTAGCCTCTTGCTAGTAATGGGGTAAAACCGACCACATTAAAAATATGAGTTTTGAGCCTGGAGAGATAGCACAGCAGCATTTACCTTGCAAGCAGCCGATCCAGGACCAAAGGTGGTTGGTTCGAATCCCGGTGTCCCATGTGGTCCCCTGTGCCTGCCAGGAGCTATTTCTGAGCAGACAGCCAGGAGTAACCCCTGAGCACCGCTGGGTGTGGCCCAAAAACCAAAAAAAAAAAAAAAAAAGAGTTTTTTGATATCTGATAGTTTTTGCTTCTTTCTTATATCACACAGTTTTTGATATTTATACTTTATATGCCTTGTATTTCTTTTTTTTGAGTCTCTTATGAAGCTTGATTTTTCTAGTTTCTCCTTGATATGTGCACAAAAAAATCCAGTCATAGTGCCAAATTTTAATTTGCTCTATATTATGCTCAACTTTACTACTCCAGCCTTGAATTGCAATTCTCATTTGAATTTTAAGTCTAGATCTTCAGTTGGTTTTTTGCTTAAGTGTTCACTTTTTATAACAAAATGTCCACATTTGAAAAAGCTTTTTTCTTAAGGAGTGAAATTCAGTGAAAAATGACCATGAGGTCTGGCCTGAGTGTGTTTTTACCGGTTACTCTACTAGCTGGAAGTAATTTCAAAATGGTTGAAAGTATTTTAACTTGTTCACTGAGTATAATAAAATATTGTATATTCCATATAAATGCTTTGTAAATACCCATTTTTCCTCTCCAATCTGTTTTGCATTGCCTCAGTTCAATTATTTTAAAACTATTTTGAAAAATTTTCTCAAGTAGTTTTATATTACTAACCAATTTCTATTCTTTTTATTCTATGATTTAGAAATATAAGTTGTTTTCTAATAATAAAATACTTTTTCCTGGAGCGTTTGGAAGAGACTAAAAATTCAGTCACAAGTCTCTCTCCAGTTTTCTTTTTGGGGGCCACACCTTATTGTCCTTAGTGTTTACTCAGTGCTCAGTGGTGGTCAGTAGGAGTAGAAAGAAATCTGGGCATAAACATGTGTAATTTTGATGATATAAAATTACAGTCAATAATGTTAAAATTGAACTGGCAGAGGGCAAAGGAAAAACTGGTGATTTCAAAGTAAACTGACTCCATACTTCTACTAGCAGAGTTAAAGTGGGAGCTTCCCACTTTTGGGGGGTGTGTATCATGAGAAATGACATATGGTCTTTAACTAATTTTTGGCACAGTGCTCCTGGAACTATTTAGAATTTTCTACGTGATATAAGTTATTAAACTATTTTTATGTCCTTAACAACCTCTTAATACACTTAAATTATTTTCATTGAGTCAAATTTGGAAAGGAACTAACATGAATGATGGCTGTTACAGGAGAACTGAATATGTGATTCAATTCTAATACCACCTGCACAACTTACTGGAAGGGAAGTAAGATTGGAGTTTTAAACATGATCTATAGTCAATGATTTAGTCTGTAATACCTATGTAATGAAACCTACATAAACACAAGCTTTGGAATAATTCTAGGTTGGTGAAAATAGAGTTACTGGGAGCTTGTATGGAAGAATAATAATCTTTCCCTTATTTTTACTGTATGTATCTCTTTCATATGACTATGGATGAGTGATAGTGTTTTATAATTAGTATGTATATGGCAAGTAAAGTTTCCTTGAGTTACATAAGATGCATTATATATTAATTGAACCCAAGTAGTTAGTTGGAAATTTCCATCTAAAGCAAGTTCGTAGAAGCATAATCTGGTCTTGCAATTGGCATCTGAAGTGTGTGTGTGTGTGTGTGTGTGTGTGTGTGTGTGTGTGTGATCTTGTAGAATTAAGACATTATAAACCCATGGAATTGGATGCTACCTACAAGACTACAAGTAGATAATGCAAAATATGATAATAGTTAAAATGAAAGACATTAACATTACAAATTGTTCATTTGTTCAAATGGTGATCTGTAAAATCACCCCATGCACTGTATCTCCAACCCCAGGTGAACAAATCTGAAGCAGGGTAACACAAGAAACAATCCAAACCAGGGTGAAACACGTGTAGTCTGGCAATTTTCTACCTCATATCTAGAGCCAGCTGCCTGCCAGAACTGTTGTTTTTATTAAGTGCAGAGATTACCTCTGGGTAGGGAAGTAAATGACAGAATAAGAATAGATAAGCTCAGGCTATCCTGAGCAGGTCCTATCCAGATTTACACATCTGTTTTGGGGTAAAACCAAGTTGTAAACAAACAGATACAAAGGAACTATGGATGATCTTTGTTTTTGGGTAAAATAAGATGTAATCTAATAGTGATCGATTTCACATTAACAAAGTATAGGAGTCAATCCTTGTACTTACTGAAAATCCACTCCTCAATAAAGCCCATTTCATTATTAGCAATGGCCAAAGAGAAGCCCTAATTAACTGGGTTATTTATTGTGATGTTTCTAAATACTCTTAAGATTTCATGAGACCATAGGAAAAAAAAACTATGCATGGTCTCTATTCTTGTATCTGTCAATTATCTCCAGAAGTCACTATGGTAATGTTCTTGCCTTTTATCTCATGCCATCTTCTACATTCTTTCAATACTTAAAAATAATTTTTTTCTAGTCACTGTGCATTACAATTTTACTATACTTTTTTTTGGGGGGGTGGTTTTCAGGCCACACCTGTTTGATGCTCAGGGGTTACTCCTGGCTAAGCGCTCAGAAATTGCCCCTGGTTTGGGGGGACCATATGGGACCCTGGGGGATTGAACTGCAGTCCTCCTTGGCTAATACTTGCAAGGCAAACACCTTACCTCTAGCGCCACCTTGCCTGCCCCAATTTTACTATACTTTAATGGTAGCATTTTATACATAAAACATTCCAACACCACTCCCTCAGCAGATTGTCATTTCACCACTGTCCCAAAATCAAACCTCAGTAACCAAACTTCCCACAGCATTCACTCTGCCCCTCCTTAGTAAACTCTGTTCTAGAGACCAATTATTATATTATGTTGTTTTAGGTCATCTTTTAATATTACATTTTTAAAAGTTTTAAACACTGTGGTTTACAGAGTCGCTCATAATACAGTTAATTTCTAGCATCCAATATTCCAACACATCACGAGTATAAAATTCCCTTACCATTGTCCTCAGTTTCCCAACCTCCCAAAGCCTGCTTCTTGGGATATATGAATACTTTACTTAACATTTCTTTTCTTCTTTTTTTTTTCTTTTTCTTTTTCTTATTTTTTTGCTCAGGGATTATTCCTGGCTATGCACTCAGAAATCACTCCTAGCTTGGGGGACCATATGGGATATAGGGACTCAAACTCAGGTCCGTTCTAGGTCAGCCATGTGCAAGGCAAATGTCCTACCACTGTGCTATTGCTCTGCCCTCTTATGTAACCTGTGTTGGTCGAGCTAGATGGTAATAAAATTATCATTTTACAAAAGAAAATTTGTGAAAATGTTTATACTTCACAATGTGGCCATTATGCCATTCTCTGAAGGTTTACTATGCTGTTATTGCAAGTTAAGAAGGCTATTACAGAGGGGACCACATATTCTAGTAGCACTGGGGGTGAGGGAAGAGGATATGGAAGGTAGGACAAAAAAGGAGGAGTAGGGAAGACAAACCGGTGATGGGAATCCCCCCTGATTTTATGTAAATATGTACCTAAAATATTATTGTCAACAATATGTAAGCCACTATGATCAAAATAAAAATTATATTAAAAAATTAAAAATAAATAAATAAAATATACATTTTTATGATAAAAAAAAACAAGAAGGCTATTATTGGCTTTGTTTGTTAGGCTTATGTGGTTTTTAGATGTAAAAATTTCACATCTAATTTGTAGTACTACTGGGAAGTTATGGAAGCGTAACTGTATATGGTCTGCAACTTACCATACAGTCCAGAATTTTGAGGATCTGTGAAGCTGAGCTAATGCTTTCATATGGTGACAGCAGTGGTTCATAAATATGACTTCTGGGACTTGTATAATATAGAGACATGCAGAAAAGCAGCCTGCCCTGACTCCAAAAAGTCCTGGAGATGTTAGCCACAAAACCAGAATACCTGAAATTTTTTGGCAATTGAGAATATCTGCAGAGATTAGTGGAGAAGTGGTGAAGCCTGGCCATTGGCATGGCAGTAGTTGTAAGTTGGATCTGTATGTGCAACTGTCAGGGCTGCAGCAGTGTGCAGGACTTGCCCCATCTTCCTCCCAAAGGACCCTTGTGAGATCAGTTGTGACACTGGTATATCCATGAGTTTTTGCTGCTAGTTTTGCCTCTCTGTTGAGAGTTTAATGAGTCTATGGCACTGGCCCGATGGGCACACATGGCAGTAGACTGGATGGATATGGTCATGAGTACTTCTAAAACTTCAGAGGCATGGGAGTGATGTAGTTGAGATGGCAATCCAACCTGGCTCTAGACTTGCTGTGGGTCATTTGCTAATCCTATAACTAGGTTTCTTTATATCCCACACAAGACAAAGATCATTATATGTACATACTTGGTTGATTTCACCTTGCTGAGAGAAATCAAGCAGGTATATAGGCACATAATGTCCTCTGCATGATTTCATCTCTTCTTATAGCTGAGTATTATATTGTTATACCATAGTTTGTTTTCAAATTGTCTATTCTTGGAAATTTATGTTTTTCTAGGTTTGCTATTGTAGATAATGATGCAATGAGCATATAAATGTATGAGCATAAATGTCTTATTGAATAAAAGTTTTCAGATAGAGGCACAGAAGCTAGAGTGAGAGTAATATGGAAGCTCAAATTTTAGATTTTTTAGATATGATAATATTGTTTTCTAAAAATATTGATCTAGCTGACATTCTTATAAGCAGTGGATTAAGGCTCCTATTAATTTCATCCAAATCACATCAACACTGGTTGTTTTCATTCTTTTCAACTTGTACTAGTCTCTTTGGTATGGAGTGATGTCTTATTGTTTTGACTTACAGTTTCCTAATAATCAATGATGCGGAGCAATTTTTATATAACTTCTGGTCATCTGATTGTTTTCTGTAAGGAAGTTTCTGTTCACCCTTTTACCCAGGTCTTTATGGGATTATTAATATATTTGGCTCAGTTTTACCATATCTAAGGTATTAGTGCCTTTCAATATTTTAAATACTCCTCTATATTGTGTCCTCAGGAACAAATCTATGTGCCTAACCCATTATTTGAATGCACCCTTATCTTGTTCTAACAGAACAACTTTCCCTTAGGGCACATTTCCTTTCAAACAGCTTATGTCCTATTCTGAGAGGGAAAAAAAACTTCCTGCTTCTTATTGTTATTTCTAGATTCTTGTTTCTTCCACTTTCCTAGGGTTGCTAAAGCTGACTTTCTTATTTCTACCATTTTATTCTTGCTCTAGTAATATACCAGTACCTGGGTCACTATGCTCCTTTCATGAAGCCTAAAGGTGCTGGAGTCCTGAAACACTTTAAAACAACCTTCTGTTATATTCCTTGATGATTTTAAAATTCTAATTCCCTGGTCTAATAGGAAATTGGTCTTTTCATTCCACTCAATTTTTTAAGCCTTAAATTTTTATTATTAAGATATAATATTGACTTCCTCTGAGAGTTACTGTAAGAATTAAGTCATGTTGAAAATTATACTGAATAAAGACTCTTTGAAGTTGAATCTAAGTGATATAAATTAATATTTCCAGTTGTCCCTATGTAACTTGGAAACTATGTCTTAAGTGTAACTTTACCTGATGTTTAAAATGATTAAAAATGAGACTGCTTTTGTTGTAATCTGGGAATGTGGTAAGAATGGGTATTCTTTTTTTTTTAATGAAAATCAAAATGAAGGTTTTTTTTTTTAAATGAAAATCAAAATGAAGGTTTTTTTTTTGAAATGAAAATCAAAATGAAGGTTTTTTTTTAAATTTTATTTAAACACCTTGATTACATACATGATTGTATTTGGGTTTCAGTCATGTAAAGAACACCACCCATCACCAGTGCAACATTCCCATCACCAATGTCCCAAGTCTTCCTCCTCCCCAACCGACCCCTGCCTGTAGTCTAAACAGGCTCTCCATTTCCCTCATACATTCTCATTATTAGGACAGTTCAAAATGTAGTTATTTCTCTAACTAAACTCATCACTCTTTGTGGTGAGCTTCCTGAGATGAGCTGGAACTTCCAGCTCTTTTCTTTTGTGTCTGAAAATTATTATTTCAAGAATGTCTTTCATTTTTTTTAAAACCCATAGATGAGGGAGACCATTCTGCATTTCTCTCTCTCTCTCTCTCTCTCTCTCTAATTTACTTCACTCAGCATAATAGATTCTGTGTACATCCATGTATAGGAAAATGTCATGACTTCATCTCTCCTGACAGCTGCATAATATTCCATTGTGTATATGTACCACAGTTTCTTTAGCCATTCATCTGTTGAAGGGCATCTTGGTTGTTTCCATAGTCTTGCTATGGTAAATAGTGCTGCAATGAATATAATTGTAAGGAAGGGGTTTTTATATTGTATTTTTGTGTTCCTAGGGTATATTCCTAGGAGTGGTATAGTTGGATCGTATGGGAGCTCGATTTCCAGTTTTTGGAGGAATCTCCAAATCACTTTCCATAAAGGTTGAACTAGACGGCATTCCCACCAGCAGTGGATAAGAGTTCCTTTCTCTCCACATCCCCGCCAACACTGTTTATTCTTATTCTTTGTGATGTGTGCCATTCTCTGTGTTGTGAGGTGGTATCAAAATGGTTTTTTTTTAAATGAAAATCAAAATGAAGGTTTTTATTTTTGAAATGAAAAAGGAAAGGGTATTCTTTTGGGGGCAACCAGATCCTTGGATCTGGCTTGAATGTTCCAGTCTAGAATTTCTAGGACTCAGTCTAAAACAATATGCTAACATTTGATTATTACCATTTTATACTGGACTGACCTATATAGACCTATATATTAATTGAAATAAATTGCCTTTTAGTGAGAAAAATTAAGTACTATTTCTTGGCTAGTGTGGATAGTTAAAATGTGAAATATGGGTCCGGAGAGATAGCACAGCTGCGTTTGCCTTGCAAGCAGCCGATCCAGGAACAAAGGTGATTGGTTCAAATCCCAGTGTCCCATATGGTCCCCTGTGCCTGCCAGGAGCTATTTCTGAGCAGACACCCTGAGCACAACCGGGTGTGACCCAAAAACAAAAAAAAAGTGAAATATGACAATATACGATATCATTTTTTATTTTGAAAAACATTTAAATTTTATTTTTATAAACTCTAAATAATCTTTAGAGATCAACAATTGGAAAACTGTTTCCTTAAAAGATTATATTTTATTTTGTTGAGTAATTATATCATATACTATTTTTTCAAGGCCAAATTTATAATAGTTGCTCTTAACTTTCTTTTTTCTTTCTTTTTTTTAAATTTTTTTATTTTGAATTATGAGAACAAAAGATGCAAAGAAAGAGGACAAGGTAAAGTTGCAGTGGAAGGACAATCACCCATAACATAATTCTCAGAAGAAGTCCCTTTGCTGATATCTTAACTTTGAACTTTCAGCCAAAGAATGTTAAGATAAATAAAACAGAATCCATGTGCAATTACTTTGTCCCTCAAGTCCCCAGATTGTAGCACATTATAATATTTCTTAACAGCACACAAGGCAATCTAAAGCCATCAAACTTACGTAACTCCTTAAACATTAGAGGCATAGTATTTTTTACATTTCCATGTACATGCATATTAGCTTAAGTTAACCTCAAAATTTAAGTGGGTGCGTTTTAAGGATTAGAGTCAAAGGAGCACAGTAAAAACGGTGTTAGAGTGGCAATTGTTGTTTGCATAGGCCCACCAAAATATGAGAGGCATGGAAAGGAATAACCTTGGCCTAAATACAAAGAGATCCTACCCCTGAAGTTTCCTGGCATAAGACCAGCTCTAGGCTTCAGGCAAGTTATCGTCCGATCCAAGACATTGTCCGTAGTGCCAACACACTTCTCATACAGTCTCTGTTGTTGGTATCATGTTTCGTATTAAAGATTCTGGAATCTGAATATCCTACATTGAAGTCATGATGTGGAGTGTCTTCTTGTTTCACCTCACCATGAAAGGGCAATGCAGGAAGCCCTTTCCTGTAAGCAGGTTGTTGTTGTTAAGTCTTCTCAGTGTTAAGGGAAGTCTCTTTTGAGCAGGACGATGTCTGAGCAGTGGTAGGGTCTTCCGTGGTAGAGGATTGCTTCCAGGTGATGTTATAGACAAACCTCACAATTAAGGGGCAATACAGCAAGCTCTGTCCAGTAAGCAGGTCATTGTTCTTGTTGTCTTCTCAGTGTTAAGGGGTGTCTCTTTTGAGTAGATAGATGCCAGAGCAGCTGTAGGGTCTTCCCTGGTACAGGAATGCCTCCAGGTGATGTTATATACAACCTTGGATGTTTTGTAAATGTCTTCTGTAGATCAGGGTGAATGGAGAATGCCCATTCTTCTGGGGCCTGTGCCAGGTCTTTATGTCAATGTTCAGGGCGTAAGGTCTTATTGCACTACAAGATTTGTGTGTTCCCATCTCTATTAGATAAGAACTTATTGATATGAATAGTATTTTCCCATTTTAGTGTGCCTAAGCAAACAAGAAATAAAGCCACGTTGTGCTATCAGATATATGGGGGCGTAAGAACATTTCAACAGTACCCATGACTTGGTTCAAACATAAATATTAAACTGAGGGATTCTTTCACACCAAATTCCATATTGAGCAGTTCACAAAGAGAAGATAAAAACATGGGGGGGGATGGTCACTGTATAAGAAAATATTCGGCAAAAGTTTATAGCCGTCAAAGAAAACATCCATAAAATGTTGAAAAGATATAAGTGTTTTTTTATGCCTTTGGAAATAGTTGGGTGGGTGTTAACTCCAGGGCACCACTTTGGTCTGTGACTTAGGACTCTACAGTACTTAAGTTAGAAAGAGTAAATGAGGAGTAATGATGATAGGAGTTAAAGAAGTTAAAGAGAAATATGATCTTATGAAGGGGTATGCAAAAGGGCAGAGTACAAAATGGACATTCTGCATACATAAAAACATAATTCAATGATAGTGAGTACTATTAATGTTTCTTGTTTTCTTGTTTTCTCCTGGAGATCTGGAGCAAGGCGGTAGAGGGGTGCTGGGGTTACCCAAGTCCCGCACCTCCACTAGGCCTGATCAAGAAGGCCTCTGGCATGGTGGGGGCCTGCCAAACCTCCTCCTGCTAGACTCCCGGCTCCCAGGAAGGAGAGATCCTTCAAGAAGCTGGGAGGCCAGAAGTTCAGAGCCCCCCCCAACCCCCCCTAAGGAGCTGAATGGATAATGGGGGAAGGCCTAGGGTACCTTCAAGCTCCACCAAGGGGCCCAACTCACCGGCTTGCCCAGGCATGTGGCCCGGGGAAGCCCTGGAGATCTGGAGCAAGGTGGTAGAGGGGTGCTGGGGTTACCCAAGTCCCACACCCCCCACTAGGCCTGGTCAAGAAGGCCTCCGGCATGGTGGGGGCCTGCCAAACCTCCTCCTGCTAGATTCCAGGCTCCCAGGAAGGAGAGGACTTTCTTTTTTCTTTATGTCACTTACTTGGATTCTTAATTTTAATGGCGTGTATTATTTTATATATAGCTTCAAATTTTTTTGACAATAGAAAAAATTACTTTTTTTTGTTGCTTTTGTTGTTTAACTTTGGTGGTGTTTAGGTGTGCTTAGAAATCATCCCAGGTAGTCTCAGTGATTATTCTTGTGAAGCAGGGTGTCAAAGTGCAAGGCAAGCACTTCAACTCCTGTAATATCTATTTGATCCTTGGAAAGCTCATGGTTTTAAGCTAACATAGTCTAAATAATAATGTGTATTATAATTTGTAATTAATTGAGAAATAACCACAATTTCATTTCATTGCATATTTATGTTTCAAATCATTTACACATTTAAAATTCTAACTGGTGATGTATAGCTTAATTTCTTTTTTCACAAAAGCTTCCCCCTACCTCATATTGGTCCAGGGAATCAGTGGCCCAATAATCTATTCTTGGTATAACAGAATCTTCATGTCTTTGTATAAAGGGCCTAATCTGGTGAGTTAACAAAGTGATCTCTGATGAGAAGAGAAAATAGTTACAAACTAGGTTTATTCTATTTACTTCTTTGTGTGTGTGTGTGTGTGTGTGTGTGTGTGTGTGTGTGTGTGTGTGTGTGTTTGTTTTGAGGATGCTGCTCAGGGATTACTCTTGGCTATTAGCTCAGAAATAGTTCCTGGCTTGGGGGACCATATAGGACACTGGGGGATAGAACTGTGGTCCTGCCTAGGTCACTTCTGAATGATGTTTTTATTTTACTTAAAGTGTAATAAATAAGTTCTAAATTGCTAAGGGGGTTAAAGAGTAAATGTTAACCTTTAATCACCAGAAACAAAATCCCAAAGTTTTTTTTTTATCAAATCCCAAAGTTTTTTTTATCAGTAGAGCATATAAAAATACTTCTTAATGATAAAACTATAGCATATGTACAATTAGAAGTAGTAATAAATAATATATTTAATACTTAAAATAAAATGTTTTAAATAAAATATTTATAGAATCTACTGAAAGATTTGTTTAAAATGAGATTTTAGCAGATGTGATATATAGCAGATAACATAAAATTTAATCAAAGATTGTCATCTACTCATTACTTTACACTTTCTACCTATTTCCTTCTCAAAATAACATTTGTAGTCAAACAGGTAAATTTGTTTTTTTAAAGGATTTACATTTAATTTTTCATCTCTAATACAATAGAAAATGGAAAAATTAAATTTAAGAAATAACAATAGGCTTCTGGAAGAAAATTTTAACATCTGAAAAAAGATTAAACCATACAAATTGACATTAGCAATGGATTGTAGTTAAGCAACAGTGAGTAACATCAGAAATATAATAAACTTAATTCTTGTGTTAATAAAAATCTTATTTTACATTAAAGAAGAGGACAGGGGAGAAAACTTGACCTTTTGTATTTATGTGAGTAAATGGATATTTGGCATATTTCCAAAAAGACTTTAGCTGGAAGAAAATAACTACAAAGAGGCTTATGTTTAAATATCATGGTTGTGACATAAACTGACAAATTCCAGGCTATTCAGCCTGTCACTCTCTTTACTAAAGAAAACAAAGCAAAGACCTGTGGAAAGGGTGGCATATCCATCTGAACACATAATTTTCTGGCTTTTGTCACTATGTCGCACATTGTATTTCTTTTAAAATTTGCCAAACACTCATATAATCAAAGCATATTACAAGCAGTCTAGAAAAATTAGTACGAAGACAGTGACAAATATTTTAAATGTATTTCTTTATTAATCATATTGGGAGACATGAGTCCCTTGAGTCTGGGTAGCATGTGGGCAGAAAGGTAGAAAGGGGAGCCAATGACTTCCACTTATCAACAACTATACTTACATATTTTTGAGCTTTCTTATATCAAATAAAATGTTTGGTAGATTAGTCCCACACTTATCAAACAGTAAGGGAGTGAGACACAACAGATCAGAGATTGTACAAAGAACTGAAGCATAAAGATTGGCCATTTGCTAAGTGGTTTTCTCAAAATGTACTAAAAAAAACTGGCCAAGAGCAGTGTAACATGGTTACTGCATATTAAATGATGGGAGTGCCTTTTCTGGCAATGACATCAAGTACTCTTACAGTACTTTTCAGATTTGATCATTCTAGTGTTCATTCTTTGGTTGAATACTGTGTACATGGTAAGTGCTTAATTTAATGCATACTTGAGTGAACATCACTCCTGAAATTTGACATAAAATTATTAATTACTTATCTCCCAAGTACCTTAGACAAAATACTCACAATAACGACAGCAGTCAGACATTATATAAACTTAAAGTGACTGAATCAAGCTGACTTAGGGCACTTCTTTTCTTTTTTTTTAATAATATCTTTATTTAAACACAGTGATTACAAATATGTTTGTAGTTGGGTTTTAGTCATAAAAAATACACCACCCTTCACCAGTGCAACATTCCCACCACCAATGCCCCCATCTTCTTCCTCCTCCACTCTGTTTTTGAGACAAGCATTCTATTTTTCTCACTTATTAACATTGTCATGATAGTTTTCAGTGTAGTTATTTCTCTGACTGCACTCAACACTCTTTGTGATAAGCTTCATATAGTGGGTTGGTCCTTCTAACCCTCATCTCTATTGCCTCTGGGCATTATGACAATAATGACTTATTTTTCTTAAAACCCATAGATGAGTGAGCCTCTTCAGTGTCTTTCTTTCACTCAGCATAATAGTTTCCATGTCCATCCATGTATAGGAAAATTCATGATTTCATCTCTCCTGATAGTTGCATAATATTACATTGTGTATACATACAACAATTTCTTTTTCTTTTTCTATTTTTTTTTTTTTGGTTTTTGGGTCACATCTAGCAGCACACAGGGGTTACTCCTGGCTCTACACTCAGAAATCGCTCCTGGCAGGCTCGGGGTACCATATGGGATGCCAGGATTCGAACCACCATACTTCTGCATGCAAGGCAAATGCCCTGCCTCCATGCTATTTCTCTGGCCCCATACAACAGTTTCTTTAACCATTCATCTGTTGAATGGTATCTTGGTTGTTTCAAGATTCTGGCTATTATAAATAGCGCTGTAATGAATATAAGTTTGAGGAAGACATTTTTGTATTGCTTTCTTTGTGTTCCTATGGTATGTCCCTAGGAGTGGTATAGCTGGATCATATGGGAGCTCAATTTCTAGTTTTTTTCCATAAATTTCTAGTTGTTTTTCATAAAGGCTGGACTAGAGGGCAGCATTAGTGAATGAGAATTCTTTTCTCTCCACATCCCCTCCAGCATTGATTGTTCTTGTTTTTTGTGATGTGTGCCAGTCTCTGGAGTGAGATGGTACCTCATAGTTGTTTTGATTTGCATCTCCCTGACAATTAGTGATGTGGAGCATCTTTTCATGTGCTTTTTTGCCATTTGCATTTCTTCTTTAACAAAGTGTCTGTTCATTTCTTCTCCCTATTTTTTTGATGGGATTAGATTTTTTTTCTTGTTAAGTTCTGTCAGTACTTTGTATAAATCCTAAATTTTAGCCTTTTGTCTGATATGTGAATAGTTTCTCCCATTCTGTGGGTGGCCTTTCTATTTTAGTCACTATTTTCTTTGAGGTGCAGAAGCTTCCCAGCTTAATATAGTCCCATCTGTTTAACCTGTGCTTCTACTTGTTTGGAGAGTGATGTTTCCTCCTTGAAGATACCTTTAGTCTTAATGTCATGGAGTGTCTTACCTACATGTGTTCTATATACCTTACTGTTTTGAGTCTGATATTAAGGTATTTAAAGGGCACTTTTTTTTTTTTTGGCTTTTGGGTCACACCCGGCAGCGCTCAGGGGCGGCTACTGACTCTATGCTCAGAAATCGACCCGGCAAGCTCAGAGGACCATATGGGATGCCTAGATTCTAACCACTGTCGTTCTGCATGTAAGGCAAACGCCTTACCTCCATGCTCTCTCTCCAGCCCTAGCACTTCTTTTCTTTTCTTTTTCTTTTTGGTTTTTGGGCCACACCCATTGATGCTCAGGGATTCCTCCTGGGTATGCACTCAGAAATAGCTCCTGGCTTGGGAAACCATATGGAACACGGCGGATGGAACCGCGATCTGTCCTAGGCTAGCTCTTGTAAGGCAGACTCCTTATCTCTAGTGCCACCGCTCCGGCAATTATTTTCTTATGCTTCTGTAAAATATCTGTAATGAAGACCAACTTTAGGTTTTTAAATGATAATATTATTTTCTTTTTCTTTTTAAAAAAATATATTTTGGGTTTTACTTTACTATTTTCCCTTTCTTTGTTTTTCCATGCACTGGCAAAACTGACTGGCAGATTCAGGCTTACATTTAACTAACCCAGCACAAAAAGATGACTTCTTTTTAGAAAATTTCAGCAAAAAGATTTGCTCTGCTCAATCTTAGATTTATGCACAACTTAATCAGTCACCATGGTACAAGATAGAAGAGCTTATCACCTAAGCAACGGAGTAGTGTTTGAAAGAATGGAGAACCAAATTAGACCCAAATAAACAGCAAGTGGAGAGTGAGAAGACATGGCTCACTTTTGGAAACCACCACTAGAATGATCCAACATTGTCATTCCCAATACCAATCACATTTTATTGATGTGGTGTCTTAACCATTTAGGGAAAAGATTTTATCTGCCCGGTTACGTTATACCTCCTATGGTCTTTACTCCTTTATATGAATTTCACCATAAAAGCTTTTGATTTACACAATTCTATAGATCATTTTCACAGAGATACAAAAATGGGTCATGCTTATGAAAATCCTCTAAAGATTCAGACTCTGTTCTTGCTATATTTGACTTTTTAACATTATAAAGCTATTAAACAAATTACTGTGTAACTAGATCAACTATTCCATAGGATATACAACCTATTATTCTTTCACATACTTAATAGATTGTTGTATAAATCTCCAAAGAGTAAACAGTTAGAAACAGAAACAGACTGAGCCCAATGAGGGGAAAGTAATCCCATAGTTAGTAAAATGTTGAAAATTTAACATCAACAATTATTAATCGTAACAGGATTAAATTGCAAGAGATAAATGAGACCACCTGGTATTTGTTCTTCTCAATTCACTTAACATACCCCTCAGTTCTACCCAAGTTGCAGCAAGCTGCATGATTTTATAATTTCTTGCAGCTGTATAGTATTCCTTTGTGTCAATATATCACACTTTTATTATTAGTCATCTGTCATTAAACACCTGGGTTGGTTCGGTAGTTTAGCTATTGAGCTAAGTACTACAATAAATAATGGATTTATTTTAATAATAAATACACTCATATGTAATTTTATCATTTCTGATAAACATGAATTTCTCTTTGAAGACAAGTTGAATGTATCTTAAATTTCTGTACTAGATTTTCACTCCTTTTCCAATGGCAGTAAAAGCAACAATTTATTAATAATTAAAGCAATTTTGAGGAACACAATAGCAATTATAATTATCAAACATGTTAAAGCTACATGTATATTAAGTTCTTAATATATTTGAATGCAGTTGGACATTTTCGATTCAAGTATCACCGCTACTAGTAATTCAGTGTATCACTGCTACTAGTAATTGGAAATTATTACATTTACCACAAGATGGCGCTAGTATTGTTTCAGAAATTAGGTGAGTTCTGTCAAGCATTCCCCTTCATTTTCCACTAAGTAGAATTTGCTTCTACATATGTCAGAGATTCTAGAACAACTTTCATTGGTTTACTGTAATTCCATTAACTAAAATATATTTCTATTATTTTCTATAAGCAAATGCATAGGCTTATTGTTGCCTTTTAAAGCCGAGATTTACACTAGATAAACTTCATTACAGTGCCACATCCACAACTGAGTGCCAATATTCCCACTGTTGTGCTTGAATCTCCACTGATCGTGCTTGAATCTCCACTGATCCACCCCTCCTGTCACCCTACACATTTGGCAGACTTTTTGTATGGACATAATCTCAAAGTTGGTTTTCAGTGACTATTGTGTGAAAGATGTTTTAGATGACTTTTAGACCAAATACTAGTGTAGAATTCTCTTAGAAGCTTTGGGAATATTTTCTTTTATTATAATTACTCCCAACTATGCAAATATGCTGCTGGAAGCTGGATTTGGGTGGTGCTGACTACTCTGAAATCACAGGATTCCAGGGCAACCCCCAGTCCTGCTCAAAGGGCCATGCGGTACTGGGGATCAAGCTCTGGACTTCACATATCTTTACTACTGCTTGCTGGAAATGCTTTAAGAGAACCACTCACATTCTATGATACTATTTAGAAGCATTCTTTGATATTTCATTATAGTTTGAAAGTCATAATCATGTCAGTCAATGCTGATGATATATATACATATATGAGAATTTAGGATGTACATTAAAGAGCATACTGGAGAAATATTGCTGCCTTCCAGGACCTACAATTACTGAATTGCTTGCTGTATGTCCACATTCTATTCCTGTTGACTAATAGAAATCTTCAGAAAAGTTAACTCTAGAAACTGGTACCTGCACCAGAAAAGAATATCTGCAATTGTTTAAGCTCATGTAATTTGAGAAAGGACACAAGTTTTTCAGAAGACATTTAACAAATAAGGAAACTTGCTTACAGAGAATAAAGAGATGAAATGCATGCTCTTCCAAAAAGAAACTATTATTAAAAGTGATGTGTTGGGAAATTCTTGATTATTCTATGAGGGCACTGAGAAGGTAGAAGAAACAACAAGCTTTGGAAACGTCAGACTTCATTTCTCAGGTAGCAGTAGGTGAGTCCTGATATCACAATGCCCAAGAAAATCTGGTTTTGAAGAGATATGGAGCAGGTCTAGAAAGTGGAGTAAAGTTTGATGGGAAATAATCGAATAAAATATGAGTTATGGGCAAGAAGATGTCTAATTCAGTAGTGAATGTGTGCAGGCCTTAGGCACCAAGTTTAATCTGTGTTAATTCCCTATACCACAAAGTGTAATCTTTTGCACTGATATTGTGATTCCCAGAATCACAACTAATATGTAATCTCTTAGTATACCACAAACAAATATGTGCAAGCACCATATTTGTTTTGAACCCAGTATTTAAGGAATGTAAATAACAATTAATGTTTTTAAAAGTAAAACAGAACAAGACAATGTAAATGTATATTCTTAAAACATGATTTTTAAAATGATGTCTTTGCTAGTTCCAAATGAGAAGTGATTAAAAGGAAGAGTATTGCATTTATCTACTGTTGATCCTATAATTCTACAGTCTTCTCATACATACCACTATAGTGAAATACCAGTGGTATTAAGTTAAATGCTAAATCCAACTCATCAATGAGAAAAAAATTTCAAACTGAGCAAAGCGTATTATTGCTAAAAATCAAGGATCTTTTCAAAAATTTTGAGGCAATGCTAAAGAATTAAGGGACAACTTTACAAATTTGGCCAAGTTGTAATTTTATCAATGAGATAAGTGTAGCTTTGAAACATTTTTGAAAATTTGGAGCCAGAGTGATAGTACAATGGTAGGGACATCCTTTTATTTTTGGTCAACCTGGGTTCAAGCCCTACTTCCCATATGGAACACTGAGACTGCCAGGAGTTATTCCTGATTGTAGAGCCAGTAGTGGCCCAAAAACTAAAAGTTCTTGAAACTTTGAGAGAAGATACTATGACAATATATAAATATAAAAGAAAATTTGGAGCAAGAGAAATATTACAATAGAGTAGGGACATGCTTTGCATGTGGCTGACTAGAGTTTAATCTTCAATATTCCATGTAGACTGAACATCTCCATAAATGATCACTGAGCACAGAATCAAGAATAAATCTTGAGAACATCTGAGCCCTTATCCTTGACAAGAAAGTAAGATGGATGTTCTGTTGATGTGTGTTCTGTTGATTTTAATATAATAAGATGTGTGTTTTGTTGATTTTAATAAGGAAAGAAATATTTTACATGGGCATATGTTTCTTTTAATTTATAATATTTATCTCCAATTATTTTATTCTATGTAAGTAGAAAGTGAGTAAACCAAACAAATGTAGGATATGTGGGCATTGAATTAATAACCTCTACTCTGGTATTGATGAATATACTGAATAACCAGATGGAATTAGATTTTGCACATATTGGAATCGGTGTGTCACATAATATAAAATAATAACTATTGGGATTGCAAAAAATGGACTAAGTACAAGATATACAGAAATCAAGATTGGGAAAATCTTATGTCCTATAATCTTGCAGATGAACTGTAATAGAAATATTCTTATAATGTGAAATAACAAAGCTTGTGTAAATTTTGAGAACTATAATAGATGTAATACAGTACAATAATATGAGTTATGACAAAATAAAATGCAAACCTCAAGTAGAGGTGAGATGTCAGCCTATAAAAACCCTAGGTGAAATATTTTATTCCATTATGCAGTTATTCTAAATACCACTTATAAGTGATATTCTGTATTTATCTATTTTCTCTGATGTACTTCATTTAATTAACATCTTCTAGTTCCATCCAATTGCTGCAAAATGCATAGGTGTATCATTTTACAACTGTGTAGTATTACATTGTAATACAGCTGTGTAGTATTTCATTGTATATATATGTACTACATCTTAAATGGGAGTCTCGAACACTCTTAGACCCAGAGAATAGCAAGGAGACAGAAAGAAATTTAGCATAGGAGAAGAAACACAAATATGGATGGATAGGGCCAGGAGCCAAGTTGCTTCAGGTGCAATGGTGGAATTAAAAAATATCTAAGCCAAAGTAAATAACAATGAAATCAAGAAGCCCAAACTTTAACAATCTTAACTTAAAATGGGCCTGTTATACTGGCAGGCTGTATACTGGCAGAGGTAGTGTTATGGCAGTCACTCTAGGAATATTGGTGAAGGGAGGTCGATGCCAGTGATGGGATTGGCCCTGACTCATTGTATATCTGAATCCAACTATGAAGGACTTTGCAAATCACAATGTTCACAATAAAATAAAAATCTTAGGTGAAGATTTAATATTTATTATTTTAAAGTGAAAAAGACTCAATGATCTTAAAAATGAAGTGAAGCAGTAAAGAGCAAAACAGAGAAATTTCATACATAAGACTTATTTGCAAGTAATGTACATGAATTCACTTAAGAGAAGCAACCAAATATTTCACGCTGCCCAAAATCAGTTGTTCAGTTACTCAAATCCTAGAATTTCAATTGATCTTAGAAGCTGATTAGGGGAAGGGTAAAAGATTAGGATTTTGAAAAACTTGCATAGCTAAAGAAAATCTATAAACATTATGAGAAAAATGTAAGGATTTTGTGCATTAATGCAAAATACAGGATTTGAAGTTTAAAATATTTAGAAGAATTAATTATAGTAAAATTTAAAATTATTGCTTAAATTGTAAGAGATTTAAATTATAGCCTTAACCAGTATAGATGATTTAATTTAGTCATTTGTTCATAGCAAAATATCAGAGCAACTTCTACCTTAGATCTGAATAAATAAGAATAGCATGCTAACACAAGATGACTTGTTTTTTTTAATATATATATATTTTATTTAATCACCTTGATTACATACATGATTGTGTTTGGGTTTCAGTCATGTAAAGAACACCCCCCATCACCAGTGCAACATTCACATCACCAATGTCCCATGTCTCCCTCCTCCCCACCCGACCCCCATCTGTACTCTAAACAGGCTCTCCATTTCCCTCATACATTCTCATTATTAGGACAGTTCAAAATGTAGTTATTTCTCTAACTAAACTCATCACTATTTGTGGTGAGCTTCCTGAGGTGAGCTGGAACTTCCAGCTCTTTTCTCTTTTGTGTCTGAAATTATTATAGCAAGAATGTCTTTCATTTTTCTTAAAACCCATAGATGAGTGAGACCATTCTGCGTTTTGCTCTCTCTCTCTGACTTATTTCACTCAGCATAATAGATTTCATGTACATCCATGTATAGGAAAATGTCATGACTTCATCTCTCCTGACAGCTGCATAATATTCCATTGTGTATATGTACCACAGTTTCTTTAGCCATTAGTCTGTTGAGGGGCATCTGGGTTGTTTCCAGAGTCTTGCTATGGTAAATAGTGCTGCAATGAATATAGGTGTAAGGAAGGGGTTTTTGTATTGTATTTTTATGTTCCTAGGGTATATTCCTAGGAGTGGTATAGCTGGATCTTATAGGAGCTCGATTTCCAGTTTTTGGAGGAATCTCCATATTGCTTTCCATAAAGGTTGAACTAGACGGCATTCCCACCAGCAGTGGATAAGAGTTCCTTTCTCTCCACATCCCCGCCAACACTGTTGATTCTCATTCATTGTGATGTGTGCCATTCTCTGTGGTGTGAGGTGGTATCTAATCATTGTTTTGATTTGCATCTCCCTGATGATTAGTGATGTGGAGCATTTTTTCATGTGTCTTTTGGCCATTTGTATTTCTTCTTTGTCAAAGTGTCTGTTCATTTCTTCTCCCCATTTTTTGATGGGGTTAGATGTTTTTTTCTTGTAAAGTTCTGTCAGTGCATTGTATATTTTGGAGATTAGCCCCTTATCTGATGGGTATTGGGTAAATAGTTTCTCCCACTCAGTGGGGGGCTCTTGTATCCTGGGCACTATTTCCTTTGAGGTGCAGAAGCTTCTCAGCTTAATATATTCCCATCTGTTAATCTCTGCTTTCACTTGCTTGGAGAGTGCAGTTTCCTCCTTGAAGATGCCTGTAGTATCAATGTGTTGGAGTGTTTTGCCTATGTGTTGTTCAATATATCTTATGGTTTTGAGTCTGATATCAAGGTCTTTAATACATTTGGATTTTACCTTCATACATGATGTTAGCTGGGGGTCTAAGTACAATTTTTTGCAAGTGGCTATCTAGTTGTGCCATCACCACTTGTTGAAGAGGCTTTCCCTGCTCCATTTAGGATTTCCTGCTCCTTTATCAAAAATTAGGGGATTGTATGTCCGGGGAACATTTTCTGAGTATTCAAGCCTATTCCACTGATCTGAGGGCCTGTCCTTATTCCAATACCATGCTGTTTTGATAACTATTGCTTTGTAGTACAGTTTAAAGTTGGGGAAAGTAATTCCTCCCATATTCTTTTTCCCAATGATTGCTTTAGCTATTCTAGGGTGTTTATTGTTCCAAACAAATTTCAAAAGTGCCTGATCCACTTCTTTGAAGAATGTCATGGGTATCTTTAGAGGGATGGCATTAAATATGTATAAAGCCTTGGGGAGTATTGCCATTTTGATGATATTAATCCTGCCAATCCATGAGCAGGGTATGCATTTCCATTTCCGCGTGTCCTCTCTTATTTCTTGGAGCAGAGTTTTATAGTTTTTTTGTATAGGTCCTTTACATTTTTAGTTAAGTTAATTCCAAGATATTTGAGTTTGTGTGGCACTATTGTGAATGGGGTTGTGTTCTTAATGTCCATTTCTTCTTTATTACTATTGGTGTATAGAAAGGCCATTGATCTTTGTGTGTTAATTTTGTAGCCTGCAACCTTGCTATATGAGTCTATTGTTTCTAGAAGCTTTTTGGTAGAGTCTTTAGGGTTTTCTAACTAGAGTATCATGTCATCTGCAAACAGTGAGAGCTTGACTTTCTCCTTTCCTATCTGGATTCCCTTGATATCTTTTTCTTGCCTAATCACTATAGCAAGTACTTCCAGTGCTATGTTGAATAGGAGTGGTGAGAGAGGACAGCCTTGTCTTGTGCCAGAATTTAGAGGGAAGGCTTTTAGTTTTTCTCCATTGAGGATAATGTTTGCCACTGGCTTATGGTAGATATCCTTAACTATATTGAGAAAGGTTCCTTGCATTCCCATTTTGCTGAGAGTTTTGATCAAGAATGGGTGTTGGACTTTATTAAATGCTTTCTCTGCATCTATTGATATGATCATGTTGTTTTTACTTTTCTTGTTATTGATGTTGTGTATGATGTTGATAGATTTACGGATGTTAAACCATCCTTGCATTCCTGGGATGTAACCTACTTGATCATAGTGGATGATCTTCTTAATGAGGCATTGAATCCTATTTGCCAGGAATTTGTTGAGGATCTTTGCATCTGCATTCATCAGCGATATTGGCCTGTAATTTTCTTTTTTCGTAGCATCTCTGTCTGGTTTAGGTATCAAGGTGATATGGGCTTCATAAAAGCTATTTGGAAGTGTCTCTGTTTGTTCAATTTCATGAAAGAGTCTTGCCAGGATTGGTAGTAGTTCCTCTTGGAAAGTTTGAAAGAATTCATTAGTGAATCCATCTGGGCCTGGGCTTTTGTTTTGGGGCAGACATTTGATTACTGTTTTAATTTCATCAGTGGAGATGGGGGTGTTTAGATATGCTACATCCTCTTCCTTCAACAGTGGAATATTATAAGAGTCCAAGAATTTATCCTTTTCTTCCAGGTTCTCAGTTTTAGTGGCATAGAGTTTCTCAAAGTAGTTTCTGATCAGTAGTGATCTCTCCTTTTTCATTCCTAATACGAGTTATCAAGTTTCTCTCTCTCTCTTTCTTTGTTAGGTTTGCCAGGGTCTATCAATCTTGTTTATTTTTTAAAAGAACCAACTTCTGCTTTCTTTGATCTTTCGGATTGTTTTTTGGGTTTCCACTTAGTTGATTTCTGCTCTCAGCTTTGTTATTTCCTTCTGTCTCCCTATTTTTGGGTCCTTTTGTTGAGCACTTTCCAGTTCTATTAGCTGTGTCATTAAGCTACTCAGGTAAGCTCCTTCTTCCTTTCTGATGTGTGCTTGCAAAGCTATAAATTTTCCTCTCAGTACTGCTTTTGCTGTGTCCCATAAGTTCTGATAGTTTGTGTCTTTATTGTCATTTGTTTCCAGGAACCTTTTTATTTCCTCCTTGATTTCATCTCGGACCCACTGGTTATTGAGTATGAGGCTGTTTAACTTCCAGGTGTTAAGGTTTTTCTTCTGAGTCTCTTTGGAATTCAGAAATAATTTCAGAGCCTTTTGGTCTGCGAAGGTAGCCTGCATAATTTCTATTTTCTTGATATTATGAAGGTATGTTTTATGTGCCAGCATGTAATCTATCCTGGAGAATGTCCCATGTACATTGGAGAAGAATGTGTACCCAGGTTTCTGGGGATGGAGTGTCCTGTATATATCCACTAGGTCTCTTTCTTTCATTTCTCTCCTCAGGTCTAGTATATTCTTGTTGGGTTTCAGTCTGGTTGACCTATCCAGTGTTGACAAAGCCATGTTGAGGTCCCCCACAATTATTGTGTTGTTATTGATATTGTTTTTCAGATTTGTCAACAGTTGTATTAAATATTTTGCTGGCCCCTCATTCGGTGCATATATGTTTAGGAGAGTTATTTCTTCCTGCTCTACATACCCCTTCATTAATATAAAATGTCCATCATTGTCCCTTACAACCTTCCTGAGTATAAAGTTTGCATTATCTGATATTAGTATGGCCACTCCAGCTTTTTTATGGGTGTTGTTTGCTTGGATAATTTTTCTCCAGCCTTTTATTTTGAGTCTATATTTGTTCTGACTATTAAGGTGCATTTCTTGTAGGCAGCAGAAGGTTGGATTGAGTTTTTTGATCCATTTAGCCACTCTGTGTCTCTTGACTGGTGCACTTAGTCCATTGACGTTGAGAGAAAGAATTATCCTGGGTTTTAACGCCATCTCTATATCGAAATTTGGTGTGTCTTTTGGTTAGTCTTGTCTTAAATTAGGTCTTTCAGTTTTTCTCTTAAGACTGGTTTTGAGTCTATAAAGTTTCTGAGCTGTTTTTTGTCTGTGAAACCATGTATTCTTTCGTCAAACTGGAAAGTGAGTTTTGCGGGGTACAGTATTCTAGGTGAAGCATTCATTTCATTCAGTCTTGTCACAATGTCCCACCACTGCTTTCTGGCATTGAATGTTTTTGGTGACAGGTCTGCTGTAAATCTCAAGGATGCTTGCTTGAATGTAATTTTTTCTTTTGATCTTACTGTTTTCAGATTTCTGTCTTTATCTGTGGGATTTGTCATTGTGACTAGGTTGTGTCTTGGCGTGGTTTTTCTGGGGTCTCTTTTGGTTGGTACTCTTCGAGCATGCAAGATTTGATAACATATGTTATTTCAGTTTGGAGTTTTGTGATTTCTGTCTTCATATTTTCTTGGTTCTTATTAGTGTTCTGTTCAACTCGATCTATGGTTTCTTCGAGTTCTTTGAGCATCTTCCATATTGCTAGTCTAAAGTCCTTATCTGAGAGGTTGATTAGTTGGTTGGTTATTATCTGGTCCTCAGAATTGTCTTCTTCATTCTCTATGTCTGATGCTGGCCTGCGTTGTTTCCCCATTGTCACACTTGTATTGTGGGTTTTTCTACGTGTTGTGGTGGTATTCATTGGCTATGTGATGCAGGCAGCACACTCGTCTGTCTCTGCCATTTCTGGGTGGGCCGACTTGCCTCTAAGGGAGGGGAGTCTTCCAAGGATGAAGCCTCACACAGGATCAAATCTTAGGCCTGAGCATGCAGCAGAGACGACAGTCTGGAGAGAAATGCTTAATTCTGTGACCCAGCATGGTTCTTAGTGTGATTTTTTCTCTTCTTGTTGCAATGGTTTCTTTTCTTAGAAAGAGCGCTGGGTCACTCGATCGCTCGCTGGGTAGCTTCAGAATGCAGTTTTTTGGGGGGTTCACTTCCCAGGGCATTGAGGAGGGCTGCTCGGTGGGTAGTTTCAGAATGCAGTTTTTGGGGGTTCTCTTCCCAGGGCTCCACTCGCTGGGTAGCTTCAGAATGCAGTTTCCCAGGGCTCTGAGGAGAGCTTCTAGAGTTCAGGAAAGACAGAGAAGAACAGGGCAGGGCTCCCTTCATGTCCTCAGTTTCCTCAGAAGAAGCACCGCCAGGCCCCCCCAGGCGGGGACTTCGCAAGTGAGTCAGTCAACACTTTACCTGCAGTTCCCCCGGTCAGCCATTTCTTACTCACTCACCCACTCGCTGGGCAGCTCCACAATGCAGTTTTTGGGGGTTCGCTTCCCAGGGCTCTGAGGAGAGCTTCCAGAGTTCAGGAAAGACAGAGGAGAACAGGGCAGGGATCCCTTCAGGTCCTCAGTTTCCTCAGAAGAAGCACTGCCAGGCGGGGACTTCGCAAGTGAGTCTCTCAGCACTTCACCTGGCAGTTCCCCCGGTCAGCCATTTCTTACTCTGAGATGACTTGTTTTACAGTAGATTTTTTTTATTTTTTTATTTTTTTTAATTTTTTAATTTTTTTGTTTTGAATTATGAGAACAAAAGATGCAAAGAAAGAGGACAAGGTAAAGTTACAGTGGAAGGACAATCACCCATAACATAATTCTCAGAAGAAGTCCCCTTGCTGATATCTTAACTTTGAACTTTCAGCCAAAGAACGTTAAGATAAAATAAAACAGAATCCATGTGCAATTATTTTGTCCCTCGAGTCCCCAGATTGTAGCACATTATAATATTTCTTAACAGCATACAAGGCAATCTAAAGCCATCAAACTTACGTAACTCCTTTAACATTAAAGGCATAGTATTTTTTACATTTCTATGTACGTGAATATTAGCTTAAGTTAACCTCAAATTTTAAGTGGGTGCGTTTTAAGAATTAGAGTCAAAGAAGCACAGTAAAAACGTTGTTAGAGTGGCAATTGTTGTTTGCATAGGCCCACCAAAATATGAGAGGCATGGAAAGGAATAACCCTGGCCTAAATACAAAGTGATCCTACCCCCAAAGTTTCCTGGCACAAGACCAGCTCTAGGCTTCAGGCAAGTTATCGTCCATAGTGCCAACACACTTTTCACACAGTCTCTGTTGTTGGTATCATGTTTCTGTATTAAAGATTCTGAAATATGCATGTCCTACATTGAAGTCATGATGTGGAGTGTCTTCTCATTTCACCTCACCATGAAAGGGCAATGCAGGAAACCCTTTCCTGTAAGCAGGTTGTTGTTGTTAAGTCTTCTCAGTGTTAAGGGAAGTCTCTTTTGAGCAGGACGATGTCTGAGCAGTGGTAGGGTCTTCCGTGGTAGAGGATTGCTTCCAGGTGATGTTATAGACAAACCTCACAATTAAGGGGCAATACAGCAAGCCCTATACAGTAAGCAGGTCATTGTTCTTGTTGTCTTCTCAGTGTTAAGGGGTGTTTCTTTTGAGTAGATAGATGTCAGAGCAGCTGTAGGGTCTTCCCTGGTACAGGAATGCCACCAGGTGCTGTTATATACAACCTTGGATGTTTTGTAAATGTCTTCTGTAGATCAGGGGTGAATGGAGAATGCCCATTCTTCTGAGGCCTGTGCCTGGTCTTTATGTCAATGTTCAGGGTGTAAGGTCTCATTGCACTACAAGATTTGTGTGTTCCCATCTCTATTAGATAAGAACCTATTGGTATGTATAGTATTTTCCCATTTTAGTGTGCCTAAGCAAACAAGAAATAAAGCCACGTTGTGCTATCAGATATATGGGGGCGTAAGAATATTTCCAACAAGACCCATGACTTGGTTCAAACATAATTATTAAACTGAGGGATTCTTTCACACCAAATTCCATATTGAGCAGTTCACAAAGAGAAGATAAAAAACATGGGGGGGGGGATCGTCACTGTATAAGAAAGTATTCAGCAAAAGTTTATAGATATCAAAGAAAACACCCATAAAATATTGAAAACATATAAGTGTCTTTTTTATGCCTTTTAAAATAGTTGGGTGGGTGTTAACTCCAGGGCACCACTTTGGTCTGTGACTTAGGACTCTACAGTACTTAAGTTAGAAAGGGTAAATGAGGAGTAATGATGATAGGAATTAAAGAAGTTAAAGAGAAATATGAACTTATGAAGGGGTATGCAAAAGGGCAGAGTACAAAATGGACATTCTGCATACATAAAAACATAACTCAATGATAGTGAGTACTATTAATGTTTCTTGTGTGAGTACTATTAATGTTTCTTGTGCGCACGGGGGCGATTCTGAAAATATAGACTGGACAGAGATTACCAGGGACTTCAAGAAGCTGAGAGGCCAGATGTTCAGAGCCCCACCCAGACCCTCCCTAAGGAGCTGAATACAGTAGATTTTTTTTTCAGATAAAATATTTTGAAGTCTTTTTTTATCATAATAATTTTTATTTTGACCAAAGTGGATTACATATCTTTCAGAGTAATATTTTAGGTACATATTGACATTGAATCAGGGGAATTCCCACCACCAAAGTTGTCCTCCCTCCACTCCAGTTCCCAGCATGCATCCCATATCTCCATCCCTTACCCCCCAGGCTGCTAGTATAAGTGGTCCCCTCTTTGTCTAGCTTGTTGTAGATTGAGTATTGATTCTGTTGTCATTGACTTAGGATTAGGTGTTTAAGTCTGATCATTTTTATTACTACTTAGTGATCATACAACTGTATTGTCTTGGTATCCTCCATTATTTTCCCCTCAATTTTAGAGGCAGAACAAGATGATTCAAGTTATGAACTACAGTAGTTTCTTAATAGTATGCATTGCTAAAGCTTTGGGGTTAGACTTTGATGGAATCAGCAGTAGCATCAAGAAGAGTCCAACAATAATTTATTTGTTCAACACAGCAACTCACACTACCAGTGACCTGAGCTTACATGTATTGTGTACCTTCACTCAGCTGTTTTTCCCATCTGAATGACTACCACCAATGCCAATGGGGGTTTGTCTGAAAACCCACTGGCAGTCTTGATTTCGGCCACTGTCTTTATTTCCTTCCAGTACAACATTTGGAGGAATATCACAGAGAGGGTACCCTCCCCTGCTGCAAAATGTGTAAGTTATGACATTGGTTAGGGTTATAGGAAAATAGATTCCTTCTTTTTATCATTCCCCCTCCCTTTCATTTTCCCTCCCCCTGTTTTCTCTTTTTTTTCTTCCTTCCTCCCTCCCTCCCTCCCTCCCTTCCTTCCTCTTTCTTTTCTTTCTTTCTTTCTTTCTTTCTTTCTTTCTTTCTTTCTTTCTTTCTTTCTTTCTTTCTTTCTTTCTTTCTTTCTTTCTTCTCTTTCTTTCTTTCTTTCTTCCTTCCTTCCTTCCTTCCTTCCTTCCTTCCTTCCTTCCTTCCTTCCTTCCTTCCTTCTTTCTTTCTTCTTTCTTTCTTTCTTTCTTTCTTTCTTTCTTTCTTTCTTTCTTTCTTTCTTTCTTTCTTTCTTTCTTTCTTTCTTTCTTTCTTTCTTTCTTTCTTTCTTTCTTTCTCTCTCTCTCTCTCTTTCTTTCTCTTCTTTCTTTCTTAGTCTTCTTCTCTTTTTCTCTTTTCTTTCTTTCTTTCTTTCTTTCTTTCTTTTCTTTCTCTTCTTTCTTTCTTTCTCTCTCTCTCTTTCTTTCTCTTTCTTTCCTTTTCTCTTCTCTCTCTATTTCTCTTTCTTTCTTCTTTCTTTCTATTTTCTTTCTTTCTTCTCTTCATTTTCTTTGTTTCTTCTTTTCTTCTTTCTTTTTCTTCTTTCATCTTCTTTTCTTTTTCTTTCTTTCTTTTCTTTATTCTTTTTTTATTCTTCTTTTCTTTCTTCTTTTTTTCTTCTTTTCTTTCTTCTTTCTTTCTTTCTTTCTTTCTTTTTCTTTCTTTCTTTTTCTTTCTTTCATCTTTTCTTTTTTCTTTTCTTTCTTCAACTGGATTGGTGGTTAACAGTGAGCCAAAGATTAATACTGCCAGGGTCTTCCAGTGCTGAAGATTACGTGGGTACTATGTGATACTATATGACACCAGAATTACACTCTCAGTTATTTGGGGTATTCCAAGGTCAGATTATCATGTAGTTCTGGAGATTGAATTGAAATTCATTGCATGCAAGTCATGATTTTTTTTTACCCTTGTTTATCTTTCTAGTTCCTGAAATTACTTTATAGATAGAACTTTCATTTAGATATCATAGAATAGTTCACCACCACCACCACCGCCGCCAAAGAAAAAAGTATAAAAAAAGAAAAAAAATATTATAGAATAGTTACATAAAATTGAAGAAAATAAATAAATCTATGTTCCATTTTCTACATTTGCTTTTAATTGTTGCTTCTTTCAATACATGGTACTGTTATCACACTCATGATAATGACAGCTACATTATCCAATCTTCTTTGAAGATATTACACTTTTATTTCTTTGTCTCTGTAATCTCCCATCCAATGATGTATATATTCTCTCTCTGTCTAATTTTACTTAATTTTTTCTCTTGCTATTGACAATTCAAACAAATAATTGAATTCAATAAACAATTGAATCTTCCCAATGTCTCTCATCTTATGTTTCTCATCTTACTCAAGGAAAGCTAAATAAGGAATAAAAATATGTCTTTGTGCTGTGCAATAATAAAGGAAAATAAATTATGCTTAGATTTCTTTTCTTATCCTTTTATTTTATTTATTTATTTTAGGAAAGTTTAGGTCCCACCCGGAGACTCTCAGGGGTACTCCTAGCTCTGAGATCAGAAATTGTCCTGGCTGTCCCAGAGGACCATATGGGATGCTGGGATTTGAACCACCATCCATTTTGGGTCAGCCACTAGGCAAACACCCTACTGCTGTGCTATCTCTCCGGCTCCAGTCTTTTACTTATTTTACATTTTCTTTCCCCTCCTGGTTTTAAGATTTCTGTATTTACTACACAAAAACAAATAAAAGTAATATCATGAGGGAGAGGTGACAAAGAGACATATACAAAACAATACATACAGGTAACCAGTGGGCATTTATAAAAGTGTTTATTTTCCTCATTAATAGGGAAATTTAAATAAAATGACAACAATATGTCATCATACCAGTGAGATTGACATATATCAGAAAGACTAAAAACAAGTATTGGCAGGTCATGGTGGGAAAGAACCACTTTTCACTTTTGTTGGGAATGTTTTTTTCTGTTTTTTTTTTTTTTTATTTGATGCAAGAGACTATGCAGTCTTTCTTCTTTTGAAAAGTAAAATATATATATTATATATATAAATTTATATATATATTTATATATATATAAATTATATATATAAAATATATAATTTCTGTAATTCCACTTATTGACATCTACCCAAGAACACAGAACATTTAATTAGAAAAGATCAAAAGATTAATTAGAATTGAGGAACTAAAGAAAAAATGACACATGACAATACCCAATGACAGAATGAGTACATACTATATGTTAACAATAAAGTGTTATAAAGCTGTAACAAAAGATAAAATCTTTGTTTGCTGCAAATAAAAGAAACTGAATCCCATTGTATTGTTAGATGGTCAATGACAAATACTGGATGATCTCACTCATAACTGAACTTTTCTATTTAGAAAAAGAAAAGAAGGGCCCGGAGAGATAGCACAGCGGTATTTGCCTTGCAAGCAGCTGATCCAGGACCAAAGGTGGTTGGTTCGAATCCCAGTGTCCCATATGGTCCCCCCTGCCTGCCAGGAGCAATTTCTGAGCAGACAGCCAGGAGTAACCCTGAGCAACGCCGGGTGTGGCCCAAAAAACAAAAAAAAAAAACAAACAAAAAAAAAAAGGAATAGATAATGAAGAGAGAAAGAACACTTTGCTTTTGACCTTAAAACAGGAAGTACTGAGTAGTGCTAGTCTAGAAGTGATAGAACAGTGATAGAAAATCTTTAAAGTGGTGATGAAGGTTCAGTACTTTGTACATCAAAACAATGAATGTTAAAACTTCTGTGAAAAAGTTACATAAGTATAATAAAAAAGAGAGCAATACTTAGTGCTAATAGTCATCATAATAATTTTTCTGATTATTCAATTTCAAAATAATTAAATAAAGCAGAATGCTCATTAATGATTGTTATCTGGTTAAAAGAGTTGATGAGCAAACTGTCATTTTATATTGTTTTTCAAAAATATTTAAAATTTTAGTTTAGGTAGTTACAATAGCATTAAAATTTATATATAAAATTATTGCACCCCATCATCACCAAGTTTGTCCATAACCATCCACCACTATCCCTACATAAATTCCAGTCTAGTCTTTTGTTTTACTATAAAGTTACACTACCTTATACTTACCTAAGAGTGCAATATTATTCAAAGTGCCTTAATACTAACTTTAAAAACACCCATGCATTTCCCACACAAGCTTCTTTAATGACTAATAATCTCAGTTTTGTAATCTAAACCCACGAGTTATGTTACTTTGTTTCTTTAAATATCTGATGATAATTTTTCCTTCAAGTTTCACTTATGTTGTTTAATAATTCCATCCATGTTACAGTAAACTTCATTATTTCATCATTTCTTATAGATGCATAGTATTCTATTGCATATGTATGTATATACATATATAAACAACTCCTTTATCCATTAATCTGTCAGACATTTGGATTTTTTCTATTTGCACTGCTATTGTACTAATATTGTGCTATTTATTGTACTAAGCACTTCAGTGGATATATGTGTGAATTGATCCTTTTGCATTTAATTTTATTGTGTTTTGTGTAGATGCCAGGTTATGAAATCAATAAGTCTTAGAGAGTTCTAATTTTATACTTTTTGAGGTATCTTCATATTGCTTTCCATAGAGGTTGAGCTACCTGGCATTCCTATCAATGGTGAATGCAGCTTCTATTTTCATAATATCCTTATCTAAACTGGTTGTTTCCAATTTGTTTTATATAATTCATTCACACAAGTATAAGATAATATGACATTGTTTGGATTTTTATTTACCTAATAAATGATAAGCACATTTTAATTTGCCTGCTATTTATCTATTTATCAGTATCTATTATTTATATATCTATTTATTTATTAGCACATTTTATTTGCCTACTATTTATCTATTTATGGTTATTTATTTTAACATTTTAATTTACCTACTATTTATCAGTATCTATTATTTATTAATCTATTTATTATTATTTATCTACTATTTATTGGTATCTGTCTTCTTTGGGAAAATGCCGATTTATCTTCTCTCTCTGTGTTTGGATGAAGCTCATTGACTATAGTTGTTATATTTGTGTATTATTATAAGTTTTGGCTAATTTCATTTTAATTCTGATATATTATGTACAAATATATTTTACTACTCAGTAGTTTGTCTATACTTTAGCCTAGGTGTCTCTTCTCTTGACATAAAGTTTTTTTTCTTTTTTGTTTTTTGGGTCACACTCTGCAGTGCTCAAGGGTTACTCCTGGCTCTATGCTCAGAAATCGCTCCTGGCAGGCTCAGGGGACCATATGGGATGCTGGGATTTGAACCACCATCCTTCTACGTGCAAGGCCAACTCTTTATCTCCATGCTATCTCTCCAGCTCCAACATAAAGAATATTTTAAAATTAATATAGTTCCATTTGTTTTTTGTTTTATTTCTACAGTGAAATCTTCAAAGATTTTTCTAAGGTATATTTACTAAAAAGTTCTGCCTGTCTTTTCTTTAATGTATTTTATGAATTCTGTGATAATACTTAGTCTAGTTTGAGTTTACTTTTGTGAATGGTGTGAGATATTGTCCCAATATCATTTTTTCACAAGACTATCCACTTTTCTCATTCTCATTTAAAGAGATATTTTTGTGTTGTATTTCTTAAACTTACCTCATTTATCATACAATAATTCTCCATAATTATAAATATTTAGTGCAGAACTTTCAATGTTGTTCCATTGGTCTGAAAAATTATCTTTAATACAGTACTACACAGTTTTACTTATTTTTCCATTTAGTAGATATTGCCTAATTATTAAGTCTCTCTGAGTCTGACTATACTTATATTTAGTTTAAAAATATTAAATCTACCTGGAATTTTCACAAGTAAAAATGTAATAAGAAAAATGTATATATGGTTGAGAGGAGCTACCATGAATGGTAGCTATTTTTATATTAGCATTACCACATTACTTTTGTCAACTATTTTTAGAACCAGCATGAAGAATATTGCAAAAAGGTATACTTATTCAGACTTTAAGAATAGCTAAGGAAAATAGGACATTGCTAAGTAAGCAAGAAATTTTGTACAGCTATTTCATGCCTACATTAGCAATAATATAAACTAGTTAAAAAATGAACTCTTTTATGGTAGTATCTATGTTTCTATTCTTGTACAAGTTATTTCTTATTTCCAAATGTTTTAAAGAGTCTCTATGAATGATTAAGTAATGAGATATTTTAGTGGAAGTGATAAAGTCTTGAGGGAATGAATGTCATTTATTCATATGCAGGTTCAGCATACCTGTTCTATGATAGAGGAAAATATCAATTTCTTACTGATTTACCTGTACATTTCACTGAAGATACTATCCAAACACTAGGTTGCATTAACCCCATAGCGCTTAGGCCAAGTGAATTCCTTTTCGAATGACCCCAATATTTACTGTGCCAGTGCAGGAGGGAAAATAAAAGGCAAAATGCACAAAACATTTTTTATCCTTTATATATTATTTTTTCTTCATTTATTATTATTATTTTTTTATTTTTATTTACCTATCTACTTTTTGTCGATTTCTTTGTTTTGGTGTGGTTATTGAAGTTGTTGTCCCCATTTATATTCATATTGTTTTTTTGTTTTGTTTTGTTTTGTTTTCTTATTTTCTTTTCTTTCTTAAGATTCTCTGCCATGTTTTTTAACTCAAGACCATGGCTTTTTTTTCTGGTGCCTATCGTTATCACTGGAGTGCTCACTGGATATTTGACACTTCTTTTTGTACTGTTGGGGTGTTTCACCTTATTTTTCTCCTTCAACCGACGATGAGAGCCTCTAGAAAGATTCCACCCATTTTCAGCATATTAGACTTTTACCCAGTTCACTACTTTTCTCTTCTTCAAATAAAACAACATAACTCGAACTATGTAGTCTTTCCTCCCAGTTAGAGGGGGAAATAAGGGAGGCACCAAGACCAAGACTTCTAAGTATTAAGCTAGGTACAGAGGGGAACACATATTCTTGCAACCCTGGGGGTGAGGGAGGAGGATATGGGAGGTAGGACGAACACGGAGGGATAGGGAGGACAAATCGGTGATGGGAACCCCCCTGATTATATTTAAATGTGAATCTGTACTATTATTGTCAACAATATGTAAACCACTACGATCAAAATAAAAATTATATTAAAAAAAAACAAAAACAAACAATTTGGAAGACAATTATATTTAGTACACCATTTCTGTTCAGTATATAAACCCATAATATATATTTTCAATGGTTTAAAACTCTAAGGATGCCAAGCATGTGATCTAAATAGGTGGGAGAAAGTTGATGGGAGATTAAAAAAAAAAACAGGCATGTCTGATTTATTAAATTTTGAGTGGGGGTTTCAGGCCACACCCTTTTGATGCTCAGGGCTTACTCTTGGCTAAGCGCTCAGAAATTGCCCCTGGTTTGGGGGAAGCATATGGGACCCTGGGGGATCGAACAGCTGTCCTTCCTTGGCTAGTGCTTGCAAGGCAGACACCTTACCTCTAGGGCCACCTCGCTGGCCCCGATTTATTAGATTTTTGTTAAAGTAAAAATCTTTTTTCTTCTTTTAGGGACTGATTAAGTGTTGATGAGTATGGCAATGGGAATTACTTCAAAATAACTGAAGATAATAATGTACAGTGCTTTCCAAACCATGACTTAAACTGCTATTTTTCTTCTAATAAGAATCTAAATAATGTCTTGTGTCAGCACATTACTCAAGGCTTTACAATGTGCTCTTAATTGCACTATCTTATTTATCCTCCTAATTAAATGGTAAGAAAAGAATTTATAAGCATGGACCTCTGTTTCTAATATTGTACAGTTTAAGGCTTAACACGTTTAAGCATTTTACTAAAGTGCTAAAGTAAATGACATATCAGGTATATATAGAGGAGGGGTATCTAGATTCAGCATCATTTAAGTTATTCTAGATTTCTATGGTTTCTTTTTTATCTATTCAACTTGTTTATAACATTATGCTTAAATTCCTTAACTCTAAAGAGGTATTTTGTAGTGAATTCAAGAGAAATCCTTTGTTTCTATTTAAGTAAGAAGAGAATCAATTTACTGTCCTGCCCATACTGGCCACTACAAGATACAGATTTGCTTCATCATCCTTTAATAAGCAAAGGCTACCTACTTGGGAATTACAATAGCTGGTTTTTTTGTATACATCTTTCTTCATTAGTGACTAAAATCCTTTTTTTAAAGTTACATAGAGAGACTGTGCAGCAAATTTAGCACATTTCACACAGCATGCATTTTAGAACAGATGTGAGTAGGATAATTCCACGAATGTTTTCCTGTTCTAAATTATTGAAGACCAATAAAATGGATGAGAGAGAATTGAGTCACATATACAGCATTTCTTTATCCATTCTTCTAATTAAGTAATAATGAGACCTGGATAAGATGCTTTTTAAAAATAGAATGTTTTAAAAATAGAATGTTTCAAAAGAATTGTCTGAACTCAGAATGATGTATTAAAAAATAAGTAATACTTTTTTAAACCTATATTCTGTGTAATGTATTCCACCCTGCATATGTGCTCTCTCATCTTGTTTTCATTTTTTCTGAGCATTCCTCCCAAACTAATGTATTTACCTTTTCTTTAATATCCAATTATTTTCTCTTTCTCTAATGTTTCAGGAGTAAATCCAGTCTTTTATCTCCAGTGTTAATGCTCTGAGAATCAATGAAACCACCTGAAACAAGCAAAGCACATCCTTGGTACTTTTCAGCTCACCCTAGTGTACTTGTTTTAATTCTGTTATTGGTAACTAATAAGATTCATGTGGAAAAATATATACTAAAAAAGCAAAAAAATTAAACGATATATGAAACTCAGTGAAAATTAGAATTCTTAGTATAATTGAAATTTTTGGACTTAAGGAAGAGAGAAGATTAGAACATATGGACTATATAGAAATCTAAGTTGGCTGTGAACTTGACTGCATGCTTTATGGACCAATGATGATACCAACAGACAGGGTGCGAGGAGAAGCCCTGAGATGCCTTTTAATAATTCTTCATGAATAGTACACAATAAAGATCATATAGAAGGATTGGCTAACAATAATCATTTATCCCGCTGAGTTCCTCCTAGATTCTCATTAATGTCAGATAAGCTATATTATAGCCCAGCCATATAAGTAAATGCAGACCAAACCAATAAACATTATTCAGTTAATTCAAAGTATCTGAAAAAATAAACTGTTGATAGGTTGCTTGTCTTACACATAGCCAACCCCACTTTGATCTCCAATACCATATTTGATCTCCTGAGTAACATCTGTAACAAGAAACGTCCCTGAGCACTGTCAGTATGGTCTCCCAAGAAACAAATAGAAAAAGTTAAAGAAATAAATAAGAATATACTCCTGGTTAATATCTTTAACTTTCAGTGATATTAAATATAATTTATAATTGAATGATTTATGGGGAAAATTGAGTTTGTCACATGAAATCTTTATGCATGTGAGCAAAATGTGTCAAGAATATATATTTTAATTGAAATTTGTACTATTTTAATATTGTAAAAAATTTTATATTGTACAAAATTGCCATTATTTATTCCACTTCTAAAAATTTCAGAGATGTTACCTTTTTTTGGCTAGTAACTACTTTAGAGAGATTATCATTTAATATTGAAAAAGTGAATTTTTGAAGATGCTTTATTGTTAATGAAATTGTTCAGCTCTTCTTTTTCCTTACCAAAAACTAATAACTTCACTTGATGAGATTCTGAGCAAACAATTAGGACTAATTAGAATCATATAAAATTTCTATGCAATGTATGTATTCTCTTTAATAAAGCTGTAGAGTTTAGGAGAAGACAATTACTTGGAACCAAAGAAATTAATAGGATACAGATATAGATTGAAAGAGAACATTTAAAACTATTTTTGGATTATATGCTGCATTTAAAAAGTTAATGTTGGACCACACTGCTCACCAGGGTTCAGCCTCCTGAACTATGTATAGTCCCCTAACTCAAAAGTGAATTCTAAATACAGAGCCAGAAGTAAAACCAGAGCTTAGCTGAGTATGGCCCCAAATCTCCTTCAAATAAAAAAAGTTAATTTGTGTTGTTTTCTAAAGCATAATAAAGAATATAGACTGAATTGTCTGACTTAATCTCCTGAGAGTTTCATGATTCATAGATAGAAGACCAAAAATATTCTATTAAGTAATGATCACCTTGGTATAAAGTTAAATCCAACATAAAATTATAGATACATATGAATCCTGTTAACTTCCTTCTTTAAAAACACATTTAAAGCCATTGTACATAAATATTTAGTGACAATCTGTGGCTTTTGTCAAAGATAAGAATTTATTTTGGAAATACATGACTCAGAAAAAGCATCTTAGGTTAAACTTGAACTTATAAGCAGTACAGGAGTCATTGTTCCTGTATAAACAGACATAATTTAGATAGATGGCTGAAAAAAAATTTTTTCTCAAACTCATCAAAGAATTAAAATAGAAGAGCAAAAAATTCCATTTTAAATATAATAATAACAAAGGAATATTAACTAAGCTAGACCCCAAAATATGAAAGCTAAATAGGCCATATTAATATCATAGTAAGTAGATCTTGTAAATGCAGGAATAAAATAATTATATTAATAATTATACTATTTAGAAATTTATTTCATGCCATCAACTTATACCACTGCATTTGGCAAGAAGACAAATCATGCTGAATCATTTTAATTATTTTTTAAAAAATTTTACTTTAGATACTATGATTTAAAAGGCTATTAGTGATAGTTTTTTGTTTCTAATGTTTTAAATCATCATCCTTCATCAGAGTTTCTGCTTTCCTTTACTAATGTCTCAGAGTCCTCTCTTTAAATTCTGCAATATCTTTGCCATGGTAAATTCAGTTTTTTACAAGTTTCATTGTTCTAATTTGCTGATTCCATTGTCTTTTCCATCTCTCTAAAGCTGTCCTTAGCAAAGATCAACAGTCTTTGTTTTTTGTTTGTTTGTTTTGTTTTCTCAGCTTTTAAAAATCCAATTCAAGTTCTCAAATCATTAAATTGGTGGTTGAGATATTGAAGTATGATATTTGTTTAGATATAACATTCAGGTACCATTAATTGATAATCACTTTTATTTTCTTCACATTTTAGTTTATAAGATATATAAGAAAGTTAATAAGTTATAAAGAATTAAAAGGCAAAATTTGATCATGAATAACATTTTGATTAAACTTTTGAAACCTTTTGACATTTTAAAGTTATAAATTCATAAAGGTCAAAGGATCAAAATTTAATTCTAAATAAAGGTTGGCTCATGCATTTTAACTGGCACTGTGTCCATATGGTACTTCTAGTTCTGTGAAATGGAATGGTTTAAATGAAAGAAAAAAAAACACCTTGTTTGACTCAGAAACATACAGCATGTGCCATCTTCTCTTCTTTACCTATTCATCATTTATTCAAGTGACTCTTGGATTCTTCAGTGAGGCACTTCACAGAACTTTTGTATATGCAACATTCCTCTTATTACTTCATATTTATAGCTATTGCATTTCCACTTAAAAATAAAAACTTTTGGAACATATGGGAACCAGAGATCCAGTCTGGGTCAGGATTGTGCAAGGCAAAAGCCCTACCCCCGCCCAACATACACTCTTGTGCTATCACTTAGGTACTCTGCCTCTGAACCTGCCCTTGAATCAGTTCTCTCTTCCTGCACTTCTTCATTCTGAAGGTGTCTCCCTTCTAACTTGTTTCTTCCTGTGCCCCAAAATGTTGTGGAATTTCCAGCAAGGGGAAGAAAGTAAACTAGCTGTATTTTGAAACTAAAAAAAAAATTACATCAAAGGCCAGGGCATAAATCATGGTCTTAGAATATCTCTCTTTGAAGGGTGAATTCTTGATCCCTAATGCAGCCCCATGCACAGGCTGCTGTGCTGTCTGTGCTGCTCAGAGAAAGAAGGAATTTCTAGCCATCAGTTGGATAAAGTGTGTGTGAACAGCACAACCAAAAGACATACTGGCACAAAAGTTAGAAAGTACCACTCTTGCTGAGTTCACCTGTGACCACCATAGCAGCCCTCTTTGAGCACTACAACCAAAATGTGCCCTAGTAGCTCAGCTGAAGACAGTGATCCTGATTGAGAATGCAAATCTCAGGGAGCACCATGACTAGTGTGTGAGCATCATAGTGTCATGTGCAGTCACAGTGACCACCAAAAAAGAATTGTGTGAGCACTATAGACTGGTGTGTGTGGCCTTTTTTTGTTTGTTTGTTTGTTTGTTTGTTTTGCATAGGCACAGTGAGTATTGGGGAAATTAGAAAGGGAATTCCCTTGGTCTAAGCAATACAGGGTTTCTCCACCTTGAAGCATACTATCATGTGAACAACTACAGGCTCTGGACATGTTCATTGTCGAATCCCAAGGTCTTTTTATGGTGTCATGAAACATTCTACTCAGTTGTGGTTGTCAAAATCATTCCTCTGTCATTAGAATTCTTGGTATTTTCACAGATTCTAGGACAAAGTCTAGAATAGAGTCTTTCTTGGTGGTTCCAGAAGATCTGCTCAGTCCTGGTCAAAATCAAACCTTGGGAATTAGAGATCTTGTTTTTTGTTTTTTTTTTTTTTTACAAATCTGAGGCTGAAGCCTCAGCTAGTGTCTTCTTTATAGGTTCCAGGAAAAGTTCTGCTCAGTCGCAGTTGTCAAAGTCAATAGTCTGTAAGTAGTGATCTTAGTTTTTGCACAGATGAAAGGATGGAATGTCTTCTGTTTTCATCTTACCATTAGGTGGTAAGGTAGAACAACCTGCTCTTAGATCAAGTTGCTGTTTTTTGTCTTCAGGGTGTCATATCAACCTGGCTCAAGTTGGTGCAGAGTGTTATTAGGAACTTCCTGGGGGGAGTTTGGTTCCTGGTGCTGTTGCAGAGAACTGTATCAGTTGTATAGTTGGGATTTGGGATTCGGGGTTGGATGGTTGCTGTCCAATCACATGGAGTCTATGTTGAGTCCCCATGAAAAATATTCAGGGTGAGAGTCTGTATTCTAAAATTTATGTGTTCTTATCCCAAGTAGATAAAAGCTTGTTTACATACATAAGATTTATCCTTTTGTAGTATGTCTATGCAAAAGGAAACAGTGCCATATTGGAGGTAAGAACGATCATACTGTATTTATCCCTCTTCTTCTGGCTTACTTCATTTAAGATAATATTTTCTAGTGCCACCCATGTTGCTGCAATTGCATGATTGCATTTTTTCTTATTGCTATGTAATATTCCATTATGTATAAGTACCACACCTTCATAATCTACTCATCTCTTGTTGGACATCTAAGTTGATCCCAAATATTGGCTATCGTTCTTGAGTGCTGTAAAGAATAGTGGTGTGCATACATATTTTTGGATGAATGTCTTTCTATCTTGGGAATAGATACACAGGAGTGGGATTACTGGGTCATATGGAAGCTCAATTTTGAGTTTACAGAGAACCTTCCATATTGTTTTTCATAGGGGTTGAACCAAGCAGCATCCCCACAAACAGTGGATGAGAGTTTATTTCTAGCTACATCCCTGCCAACAGAGATTGGTTCCATTACTTTTGATGTGTGCCATCTTCACTGGTGTATGATGGCACCTCATTGTTGTCTTGATTTAGATTTCATTAATAATGAGTGATGGTGAATATGTTTTCATGTGTCTATTGGCCATCTGTAGATCTTCCTCAGAGAAGTGTCTATTCATTTATTTTCCCCTATTCTATGGCTTTATTGGGTTTTGTGGAGCAAACCTTTCTGAATGCTTTACATATCCAGGATAACAACACTTTTATCTGATGTGTTGGTGCAAAATTTTTTTTCCATTCCATTAACTGTCTTCTAATTATAGCCCTTGTTTCTTTCACCATACAGAAACATTTTAGTTTGATGTAGTCCCATTTATTTAAGTTTGATGCTATAGCTCTTGCCATTGGCATTCTATCATCAAAAACTTTTTTGGATATAAGTCTTGAAGTGTTCTGAGTATTTTTCTCCTCAATAAACTTTATAGCTCTGGGTATGATTTTAAGGTTTTCAATCCATTTTGAGTTGACATTTGTGTAAGGTATGAGGTTTGGATCAATCTTTAGTTTTTTATAGGCGGTTTTCCAGTTGCCCCAACACTATTTATTGAAGAGATTGTTTTAGTTTGTTCCATTTCAAATTCTTGGCTTCTTTGTCAAATATTAGTTGGCAGTATATTGGGGTGTATGTCACTGAATATTCTATTCTGGCTTAGTGAACAGTCTTGCCTAGTTCCTGAATTTAGGGGAAATGCTTTCAGTTTTTCACTTTTAAGGATAATATTGGCTGTGTGCTTTTTTTTACAGATAGCTATAACTATCTTGAGGAAGGTTTCCTCTGAACCTATTTTGCTGAGATTTGCTGAGATTTTTTCATGAATGGGTATTGGATTTTGTCAAATGCCTTCTCTGCATCAACTGATATGATCATGTAATTTTTGTCCTTATTATTATTGATTTGGTGTATGATAATGATTGATTTGCATATTTGAACCATCCTTACATGCCTGGAATGAAACCCACTTGGTCATAGTGTATAATCTTTTTGATGTATTGTCGGATTCGTTTTGCTAAGCTTTTGTTGAGGATTTTTGTATCTATGTTCATAAATGAGGTTGGTCTGTAGTTTTCTTTCTTGGTGGTGTATCTGCCATCTTTGGAAATAAGTGGGGTATTAGCCACAGAAAAGGAGTTAGGAAGAATACTGTCTTTTTGATGTCTAGGCTGAAGATCAATGGTAGTAATTCTTCCCTGAATGTTTGATCCAATTCAATTGTAATACCATCTGTTCCTGGACTTTTGTTCTTGGGAAGTTTCTTTATTACTGTTTCCATTTCCTTAGATGTAATTGGCCTGTGTAGGCTTTCTACATCCTTCTTATTAAGTCTCAGAAAATCATATTTTTCCAGAAATCTGTTAATTTCTTTTGGGTTCTCTAACTTAACTGAGTAAAGTTGATCATAATAAGCCCTCATGATGTCTTGGATTTCTTAAGGTTTTGCTGTAATCTCTCCCCTTTAGTTTGTGATCTGAAATATTTGGTGTTTTCCTTTTTTCTTTGTGAGTCTTGATTTGTCTCATTTGTTCTTTTGCAAAACCAGCTCCTCATCTCATTGATTCTTTGTATTGTTTTCTTTGTTTCGATGCTGTTTATTTCTGCTCTGGTTTTTATTATTTCTTATATTTTACCTGTGTTTGTGTTTCTTTGCTGCCATTTTTTCCAAATCCTTAAGGTGTCTCTTAAAACTGTTGATTTTGCCATTTTCATCTATCTTAATGTAGGCCTGTATTATTTTGAGTTTCCCCCTAATTACTACTTTGACTGTGTCCCACAGATTTTGACTATTTGTTTCTTCATTTTTATTCATCTCAAGGAGACTTTTCATTTCTTCCTTGATTTTCTCTTTGATTTAGCTGTTGTTGAGCAGCATGCTATTTTAATCTCCAGGTGTTGGATTTTTCTCCACGCCTTTTTACAGTCAATCTTGATCTCTGTTGCATAGTGATCTTATAAGGAGCTTCTTATAATTTTTATATTTGTGACTTTGTTCAAGTTAGATTTATATCCTAAGGTGTGGTCTATCCTAAAGATTCCATGTGCACTAGAGAACAATGTGTACTCCTTTTTTTTAGGGTGGAGGCCCCTGTATAAGTCCATTAGTCCTAGTTCTAGTTTATCATTTAGGTCTATTATGTCTTTGCTAGTTTTTTGCCTAGTGGTTATGTCTAATGGTGATAATGGTGTGTTGAAGTTTCTTCTACTATCACATTTCCTTCAATATGTTTCTCTTGTTTTGCAAGTAGATGCCTTACACATTTTTCTGACTCTACATTTGGTGCATAAATGTTGATCAGAGTAGTACTTTATGGTCTAATGTTCCCCTGATCAATATATAGTGGCCCTTTTTTGTCTTTGACACTTTCTTGAGGTTGAATGCAATTTGGTCTGATATAAGAATCTTTGTCCCAGCTTTTATTGTTTATCATTAGCTTATCATTGGCTTGAATCATTTATTTTCATCCTTTTATTCTAAGCCTGTGTCTATTCTGTTCTTTTAGGTGTGTTACAGGTAGCAGAAATCTGTTGGTTTTTTTTTTTTTTTCCGATTCAATCCTGTACTCTGTGTCTTAATGGGAGAGTTTAGTCTGTTGACATTTAAGGAGATTATTGACAGAGGGTTGTTGTGCTATTGTTTTGTGGAGGATTGGTGTTGCTACAATTGGTTTCTAGATTGTGTAATTCATCTCTGAATAGTTCATTTAGAGTCAGTTCAGTTAGCACAAATAGTGAGAGTTTTTTTTTGACTGAGAATGTTTTTAGTCCTCCCTCCCATATGAATGAGAGTTTTGCTGGGTAGTGACTCTAGGTTGGAAGTTTCTTTCATTCAGTAGTTTAAATATGTCATTCCACTGTCTTGCTTTAATTCTTTCAAATGAGAGATCTGATTTGATTCTTATGTTCTTTCCTTTGTACTTGAGATTTTTCTCCCTATTGCTTTAAAGAATTCATCTCTCTCTATTTTTTTGTTTGTTTGTCATTTGGATTATTATATGTCTTGGTGTTTGTCTATTGGGATCTATTTTATTTGGAATTCATTTTGTTTCTGGTTTTGTACACGTGCCTCTTTCCAGAGAGTGGGAAAATTCTCTGCTATTTTTCCCTCACTACTTGTTCTTCTCCTTTCCCCTTTTCCTCTTCTTCTGGTTATTCCTATAAGTTGCAGATTATTTATTTTATCTTTGTTCATTAAATACCTTACATTTTCTGCAATGTTTTGTCTCACATTTCTTCACTGAGTCCTTTATTGTTGCTGGCTTGCATTTTATCTCCAAGTTCATCCTTCATCCATAAAATTCTCTATGTAATTTTGCTACTATGGTTTGCTAGCATGTTATTTAGTTCCCTTAGTTCTATTTGAATGGACTCTTTCATCTTCTGATAGAGTTCTTTAAGTTGGTTGAACTGTTCATCTGTGAATTTCTTTATTTCTTTGGTTAATAATTTTTTTGGGGGGAGCACACCTGGTGATGCTCAGAGGTTACTCCTGGCTATGTGCTCAGAAATTGCTCCTGGCTTGGGGGACCATATGAGACACTGGGGATCAAACTGCTGTGGTCCATCCTAGGTTAGTGTGGGCAAAGCAGATGCCCTACCACTTGTGCCACCTCACCAGCCCCTGGTTAATGACTCTTTGAATTTCATTGCTAAAAGGTAAATGCTTATCTTAGGTCCTTGTCTATAAAGTTCGTACCTTTTGTGGGACTTGAAAATATGTTAGAATTTCTCTTCATATCTCCAGCTCCTGATGTCTTTCTTAGATTCCCCATTTTTTTGCATGTGGTGTTTGGGGTGCTAGAGTTTCAGGGTTTTTGTAGATCTATTTTTTCTTTTATTTATTCTAGAGATGTTAAAATCTAGTTTGATGAGGTTTTTGTTTGTTTTTGTTTTGTTTTGGGGCTATATATTTCTAAGGGAGAAAGGCATTGGGCCTTGTCTGCCTAAGGTATTCTGGTATAGAGTGAGGTATTATCTGGGTTTGTGGGGTAGGCAGGCTATGGCCCAAGTGTGGACATATAAATCTCACTGATATCTCCTGATGAGCTTCTGATTGGTATGGTTGAGGCACAGTGAGTGGTGATGAGGGGAGGTACTATTTACACATGGTCTACCTTTAAATCTTTCCTTTGCTTCCCTGGTATCCGAGCAGGCTTCATAATGAAAGACACAGGTGGCTGGATGGTGAGATTGGTGAAAAGGGCTGCATTCCTGTGGTCCACCTTAAATCCCTTCCCTTGCTTCCCTGCTTCTCCCAAATAGGGGGTTTTGTAGAGTTGGGGTGTCTGGACTTTCTGAGGGTGCTCTCCGGTGGTCTTACCGCATCAGAGGAGGCTGTGGGGGATGGTGGCTCAGGCTGCTAGATGACGCCAATTGGTGAAAGGGCTCTTATTTTTGTTTTGAGGCCATGCCTGCAGTGCTCAAGGCTTATTCCTGCTTCTGTACTCAAAAACCAAATAATTTGGGGACCAAATAGGATAATGAGGATCAAACTCAGGTCGGCTATCTTGTCTACAATGAAAATCTAGTTAGTGTATTATTTTAGATTTAGAAAGTGAAAAATAATGTCTGTATCTATGCTCTATGGTCTGACTCCTTGAAAGAAACATAAAATTATCTGTCAAAATCATCGCAATCTCTGGAGAAGAGGATGGGTCAACGCCTGACCTGCTGAAGCAATGCCTCCTATATCCATCAATCATAAATGCTGCTTTGTCTGTGTTCCTGCCTCACCACTTTTCTATGACTCTCTGATTTGACACTAACATACCAAAACTCCAGGTATGCTGGTATTTAGGCTGATATAACCAAGAGATTGTTTGAAGTGAGTGTGGTACAGGAAGCCTTCCCCACATCCATGTTCTCTTGTACTTTCATAAAATCTGGCAGCTGAAAACATGCCATTAAAAACTGCAGCATAAGCAATGTACTTTCTGGACATCATGACTATGCCATGTTTTTATTTAACACTGTCGTTCCATAGAAAAACATCAATTTAGATGTCAATATATAGCTAAAGTCATTTGATGTTCAGAAATGAGTGACATAACAAGTGATCAGCTATCAACAAGACTTACTAAATCTTCTAAAATTTATCTCATTGGAGATCCAATAATTTTTTCAAATATGCTTGTCTACTTGTACTACTTTTTTCTCTCCTCTATTCCTTCAATTTTTCTTTTTTTAAAATAATTTTGCTCTCACTTACTTAGAAATAAATGTGCTATGATTAACTATGTCAACTATGTTATACATGCTCTTTAATAAAAGAAATTTAAAATAAATTTAAAAAATGAAACATAAGGACTAAATAAATAAGTCAATGGGTAGGGCAATAAATAGCCTTGCATGAGTCTGACCTTTTTTTGATCTTTGACACTCATATTTGCCCAAGTACCAGCAAACTTATCTCAGAGTATAGAAAAGGAGAAATCCCTGAGCATTGTAGAATGTGGCCCCTAAACAAACAAACAAACAAAAAACACAAAAAATAAAAACAAAAAGTGAAATGGCCAGAATAAGGCTGGGGTGACCATACTAATATGAGGTGACAAAGACTTCAGGCTTAAGAAATTATAAGAGACAGAGAATGTCATTTTTTAACAATCAAGGGATAATGTACATCAAGAAGAAATTGCACTCCTAAACATATATAAACCCTACTAGGGGCCATAAAAATACTTAAAATAACAGCTAATAGACTTAAATAAAGACATAAATAGCAACAAATAGTGGGAGATGTCAACATCACTCTTTCACTCTTGGTAGATAAACCAAGCTAAATCTTACCAAGGATGTAATCACATTAAATGAATAAATGGAAGATAAGTGCATACTAGACATATATGGGCATTTTTATCCCACAAAGCTGAATACACTTCCTTTTTCAATGATGTGGAATTCTCTAAGATAGACGACATTCACAGAGATAGACCACATGCTGGACCATAAACATATTTTCATAAAGTCAAGAGGATAGTAATTGTATTAACTATCTTATCCAACCATGATGCACTGAGAATGGAAATGAAATACAAACAGAAAAAGAAAATCAATGTTAATACCTGGAAATTAAATATCTCACTACTGAACAATCAGTGAGTCAGAGAGGAATTTCAAAAATTCTTGGAAACAAATGAGAATGAAGACACAAATTATAAGAATTTTTGGGAACAGAGCAGAAATAGTATTAAGAGGAAATTTTATAATTTTGCAAGCATTCAAAAGGAAGAAAAAAGACATACAACTTAATTGAAAAGCTTAGTAAATTGGAAAATGACAAGCAAAATGAACTGAAAGTAGGTAGGCAAAGAAAATAATAAAATTTAGAGTGGAAATTGATGAAATGGAAACTCAAAAAATAATTCAAAATATCAATAAAAGCAAAAGTTTGTTCATTGGAAAAACAAGATCAATAAACCATTGTTGAAATTCACAAGAAGAGAAAAATAAACAGAATCATAAATGAATTTGGGGAATGTTACTACAGATACTACAGAAATACAAAGGGTAATAAAATATTGTTTTGAGAATCTTTATGCCATAAAACAAAAATAATGGAAAATATAGATATATTTTTGAAAAGCTATAAGTTCCACTAGTTGAAACAAGATGATATAAAATACCTAAACTAATCCATCACGACTAAGGAATTGAAATGAGAATCATTAGGCTTCCCCAAAATAAAATTCCAGGTTCAGGTTTTTTTCAAACATTTAATGATAACCAACTGCCAATACTTTTCAGGCTCTTCCAGAAAATTGAAGAAGCAGAAGCAATCCCAAATACTAATACATTCTATGAAGCTAACATCACCATGATATACCAGTATACAGAGACACCACCAAAAGAGATAATTGCAGGATGATGTCCTTGATGAATAAAGATGCAAAGATCCTCTACAAAATACTAGCAAATAGAATCCAATAATTCATCAAGAAGACAATCTGGGGACTTGAGGGACAAAGTAATTGTGCATGTGTTTATTTTATTAATGTTTTTTGGCTGAAAGTTCAAAATTAAGGGTCAGCAAGAGGATTTCTTCTGAGAATTCTGTTTATGGGTGATCGTCTTCCCACTGTAATTTCACCTTATCCTCTTTTTTTACATCTTTGTCTTCATAAAATAAAAGTAAAAAAAAGGTCATATATAATGATGAAGTTGGATTCATTCTAGAGATGTAATGATGGCTTAATATATGCAAGTTAATCAATAGAACCATATATAAAAGAAAAAAGCCGTATCAATAAAAATTATGATTTTATCAATAGATGCAGAGAAAGCATTTGACAAGTTTCATGTCCCATTTATGATTAAAAACTCTGCAAGATGGAAATTGAAGGAACTTTCTTTAATATAGTCAAAGCCATTTACCATGGGTGCATTGCAAACATTATACTCAATGTGGAAAAATTAAAATTAAAAGCCTTTTCTCTGAGATTGGGCACAGGACAAAGTTTCCTCCCTCTTGACAATTCTATTCAATTTAGTTGTGGAAGTACTTTCAGTAGCAGAAAAATATATCAAGGGCATCCACATAGGAAAGGAAGAAGCCAGCACTCACTTTTTGCAGATGGCATGTTTAGAAAATCCTAAAGACATAAAACCTTCTGGAAACAATATACATGTATGATAAATTTTCAGGCTACAAAATTAATATGCAAAAATACATAGCTTTTCTATATGTAAATGAAAGAGAAGAAAGAAATATAAAAATAATCTTATTCACAATTGTACCTCAGAAAGTCAAGTACCTTTGCTAAAGTGGTGAAATATCTATATAAGGAATACTACAAGACATTGTTTCAAGAAATAAGAGGACACAACAAAATGGAAACATATACCCTATTATGAATTGGTAGGATTAACAGCATTATCATTTGATAATACTTCCCAAAGCATTGTTTAGATTTAATGCAATTCCTGTAAGAATACTTATGACAGTTTTTAAAGAAGTGGATAAAAACACTCCTGGGGCTGGCGAGGTGGCACTAGAGGTAAGGCCTTGCAAGCACTAGCCAAGGAAAGATTGTGACCACGGCTCGATCCCCCCACATCCCATATGGTCCCCCCAAGCCAGGGGCAATTTCTGAGCCCTTAGCCAGGAGTAAATGGGTGTGGCCCGATAAACCAAAAACATAAAAAATAATAAAAATAAATAAAAACACTCCTAAAATTTGTATGGAAAAATAAACAACCATGAATAGCTAAATCAATTTTTGGGAAAATGAAAAGATGATAGGAATTATTTTCCTCATTTTAAATAAATTACTAGTCATTAAAATAGCAACACACAGGAATAAAGACAGACCCTCAGATCAATAGAATACTCTTGAACATTCTGAAATGAACCTGCAGGTATCTGACAATAAATATTTAATACAGAGACAAGAAATACAATGTGTATTAAAGAAAAAGAAAACCTTTTTAAAAATAGTGGTGTTGGGGTTGCCATGTTCACACCAGGCCAGCTTCATAGACTCACTTTTTTTTTTGGATAAGATGTAAAAAATCATGGGTACACAGCACAATAGCAGAATGTTGTCATCTGAGTGCTGTCCTGCCTTAGTCACTTCTGTAGTATCCAAAACCCATAATCACTGCTTTGCATAGGCCATGTTTCACCTCTCCTCTTCTTTACTTTTTCTATTTTTTTCCTAAGAAGTCTTTATCTTTTATTTTTTAAGTAGGTTTATTTTATACTTTTTAATGCCATATATCTTGTTTGTCTATTTCTTTTTCTTTCTTTCTTTCTTTCTTTCTTTCTTTCTTTCTTTCTTTCTTTCTTTCTTTCTTTCTTTCTTTCTTTCTTTCTTTCTTTCTTTCTTTCTTTCTTTCTTTCTTTCTTTCTTTCTTTCTTTCTTTCTTTCTTTCTTTCTTTCTTTCTTCTTTCTTCCCTCTCCTTCCTTCCTTCCTTCCTTCCTTCCTTCCTTCCTTCCTTCTTCCTTCCTTCCTTCCTTCCTTCTTTCTTTCCTTCTTTCTTTCTTTCTTTCTTTCTTTCTTTCTTTCTTTCTTTCTTTCTTTCTTTCTTTCTTTCTTTTTTCTTTCTTTCTTTCTTTCTTTCTTTCTTTCTTTCTTTCTTTCTTTCTTTCTTCTTTCTTTCTTTCTTTCTTTCTTTCTTTCTTCCTTCCTTCCTTCCTTCCTTCCTTCCTTTCTTTCTTTTTCTTTTTTTTTTCTTTTTGGTTTTTGGTCGCTCAGGGGTCACTCCTGGCTCTATGCTCAGAAATCTCTCCCAGCAGGCTCGGGAACCATATGGGATGCCAGATTCGAACCAATGTCCTTCTGCATGCACGGTAAATGCCTTACCTCCATGCTATTTCTCCAGCCCCAAGTCTTTATCTTTTAAAGCAATCAAAATTATCTAAGACCATTAAAGAAAAATATACAATTAGGACTAATCACAATTACTAAAATTAAAATTATTAAGTGAAGCTGATTTTTAAATAAGATATTTATTTAGGCATCATGATTACTTCTTAATTAAATCTTTAAAATTCAAGTAACTCACATTAAATGTTTTTATTCTTATTTTGTTTTTTTTTTGGTTTGACTTAGTTTAGGAGCTAAACCAGACAAGGTTCAGCAGTTTCTCTTGGAACTGCATTAAGGAATTATTTCTGGTTGTGCTTCAAGGACAGTATCTGATGTTAGGGATTGAACTAAGTAGGCTGTATGCAAAACAAGTGCCCTCCTATTTGACAATTTTTCCAACTCCAACTGTTTTATATATATTATATACATCTATATAAACATATATTTGTGTGGATTCAAATACTCTTTATCTAATAATTATTACTTTCTTAGATCCTCTCTTAAAGATTACTCAGATATATAAACATACCTTATGAGAACATTTGCATAGATTCAATTATTCTCTCTTCTCTCTTTAGTCTTACAGAATAATTACTCTCAAATCTAGCTTTGCTGTTAGCCTATGTTTATTTATATAAAGAGTTAACATTTCAGAACCCAGTTCTGAATGCATAAAGTAGAATAAGACCAACACAATATTAGTCACTGGCAAACTGACCTTGTTGGCTAGGGACCTCAGATCAGCAAAAAGCAGTTTCAAAAGTGAAAATGCCTTAATCAGAAATTTACATTGAACAATTTGCCCCTGTGTCTTTTTTGGTAAATTTTTTTTGAAAATTATGACTTGTCAAGGAATTGAGTATAAATATTCCACATTTTTCTCTGAATAAATGGAAAAAAGCTTGAACAAATAACTCACTAGAAGCTCTAATCAGCTGCTGAGGAAAGAATCAGAGAACTTTAAAATGAGCTGAATAACACCTCCATGGGACAGAAGTTGGAAAAAAGCCTTTTAAATAAATGAACAGAATAAAATATCCTCACATAAAGCAGACAATAGACTTTCGGGCAAATATAACAGAAACAACACAGGAATCATTGAGATCACAGAAAGCCAAAAAAAAAAAAAAAAAAAAAAAAAAACCTCTATGAAGAAGCAACAGTCAAATACATCATTACTAGAAGTTCCCAGAGCCGAAGAGTACATACATTCACATCATGAATGCACAAAAAATACCATCAAAAAGAGACCGAAATAAAATGTCCCCAAGAAACATTCTAGTCAACAAAGAAAAGGATTGATAGGGGATATAATGATTTAATAGAGACGAGAAAGATGAGAAGACTAACAAAAGTTTCTGGAATCAATAGACTAATGTAATAAAGAGTCAAGCTAGAAAATTAATATGCAAGAATACTCACTTTTCTTATATCCTCTCTTAAAGATTACTAAGATATGTAAACATACCTTATGAGAAACATTTTCATAGATTCAATCCATGTCTTTATATACAAATATGAAGCAGCAAAATGTTACTGAATAATACCATTCTCCATTCTGCCTCAGAAAATTAATTACCTTGGAGTCAAGTGAAATAAAGAGGTGAAAGACCTATAAAAAAAACAACAACAACTACAAACCACTGCTTCAAGCAAAAAAAAAAAAGAAGATAAAAGGATATATTAGGAGGATTAACTTTATTAAAATGACAACATATAAAAACTGTACAATCCCTATAAGTATACCCATGCCATTTTTTCAAAGGAAAAGATAAAACATTTCCTAAAATACATATGGAACCACAAATCTTCATGAATTGCTAAAACAATCGTTAGACAGAAAATAGGTGGCATCATTTTCCCAAACATCCAACAGTACTGTAAAGCAACAGTCACTAAAACATCATAATAAGGGAATAAAAATAAACATTCAGATTAATCAAACAGACTTGTATAATATTGACTCTCAGGTATAGGAGCAACTAATCTTTGATAAAGGGGAAATAGAGTAATAAACTTCTCTTCAATAAGAGATGCTAGAAAAACTTGTCAATTATATATAAAGAAGTGAAGCCAGACCTCTCCTTAACGCTGTGCAGAAATATAAAACAATCTAAATAGATTAAGGACCTTGATATAAGACTTGAAACCATAAAGTACATAGAGAAAATGTAGGCAGAGAGCATTGACATAGAAGCTAAAGGCATCTTCAAAAATGAAATCTTTTGAAATATTTTGAAATACTTTGGAAAATACCAAAAAAAGTGGTCAAAGAGTAGAAGCAAAGGTAAGGATTAAATTAAACTAAGAAGCTTATTCACCTCAAAGAAAACAATGACTAGAATACAAAGACTACCCATAGAATGGGAGAAAGTATTCATCTTTGATAAAACTCTTTGGTAAGGGGTTAATATCTAAGATAAAAATGACACTGTTAGAGCTTAATGAGAAAAAATATCATCTAACTTCATCCAAAAAATGAAGAAATTAACAGACATATCCTTATGAAAAAACAGAGATGGCCAAAAGCACATGAATGATTGTCCACACCAATAATATCAGGGAAATACAAATCAAAGTAACATTCTCACACCACAGAGATTGGCGCACACGTCCAAAAGAACAAGAAAAAGGTGTGGATGTGAGGAGAAAGGCACTCTCATTCACTGCTAGTGGAAATGTAGACTTGTCCAGCCTTTTTCAAAATCAATATGGATATTTCTCAAACAAAACTACAACAACTAGAAATTGAGTTTCCATCTGACCCAGCTGTATCATTCCTAGGACTATAACTCTCTGAGTCCAGAAGCAGAATGTAACAACACTCTCTGCATTCTTGTGTTCATTGTAGTATTATTCTAAATAGCCAGACTATGAAAACAAACTCAAATGCCCGGGAACATGAGTGAATAAAGAAATAGTGGTACATCTACTCAATGGAATATTATGCAGCTGTTAAGAAAATGGAGTGGGGCTAGAGTGGTGGCACAAGGCATAAAGGAGCCAGCCTTGTCCATGATAGTCTAGGTGGATGATGGTTTGATCCTCTGGCATCCCATATGGTCCCCCAAGCAATTTCTGAATGCATAGCCAGGAGTAACCCCTGAGCATCACCAGGTGTGGCTCAAAAATCAAAAAAAAAAGAAGAAAGAAAGAAAGAAAGAAAGAAAGAAAGAAAGAAAGAAAGAAAGAAAGAAAGAAAGAAAGAAAGAAAGAAAGAAAGAAGAGAGAGAAAGAAAGAAAGAGAGAGAAAGAAAGAAAGAAAGAAAGAAAGAAAGAAAGAAAGAAAGAAAGAAAGAAAGAAAGAAAGAAAGAAAGAAAGAAAGAAAAAGAAAAGAAAAAGAAAAATGAAGTAATGAAATCTTTTTATACATATGGATATAGAGAATATTATGCTAAGCAAAAATAAGTTATGAGAATAATAATAATAGAATGATTACACTAACTTTGAAATATAAAAAGGATAGTATGCAATAATATCCAGAGACCATAGAGACAATTGCCAGGAGGACTAGTCAATGATACAAAGCCTGCTAAAAGAGAAGGCAATGCATTTAGAGCAGAGAAGGGACCATTATGACAATGATAGTTGATTATTTAATCATTCTTGTCAAGAACTGGTTTCTGGAAAGCATTAAAACAGAAGACAAAGAAGTTGAAGATGAGAACAAAATTAAAGAAGAGGGGTAAAGGAAGCAAGAAGAAAAAGAATGAGGAGGAGGAAGAGGAAGAAAGAGGAGAAAAAAGAAAGGAGGAAGAAGAAGGAAAGGAGGAGGTGGTGGTAGAAGAGGAGGAAGGAGGAGGTGGAGGAAGAGGAAAAAGAAGTAGAAGGGAGAGGATGAAGAAGAAAAGAAGAAAGAAGAGAAAGCAAAGGAAAAAGGAGGAGGGGAAGAAAGAGAAGGAAAAAAGAATGAGAAGGAGGAGGAAAATAAGTAAAGAGAAAAATGAAGTAAAGAAGAAAAAGAAGAAAGCAAGAACAAGAACAAGTAAGGGGGCATTGTAATTTGTATTACTGAAACTGAATTATGAACATCTTGTAAGTCTGAAAAAAAAGAGGACCCAATGTAACCATGTGCTAAAGTAATTTAAAAAAATAAAATTAATATAAAAGTAAATAAATTATAGGAGTAGATACAGAAGTTTTGCCATATTCTTAAGGAAATGTAACTCTGCTTTTAAAAGTGACGAAGTACTTTCATTTGGTACACAATAAATTGAATTTGATATGAGTATAGTTAGTTAAATAAGCTACGAAGATAATTATTTTTATTTGCTTAAACTCATGGAATCTAAATAAATAAATCAAGCAACTTGGTAAAACCAACAAAAAATTCTTTTTTTTTTTTATTGTTTTTTAGGCCACACAAGACAGCGCTCAGTGGTTTCTCCTGGCTCTGTGCTTAGAAATAGCTCCTGTTTTAATGACAATTGCTTTGTAGTACAATTTAAAGTTGAGGACAGTGATGCCTCCCATCATCTTTTTCCTAAGAGTTGCTTTACCTATTAAACAGCATAGTACTGGAATAAAGACAAACCCTCAGATCAGTGGAATAAACTTGAGTATTCAGAGAATGTTCCCCAGACATAGTCAATTAATATTTGAAAAAGGGGTTAGAAATGCAAAATGGAGCAAGTAAAGCCTCTTCAACAAGTAGTTCTGGGACAACTGGACAGCCGCATGCAAAAAAGTGAACTCGGACCTCCATCTAACACCATGCACAAAGGTCAAATCAGACCCAAAACCGTAGGTATATAGAACAGCATGTAGGTAAAATGCCCCATTTCATTGAGACTAAATCATCTTCAAGGAGGAAAGAGCACTGCCCAAACAAGTGGAAGCAGAGATAAACAGATGGGACTACATTAAGCTGAGAAGCTTCTGCACCTCGAAGGAAATAGTGCCCAGAATACAAGAGCCACCCACTGAGTGGGAGAAACTATTCACCCAAAACCCATCAGATAATGGGTTACTGACAACTACAGACCCAACAGGATGAATAATTTAGTTCTTGGGCAGTTATGCTGTACTGCTTAGGCCAGTCTGCATAGGGATGAATGACAATCCCAGTAGTACTAGTGGTTGGGCCACCAGGGACAAAGCAATTCTTGGGATCTTCCAGAGCTAAGTTTGCTGGGGCATTGAAGTAGACATGTGGTGCTGCAATTTAAACTTGGGTCCCAATGACTAATAGTGGTGTGTACCCGATTGCTGTGTTACCCCTGTTTTGTCTTTAAATTGATGCAGACATTCTCCTTCATAGGATAATGAGATGCAGCCATTTAGGCTAGACAAAGGCCCCAATTAATATCAAAAGCTGTCCTTTCTAAAGTCTCTCATACTATGTAAAACATAATAAAAATCGCTGAGTAGACCATTAATATTTACCAAACTGTGCTATGAAGTTTTATAGACTGAATAAAGTGCCTATGTAAAGTAGTTAAATTTAAAAATACATAGAACACATACATTTAAAATGTTTGTTATCTACAAACAAGATGACAATTTGAATATTTATTTATTACAGATGATACTCCCCATTTTTAGGTTTTATGGAGGCCGAAGTGATAACACAGCAATAGAAAACTTGCCTTGAATGCAGCCAACCTTGGAAGGACACAGGTTCTATTCCCAGCATACCATATGGTCCCCAAGCCTGCTAGGAACGATTTTTTTAAATATCTTTATTTAAGGACCGTAATTACAAAAATGTTTGTAGTTGAGTTTTAGTTATAAAGCAAACATCCCCCTTCACCAGAGCAACGTTCTCATCACAAGCTCCTCCATTGTCTCCCCTTCCCTTGCCTGTATTTAAAACAGGCATTCTATTTCTCTCACTCACTACCATTATCATGATATTTGTCAGTGTAGGTCTTTCTCTAACTGCATTCACCA